>NC_090885.1:12943081-13028081 GCF_036669925.1 Montipora capricornis | reverse complement strand
CTCGCGCCACGTTCTCAGCAAATCAGAGGCAAAAGTGAAACCACATGTGACAATTGTTGAACGTTTTCCCCGCGTTTAGCGCCGGCTGCACGTTTATACATTTCCCTTTGATTGGCTCATTAAATGTTCTGTCAAGATTGTGATTGGCTTAAAGCCGTGGCTCAGGTTCGGTTTTCTCAGTAAAAATAACTCAAATTAGCTGCGCGCAAATTCAGCGGACATTTTTCTTCAATTAGTTTAAGGGAGCCTACGAACGATAAGTAAGAGGAATTATCTGTTTCATTCAACTCTGCCCACGGCAGTTAAAAAGACTGAATGTCTTGGTTGCCACACAAAACGTCACCGCAAATGCGTCGTGTCAACGAAGAAACCAAAAACTCTCATTTTTCAAGTCCTTTTTCTATCCGTGCCATTTTGTCCTCCTCCTCATCGACATCTTCGTCGGCAGTACACTTTTGTCCACCCTTTTCATATCCTGAACTCCCGATCGCTTCTGGGCCAGCACATTACCCGTCATACCATCGCTGCTGTGCACACGGAGCATGCTCTGTCTACTGGACGACAAATGCGGGTAAACTTGTTTAAATTTGCATTACTGTTTTATAATTGAAGCTTTATGCCATGACTGTCTTCCAAGGGATTTCCGTTTACATTACTATTTCCAATACAGCACTTATAGATGAGACTTTGATGCTGTTACGTTGTGTGTAAAGCCGGTCACGAACGATTTCCAATGAAAATTGTTTACCTAATTACCTTTATTGAATCTTACTTTAGCTATCCCCTTTGGTATTGAGGCTATAAACTTCGATTTCAAAACGATTTGACGTTTGAGTTTTTCTCTTTCCGCCTCTTTACATAAACATACACATTCACTAGAAATTTGTGGAATTGGCAAATCTGATCAAGCTATTGTATTTGGCATTTTGTTTCAGACCGAAACAATGAAAGGCCGCCGATGGCAGTTAAAAGGGGCAAAAAGAGGAACAAATTCAAGAAAAGGACACGGACTATTTTCACACCTTCGCAGCTGGAACTACTAGAAAGCAGTTTCTGCCGAGAGCAGTACGTAGCTGGCGAAGAACGCCGCCGCCTGGCCTCTGAGCTTAACCTCACAGAAACGCACGTTAAGGTCTGGTTCCAAAACAGAAGGATTCGACTGAGAAAACAAGCTACACAACAGATAAATGGAGGAAAGAAACCAAAGAAAAGACAATTAGCAAATAAATGAAGAGTGAGAACCAATATGAACTTAAAAGGTTGACCCGGAAGAGATTTTAGTATAGTATAACTTGAACCAATAAAATAAAGAGGTTACCCAATGCCGACGGCGAAGGCTATGAGAACGTAACGGCAAACATCTGAATTTTTAGGCAACAACAATTCGTCAAGGCCCGGGCAAACGGCTTGAACATTAAAGAGAAAACATGAAACATGTTGAATCGAAGTTTAATCGATGTAGAAACCGTTTGCCCTCCCCAGCATTCAACATCGTTCAACATAGGTCAACATAAGGAAATTAGGGAATTTAAGAAACGGCGACGGTTACGACTACGACATCGCCACAAAACAGTAACATCATTGGTTAAAAGAGCATAAATAATCGTGCTGCACGTGCAGCACGGATTTCAGCAAGTATCGTAGCCGTCCTCTGCATAAGGAAGACGTGAAATCACCAAATCTGAGGTTTGACGACAACGTAAGCATGCCGACAGACAATTCTTCATTCTCTCGTCGTTATGCAAAGGACATCTAAGATACTTGCTAAAATCCGTGCTGCACGTGCAGCACTATTATTTATGTTCTTTTAACCAATGATATTATTGTTTTATGACGATGTCGTAGTCGTAAGCGTCACCGTTTCTTGAATTCCCTATAATCGAACTGGGGCCGGTTGCTCGAAGACTGGTTAGTGCTAACGGTTGGTTACGAGGTATCAAAACCCATAGGTTTTCCATGGTATTTAACGCTGGTTAGCGCTAACCATGCTTCTAGTTACCCGGGCCAAATGTTAAAGCCATTTGCCCGTGCGTAAATCGCGCTCCTAGAGTTTGGATAGAGACTTAAGGGAGCTTAAAAAAGAACGACGACGACAGCTACGAGAACGCCACAAAACAATGGGTTTAATGAACAAAAACAATAGCGCCGCACGCCCTGCACGTGCGTTTTGCATTTTGGTACGCCTGCGACTACAGCAACGCCACAAAACAATAATATCATTGCTTTAAAGATCCATAAATACACTCGTGCTGCACCTGCAGCACGGATTTTAGCACGTATTGCGGTCCTCTGCACAACGACGGCGTGAAATCATTAAAATTTGAGGCTTTGTCGACAACGTAAGCATGCAGCAGAGAATCTTTCATTCTCTGTTTTGACTCTGAAACCGCCCGTACCAATTTACTTTTAGGGTACTTCGCCCATATTGTAGGACGTGAACGAGCCTGAATAATCGCGAAAAACTTAAGATAAAGTCAAGTTGTATTCTGAGGTGACGTTTTTGTCTACCTCTCTATCCATGGATGACATGATCAGCTGAAAGGTTCTCCGGTTCATTCATATGAGCCGCATAGATCTTTTTGCAGATACGGCGGCCACTTTGATTTCTATTGTTTCGAAAGACATTATGGGATGCCCAGGGGGCAAATTAATATGTATTTGCCCCCGGGCATCCCATAATAGTTATGTGACACAATAGAAATCAAAATGTTCGCCGTATCTGCAAAAAGGTCTATGTAACAACAGGCAGACCACTCTCTGTTGGTGGGGGCCGTTGTTCATTGAAATCTGAGCATCGATCTTTTGTTATTTATAGGAGAAATACTGATGAACTATACGGTGACTACAATTTGTTCCAATATGCTGAATTTAAAGCAAATGATTCAATAAAAGTTTGAAGATAATGTTCACTGAATCATGTGTCATGTTTTTTTCGCCGGTTAGAACTTGGTTATTTCTAACCGCCTAAGTCAAATATTCATCTCGCAAAAGAGCGCTTAAGACAGCACGGGATAGCAAAAAAAAAAAAAAGAAAAGACACATGACTCAATTAACATTTCCTTCAAACTTTTATTGAATCATTTGCTTTAAATTCTGCATATTGGAACAAGTTGTAGCCACCGGATTGTTCAACTGTATTTCTTCTATAAATAACAAAAGATCGATGCTCTGATTTCAATGAACAACGGCCCCACTAACAGAGGGTGGTCTGCTTCTGATGTAACTTCCAATCTTGCTTCTCGGGCAAATGACTGAGGCATGTAATGCGAAACATGTTCCCGAAGCCTGCCACTCTTAAATGGCGCAATGTGTTTTCTGCTTTGGTGCTCTTGGTGGTATTGATGTAATTTGTATTAACTTCGAATTAGAGTGGTTTTCAATTGAGTGTCGAAAGTAATTAGCGAATTGCTTTGGTTAATGATTACTTCACTCAATGATTGGTTCAAAGTTCTCGTGCCACTTTTTCAACCAATCAGAAGTGAAACCAAAACCAATCGTGGCTCTCGCGTGCATAGTTTTCCGCGCTTTGTGTCGGCTGCGTGTAATTACTTCGAGTTTTGACTGGTTTACCGGATTGTCTCCATCCTTTTTGATTGGCCAAAGTAATTACTTTGTTGGTTTTGGTTTTACGACACTCGTTTGAAAACCGATCTATGTACTAATTAGACTGATTAGCCTCGCTCTCAAGCAACATTTCTTTTGTATTTTGTCCATGCAAACGAGGCTAGTGAGTCTTAGTTGGGTTTCAAGTGGAGTTATAGGCTTCCCTACCTTGTCACCTTGAAAGAAAATTTCATTTCCCGGGAGGCCCACTCCTTAACCACGTGAATCACCTCTTCGATGGCTGTGTTGCCAGCATGGTTGTCCTGGTGGTGTATAGTGGTTATCACACCCGACTAGTAACGGGGGGACGTGGGTTCAAATCCCGCTCACGGCAAGTTTTCTTTCAAACCTTTATTCAGTTAGATATATATATAACTTATATGACTCAACACTGGGCAACTTATAGGACTCAACACTGGACACGTGTGTGTGCCACACATTAAGTGATCAATCAGTCATGTTGCCAGCATGGTTGTCCTGATAGTGTAGCGGTCATCACACCCGACTAGTGATCAGGGGGAAGTGGGTTCAAATCCCGGTCAGGGAAATTGAGTCCTAACATATATATATATATATATATATATACACAGCGCAAGTAGGGGGTTCCAGTTAGCTGCAGAGTGCTCAATACGGTGAAGTAGAGCGAATATAACGTTTAGAATAAAGACAACTTCACAGCGTAGCGACTTCAAGTTTCATGTTTAGACAATCATACAGATCTTACATTTGCATTCGTACTCATTTAAAGACCATTCTAATACTCTAGGGGAGCGTGCTATTTTAAGTTCGACAAAAGGTATTTGTTCTTGTGTCTGCATTTAGAAATTAACTCGTTTCTTTGTTCAGTAGATGGCGCGTATCTGCTTTTATTATGTACAACTTTTCTGTAAGGCACAGGTCGCATCTCTTTGATCCACATTTGTATGGTGAGGCGAAAGACTCTATTGCCCTATTGCGCAGCAGCGTGAATAAAACTCCTGAAGAGTGAAGCTTCAAGCCTTACGAAACAGGCCTGTAGGGCAATTACCGTGTAGCCATGTATATATATATATATATATATATATATATATATATATATATATAGTGCTCAACAAGAACGGAGCGGTAATAACAATGTTTTTCTACTCAATATAGTTTCATATGGACTTTAATACAGGTCTGTTTCGTAGACCAACTAGGAGTTGGACCACTCATCAGTTAAATTCCATGTACACTGTAGCATCGCTGGGGTTTATATACATCAGTAGCGTGATCGTTACAAGATTCAAACTTGAAAAACAATAGTAAAAAAGCATTTGTAAATTAGGTTCAGTCGCATCCTCAACAACCAATCATAAATTTACAAATGCTTTTTTACTATTGTTTTTCAAGTTTGAATCTTGTAACGATCACGCTACTGATGTATATAAACCCCAGCGATGCTACAGTGTACATGGAATTTAACTGATGAGTGGTCCAACTCCTTGTTGGTCTACGAAACAGACCTGTATTAAAGTCCATATGAAACTATATTGAGTAGAAAAACATTGTTATATATATATATAACAATGTATATATATATATCTTGTACTTTAAGCATACGGATTAATGCTCGAGAACTGAACCTAAGAATAGAATTGCGAAACTGGACGGGCCTGTTCCGGTTAGACCTAAAATAAATTACAGATGTGCATAATCGGCTTGTATTACAGGTTACCATTAGCGCAACTAGCTATAAGTGCCAGGAGCCCGATAACAATGACAGTCAGTTGATTACTGTTCTTTGTGAGACAGAACGTCGAAAACACGAGCTATCCATAGAAACCAGCTTCTATGAGCAAAGTAAAAAAAAACTTAAAGGCATTTTAAAATCAGGAAGAATGGTGTTTACATTTTCAAGTATTATATTTGGGTTCAGGGGTAAATATGTCTATACATTATAAACACCTTAATGTCAAGAATATCTCTGAAAACACGGGAGCAGTGTTATTTAAACCATTAATGACCTTCGGGAAAAAAGGAGAGATGGTATATTTTTATGTAACCGTCGGCTCCAGCCTCCCTTTGGATCATATCAAAATTTGCGCCCAAATAGATGCCACAACCGCTCCTACTTGAAAGTCCCGTAATAGATGTTGCCTGAGGTCTTCTCGTCATCTCTTCCAAAAAAAAAGTCTTTTCGGTTAAGGATATTAGATCCGGAAGCAAACGTGCACAGAAGCAGCACATGTTATGCTATTTAATGTTTTGCGCGAGGGCAAGAGGTACTCTCTTGGTCCCAGTTTTAAAGAGTGACACACTTTGGAACCAAGCAAACAAACTTGAGGTGTATTTTAGCCTTTCACCTTAGATCCATCATCGGAGTAGGCTTCCAGAACAATACGACAGACATTGGGGTCCGCAGCGACAGAACAAGAGGCATCGGATATAGAGGACGTCTGATTTCCCATTAACATTGGATGGATCCTGCCAAATGCTCGACGGTAGCTTTTCATGCGCCATGCGTACAAGAACTGGTTACTTGACGAATTAACAAGAACCAGTAAATATTGAAGGTCTCTGAACCAGTTTATGAGATCGCAACTGCAAGTGTCGCACAAGTTAATGACGTATATCATGATGCACGATGGGAGACTACAGATAAAAAAGAAGAGCAGTATTCGAAAGAAGCTCTCCGTAGCCTTCTTTTCCAGGCTAAGACCCCTTCGTTTATCACCCAGGCCAAGAACAGCTCTCATTTGTTTTTCGTGAGCGTTTAGGATATGAATAATTCTCACGAAATAAAAAAATAAAAGGAACGAGGTTAGAATGATTGCTGTGTTAGCGTAAATGAAGGCTAAAGTATAAAATCCAGCAGCGAAATATATCAAGGGCAGGACCACGGAGAAAAGCCAAATTACCACAGACACAGCGATGGCTTTGGTGGAAGATAATTTTCTGATTGTGGTTGAAGTCAAAGCAAGGTATCGGTCGGTTGCCAAGGCAGCTATGCTCAAAATCGAAGCTGTAGAAGTCACGAAATAGGACATGTAAACTAGAACACGAAGTTCCAAGACTTCACGGTGCAGTGCTTCAGAGCTGTGGTACCACACAAATACGGGCTCGGTCACAGTCCCAATAAAACAGTCAGCAATCGCTAAATTCAAGACAAGGTAGTTGAATGAGGATTTCAGGTCCCTATTGGGGTTTTTTATGATGGCCCAACAGATTAATAAATTGCCTGGAGCGGTGATCACACACAAAATGGCCGAAATACAAGCGGTTGTCACGGATGTAGCGAACGGGGCCCAGACATCGTTGCAAAGATTAGCGCCGAACTTCATCTCTTTCTCTCTCTCTCTCTCTCTCTCTCTCTAAAAAAAAAAAAAGAAGTATGTAACGTCTCCTTTAAGTTTTACGCAAAACAGATCATCTGTCCAAGGAATAACTTGAGGTAAATCCGAGCGCAAGATTTTGGTTTACACTTCTACCGTCTTTTCTGTTTATTGTCAAGAGGATCCGACACAAGTTGACAAATTGTTCCGCCACTTTGAAAATTATGAAAGTATTTTTTGAGACACACCAGTGATCTTCATTGGAAGAACTCTTGTGTCCACGAACAGTTCCTGAATCGACGAAGTGAACACGACCAGTCGCTCAAGATAAGCTCCGGCTAGGAACCGAACCGAACCATGCAAGCTTCAGTCTCTTTCCCCAGCAATGAATCAAGATAGTAGTAATTCTTTCCTAGTTGATTCTCTTCCTGTTGAATTGTGCTATGTTTTTCGACACTCTCCTTTAGGAGGGACTGCTTTCAAATGAAGCCTCCGTCTTTGAGTGGTTCTATGGTGCGCAATGCTGCCCGCCTAATCGACCTGAAAACCACAAAAGTAACTTACCATTGGCTCGCATTCAAGTCGATGCATTATTTCTGCAACAAACTGATTTATACCATGGCGGCGATTAACCTTTTCTTCTTTGAAATTGTTAGTAATATCTCTGACAAAGTTAAGATTTCGTTACTTACCAAAAAAACCTTTTTTGGGGTGCCAGTTTTCTTTTCTTAAATTCTCAGTAAATATTTCAAACCACACTGCTTCCCTGTTCAAAAGCGCAGGTGTTCATTCAACGCCGAAAGTAATATTTAGGGAGAAATGAAACAATTTCCTGTTGGATGAAATTGGTGTTTGAATTTTATCGAAAATAAGATCATTGCATGATTAGTATGTATGAGGCCCGTTTTAATTAAACGTCGCATTTTACATGAGCCGAATCTAATGCAAATGAGAAAAATCTGTTGTTTTCGCCCATTTGCATTAGATTCGGCAGATGTAAAATGCGACGTTTAAAACGGGCCTTATTGAAATTCGAAAGAAGAGTTACTCGGTCAGTATATTGAGACGTTAGTAATACATAGAAATGATGAATAACGCCTGTACGTGTTCAGCTTAAAACCCGAGAATAAATATTGAAAGGAACAGCTGATAGTTTGGGTCGTCGTCTAATTTTAAGAACGGGAAAAAAAAACACCAAATTACGTCTAATACTTTTAATTGTCTTGAAGGAGAATAGACGAAAGACGTAAACGACTATAACTTTGCTAAAACATGATACGAAGGATAAAAAAAAAACTAACATTAGCAACAAACGCCGATTAACACTGTCATTTCTATTTTCAAACGATAGCGTAGAATATGATAGATTTCGGTAAATCTTCCGCAGATATATCCGGACAAATTTTGTTTTATAAATTATTAACTCACCCATAAATTGTTATTATTGCTTTTACCAAGTCAAATTTTGAAATTAGAAATAATCATTGTCAGTAATTAAAGAACACAATCCGATCAGGGGAGGGCAAAATAAGCACACACTCCAACCGAATACCGTGCAGAGATTCCTTGATCAGTGGATCGAAGTTCTGTTGACTTGGAAGCCGCCAGTCTTTATGTTCTTTTAACCAATGATATTATTGTTTTGTGGCGATGTCGTAGTCGTAAGCGTCACCGTTTCTTAAATTCCCTATAATCGTACTGGGGCCGGTTGCTCGAAGACTGGTTAGTGCTAACGGTTGGTTACGAGGTATCAAAACCCATAGGATTCCATGGTATTTAACGCTGATTAGCGCTAACCATGCTTCGAGTTACCCGGGCCAAATATTGAAGCTATTTGCCTGTGCGTAAATCGCGCTCCTCGCGTTTGGATAGAGACTTTAGGGAGCTTAAAAAAGAACGACGACGACGGCTACGAGAACCCCACAAAACAATGGGTTTAATGAACAAAAACAATAGCGCCTCACGCCCTGCACGTGCGTTTTGTATTTTGGTACGCCTACGACTACGGCAACGCCACAAAACAATAATATCATTGCTTTAAAGAGCCATAAATATAATCGTGCTGCACCTGCAGCACGAGGTTGTGTAGAGGACATGAAACATTTTAATTTTTTTTTTCCAAACAACCACACCGTTCATACCAATCTTGTTCCTGCAATGTTGATACACACTTTTCATTTCGCACAACTTGGGGTTTTTACGAAATTTTTGCAATAACGGGAAATGATATATTTAGACGACGTTCTGGTCGGCGGCGTGGTCGCCTTGCGTAATAAGCTCCGTTTTAAGATCTTTGACGCCGACGTCGACAAAAACGTCACCTCAAAATATAACTTTGCGCTGTCGTATGTCTTTCGCCATTATTCCATCTCGTTCACGTCCTACAGTGTGGGCGAAGTATCCTAAAAATAAATTGGTACGAGTGGTTGGGAAAAATATAGAAAAAAGGTTTGTATTTTCACGTTCACGTTGTAACCGCAAACTTGGTAATTTCACGTCGTTGTTTCATGAGTAAAATACAGCAAGCATAAGTGCTAAAATGCGTGCCGCACGTGCATCACGATTATTTGTCCTCTTTTAACCAATGATATTCTTGTTTTGTGGCGTTATCTTTGACGACATCATCGTAGATTTTAAAGTCCACGTTCACGTTCAGTAGAGATATTAAGGTCGTGTTCTATTGGGATCAACCGTTTTTAGTTGGTTGGGTTTTTTAGTGTTCTATTCGGAAAAAAAAACTGTTTTCGGGTTGTTTGGTTGATCAACTTTTTCAACCGGCATCAAACAAGGTTGAAAAAGCATTGGCAGCGACCGCTGTCGTTTACGCGGGCCATTTAAAGTCGGCCGCGGGTTCCTGCAATGTTGCTTTCCCTCAACTTGTCAACGCTGAAAAGTCTGGTAATAACTATTTCCAGGAGTTATCACGTTTCCACTGAAAACGGTTGGAAAAGTGTTTTATTGGGGAACCTCAACCACTTCAACCTAAACCGGTTGCTGTTGAAACTGTTGATCCCAATAGAACACGACCTAAACGTCATGTTCACGTGAAGCGGTAAACGGGAAACGGTAGGTTATCATCCGGCTCGTCATAAAAGCGTGAAAATTCTCTTATGCGAACTTGTCTTTCCCCTTAGAGATAATAGGGTGTTTTCACGTGACGTCATGGTGGCCATGTTGGTGTACCGGACTAATCCTCCGGGAATTAACTCTATTATCATGCAAACGTTTTATTTTGTTTCGGTGGAAAAACAAAGTTACTGGTCACTTGAGTGAGAACACTCTATAGGCAAGAACTGAGCTAACATCAAACAACTTTGTTCCATTCTTGGCAAAACGCAAATTTCAGTCCAACGTTTGCCGTTAGCCGTAAACGCGATGCCCAAATCTCTCTAATAACAGAGTTATTTGGGTAACCTCTCTATCCATGGATGACATGATCAGCTAAAAGGTTCTCCGGTTCATTCATATGAGCCTCATAGACCTTTTTGCAGATACGGCGGCCACTTTGATTTCTATTGTTTCGAAAGACATTGTGGGATGCCCAGGGGGCAAATTAATATGTATTTGCCCCCGGGTTATTAATTTGCCCCCGGGCATCCCATAATAGCTATGTGACACAATAGAAATCAAAATGTTCGCCGTATCTGTAAAAAGGTCTATGTAACCACGGGCAGACCACTCTCTGTTGGTGGGGGCTGTTGTTCATTGAAATCTGAGCATCGATCTTTTGTTATTTATAGGAGAAATACTGATGAACAATACGGTGACTACAATTTGTTCCAATATGCTGAATTTAAAGCAAATGATTCAATAAAAGTTTGAAGATAATGTTCACTGAGTCATGTGTCATGTTTTTTTCGCCGGCTAGAACTTGGTTATTTCTAACCGCCTAAGTCAAATATTCATCTCGCAAAATAGCGCTTAAGACAGCACGGGTAGCAAAAAAAAAAAAAAAAGACACATGACTCAATTAACATTTCCTTCAAACTTTTATTGAATCATTCGCTTTAAATTCTGCATATCGGAACAAATTGTAGCCACCGTATTGTTCAACTGTATTTCTTCTATAAATAACAAAAAAAAAAAAAAAAAAAAAAAAAAAATATATATATATATATATAACTTATATGACTCAACACTGGGCAACTTATAGGACTCAACACTGGACACGTGTGTGTGCCATTAAGTCATCAATCAGCCATGTTGCCAGCATGGTTGTCCTGATCACACCCGACTAGTGATCAGGGGGAAGTGGGTTCAAATCCCGCTCAGGGAAATAACAGTTTTCCCCAGAAGTTGTCCAGTGTTGAATTTCCCGAAACTTTCTCACTCTCCCTCGGTGAAGTAGAGCGAATGTAACGTTTAGAGGAAAGACAACTTCACAGCGTAGCGACTTGAAGTTTCATGTTTAGACAATCATCAGGCTACAGATCTTACATTTGCATTCCTACTCATTTAAAGACCATTCGCAGTTTAGCACAGCTAGCTATAGGTGCCAGGAGCCCGATAACAATGACAGTTGTTTCAGTTGATTACTGTTCTTTGTGAGACAGAACGTTGAAAACACGAGCTATCCATAGAAACCAGCTTCTATATGAGCAAAGTAAAAAAAAAAACATAATGCTAATTTTAAAGGCATTTTAAAATCAGGAAGAATGGTGTTTACATTTTCAAGTATTATATTTGGGTTCAGGGGTAAATATGTCTATACATTATAAACACCTTAATGTCAAGAATATCTCTGAAAACACAGGAGCAGTGTTATTTAAACCATTAACGACCTTCGAGAAAAAAGGAGAGATGGTATCTTTTATGTAACCGTCGGCTCCAGCCCCCTTTGGATCATATCAAAATTTGCGCCCAAATAGATGCGACAACCGCTCCAACTTGAAAGTCC
The DNA here is from genome assembly GCF_036669925.1 of Montipora capricornis. Taxonomy (NCBI): domain Eukaryota; kingdom Metazoa; phylum Cnidaria; class Anthozoa; order Scleractinia; family Acroporidae; genus Montipora; species Montipora capricornis. The sequence continues at coordinate 13,016,288 of NC_090885.1, read as the reverse complement.
CGTATTAGATGTTGCCTGAGGTCTTCTCGTCATCTCTTCCATAAAAAAAAGTTTTTTTGGTTAAGGATATTAGATCCGGAAGCAAACGTGCACAGAAACAGCACATGTTATGCTATTTAATGTTTTGCGCGAGGGCAAGAGGTACTCTCTTGGTCCCAGTTTTAAAAAGTGACACACTTTGGAACCAAGCAAACAAACTTGGGGTGTATTTTAGCCTTTCACCTTAGACCCATCATCGGAGTTGGCTTTCGGAACAATACGACAGACATTGAGGTCCGCAGCGACAGAAGAAGAGGCATCGGATACAGAGGACGTCTGATTTCCCATTAACATTGGATGGATCCTGCCAAATGCTCGACGGTAGCTTTTCATGCGCCATGCGTACATGAACTGGTTACTTGACGAATTAACAAGAACCAGTAAATATTGAAGGTCTCTGAACCAGTTTATGAGATCGCAACTGCAAGTGTCGCACAAGTTAATGACGTATATCATGATGCACGATGGGAAACTACAGATAAAAAAGAAGAGCAATATTCGAAAGAAGCTCTCCGTAGCCTTCTTTTCCACGCTAAGCCCCCTTCGTTTATCACCCAGGCCAAGAACAGCTCTCATTTGTTTTTCGTGAGCGTTTAGGATATGAATAATTCTCACGAAATAAAAAAATAAAAGGAACGAGGTTAGAATAATTGCTGTGTTAGCGTAAATGAAGGCTAAAGTGTAAAATCCAGCAGCGAAATATATCAAGGGCAGGACCACGGAGAAAAGCCAAATTACCACAGACACAGCGATGGCTTTGGTGGAAGATAACTTTCTGATTGTGGTGGAAGTCAAAGCAAGGTATCGGTCGGTTGCCAAGGCAGCTATGCTCAAAATCGAAGCTGTAGAAGTCACGAAATAGGACATATAAACTACAACACGAAGTTCCAAGACTTCGCGGTGCAGTGCTTCAGAGCTGTGGTACCACACAAATACGGGTTCGGTCACAGTCCCAATAAAACAGTCAGCAATCGCTAAATTCAAGACCAGGTAGTTGAATGAGGATTTGAGGTCCCTATTGGGGTTTTTTATGATGGCCCAACAGATTAATAAATTGCCTGGAGCGGTGATCACACACAAAACGGCCGAAATACAAGCGGTTGTCACGGATGTAGCGAACGGGGCCCAGACATCGTCGCAAAGATTAGCGCTGAACCTCATCTCTTCCCCCCTCTCTCTCTCTCTCTCTCTCTAAAAAAAAGAACTAAGTAACGTCTCCTTTAAGTTTTACGCAAAATAGATCATCTGTCCGAGGAATAACTTGAGGTAAATCCGAGGGTACTTTTTTGGTTTACACTTCTACCGTCTTCTCTGTTTATTGTCAAGAGGATCCGACACAAATTGACAAATTGTTCCGCCACTTTGAAAATTATGAAAGTATTTTTTGAGGCACACCAAGGATCTTCATTGGAAGAACTCTTGTGTCCACGAACAATTCCTGAATTGACGAAGCGAAGACGACCAGTCGCTCAAGATAAGCTCCGGCTAGGAGAGCTGATCCGAACCGAGCCGAACCATGCAAGCTTCAGTCTCTTTCCCCAGCAATGAATCAAGATAGTAGTAATTCTTTCCTAGTTGATACTCTTCCTGTTGAGTTGTGCTATGTTTTTCGACACTCTCGTTTAGGAGGGACTGCTTTTAAATGAAGCCTCCGTCTTTGTGTGGTTCTATGGTGCACAATGCTGCCCGCCTAATCGATCTGAAAACCACAAAAGTAACTTACCATTGGCTCGCATTCAAGTAAATGCATTATTTCTGCAACAAATTGATTTATACCAGGGTGTCGATTAACCTTTTCTTCGATGAAATTGTTAGTAATATCTCTGGCAAAGTTAAGATTTCGTTACTTACCAAAAAAACCTTTTTTGGGGTGCCAGTTTTCTTTTCTTAAATTCTAATTATTTGAAACCACACTGCTTCCCTGTTCAAATGCGCAGGTGTTCATTCAACGCCGAAAGTAATATTTAGGGAGAAATGAAACAATTTCCTGTTGGATGAAATTGGTGTTTGAATTTTATCGAAAATAAGATAATTGCATGATTAGTATGTATGAGGCCCGTTTTAATTAAACGTCGCATTTTACATGTGCCGAATCTAATGCAAATGAGAAAAATCTGTTGTTTTCGCTCATTTGCATCAGATTCGGCAGATGTAAAATGCAACGTTTAAAACGGACCTTATTGAAATTCGAAAGAAGAGTTACTCGGTCAGTATATTGAGACGTTAGTAATACATAGAAATGACGAATAACGCCTGTACGTGTTCAGCTTAAAACCCGAGAATAAATATTGAAAGCAACAGCTGATGGTCGTCGTCTAATTTTAAGAACGGGAAAAAAAAAAAAAACACCAAATTACGTCTAATACTTTTAATTGTTTTGAAGGAGAATAGACGATAGACGTAAACGACTATAACTTTGCTAAAACATGATACGAAGGATAATAAAAAAAAAAAACATTACCAACAAACGCCGATTAACACTGTCATTTCTATTTTCAAACGATAGCATAGAATATGATAGATTTCCGAATCGGTAAATCTTCCGCAGATATATCCGGACAAATTTTGTTTTATAAATTATTAACTCACCCATAAATTGTTATTATTGCTTTTACCAAGTCAAATTTTGAAATTAGAAATAATCATTGTCAGTAAGAACACAATCCGACCAGAAGAGGGCAAAATAAGCACACACTCCAACCGAATACCGTGTAGAGATTCCTTGATCAGTGGATCGAAGTTCTGTTGACTTGGAAGCCGCCAATCTGTCTCTTTCTGTTTCTTTTTCCTATAGTTTTTGAACTAAGGTCTCTGAATTGAAAAGTTGCCTTTTCAGGTTTGTTGAAAATTCACGAACATTGATCTTTTCGGTAAATACAATGAATGCGAAGACACCCAAAGACGATCGCTAATTTGAGGTGCACACCACAAAAAGGGAAAATATCATTCTGTTTTAGAAACGGACGTAAAGATAGCAGAGTAACAATTTCTCTCAAAAAAGAAACGACAGTTTTCAATTTACAATACATGTTTCGACATACTCATGTCATCTGGACGTCAAGAAGATTATTTCTTACTACGGAAAAATTATTTTCCGTCATCATGATGAGTCATCGACAAGATTATTCGCAGGTATCTTTCTAAGAAAAAAGAATCATTCTCTGACTGGGCGGGACGCCTCATCCAACTCCGGGAAACCTTCTACGCACTTCTATAAACTCCCTTATGTTGGCCGGTTTTCTGAAATCGCCCAGACTAAGTTAAGACAACTACTCAAACATTATTGTAAAGCTGATATAGATGTTAAGTTGGTCTTTAGTACGTTTAAACTTAGAAACATGTTCAGCGCGAAAGATTCAGTACCGCAAGGTCTACGTTCGCGTGTTGTTTATAAATGTAGCTACATTGGCGAGACCACTCGCCACCTTTGTACACGTGCTCGTGAGCATTTCTTTTCGGACAAGTCTTCGCATGTTTACAGACACCTGCAGTCATGCAGAATGTTTCACGATCCTCGATTCTGTCGCCTCAAAATTCCAAATTAAGATCAAAGAGGCATTGCACATTAAGTGGGAAAATCCCATTCTTAATCAGCAGTTGAGGCATTTAGATTTGTCTCTTTGTTTTTAATTACGCTGTTCTTTTGTCTTTTATTTTATTGCTATGTGCGCTATTTTTGTTTCCTGCGCATTTCATACGTCATATTCAAATTGTACGCAAGTTCTGACACGTAATTTTGTAACGTACCTTAATATAAATTCAAGTGTGCAACCGTGAAAAAAGCTCATTTGCAACTGAAGATGACATGAGTGTGTCGAAACATGTATTGTAAATTGAAAATTGAAAATTGTCGTTTCTTTTTTGAGAGTTTTAGAAGCATTTGTACAGGTAATCATAATTTCGAGCGCAATTTGGAATAAATAAGCATTCAAAGAGGCCTTACAAGGGAGCTTCTGATGTCGCTTTGTCGCTCATTTTCCAGTCCACGTGTCGCCTATTTGGCTAGAGACAAATGTCGCTGTCGTTTTTTCGCTTCAATACAATTGTCGCTGTCGCTTTTTCGCTAGAATACAAATGTTGGCTAAACGTGCTTAATTTTTGCGTCCTGTAATTTTTTTTTAATTTAAAGAGTAAAAACTTCCTTCTTTTTATAGAAGATCAACCACTACTGAAATCACCATTACTGAGAAAGCCAGAGATTGACTTTTGAACGGTTTTGGTGATCTTAGCGCCCTTAACGGGCTTAGCCACAGGAGCCTCATTATGGCACCAACATGTGTTTTTCTGGAAGAGGAACAGTTAAGGACGCGTCACTTCCAATATTTGCTAACTACTATAATTAGTTTGTAAAACAGTTTCTTCCGCGACCATTGGCGCTCATTCTCTTCTCGGTCTCTGACCCCACACGAAAATAAAAGAGCTGACAGTTTGGAAGTTATTACTGTGGCAGAGTTTGCTGAGTGGTTAAAGTCATTGCACATCATGCTTCCAGCATGCAAGAGAGAAAACAGTTTATTCCCCACCTTTTAACTGCCCCGACCTCCAGAATTGATCAGAAATTTTCCAAGGAAGACCGTCAAAACCCTCTCTGTAATTATTAGTCAGTAACTACTGGTAAACAGTGTGACAGTCAGACAACTTACCTTTCCTTTCTTTACCCTTGCAGCTCTTTTTGTCCTTCTTTTTGCTTTTTTTTTAGAATGATGTGAAAACGAGCTACGGAAGTGTTTATACGGTCATCGAAACTAAAAAATCAAGCAACAATTAAGCCCTCGCATTAATTATTAATTGCCGTCATTGCTGGACACTTTAAATGCAAGCGAAGGCCGTCAAAACCCTCTTTAGTAATTAGTAGTCCGTAATTACTGGTAAACAGTTTCAGACAAGTTACCTTTCCTTTCTTTCCCCTCGTGGCTCTTTTTTCTTTTTGTCCCTCTTTTTCCTTTTTTTGAGAATGCTGTGACTGCTGTGTGATTTTTTTAACGTTTTCCCATTTCACGTTATCCTTGCGGAATGGAAAAAAGCGAAGGTGACCCCTCTGCACAAATCAGGTACAAAAGATGACCCAAGAAATTATCGCCCCATATCCGTTTTACCAGTGGTATCTAAAGTCCTAGAACGTTTAATCCACAAGCAACTTGCAAGTTATTTTGACGATCATAACTTTGCTCTGTAAATCACAATCCGGTTTTAGAAGAATGAGCTCAACTGAGACGGCTGTAACCTATTTCGCCGAGGAGATTCTCATGAATATGAATAGGGGCTTAGCCACTGGTTCTGTGTTTATTGACCTGGCAAAGGCTTTCGACACAGTTGGCCATGATATTTTGCTTAGCAAATTAGAATATTACGGTGTATGCCATGAAAGCCTTCCATGGTTTAAGAACTACTTCACGGGAAGAAAGCAGTTCGTGTAGCCTCCTACGCAAACGTTCTTACGGGTTCGTCACGCAATCATATGATTGCGTGACGAACCCGTAAGAACGTTTGCGTAGGAGGCTACAGTTCGTGCCCATTGATTCTCTGTCATCTGAAGAGCTTGCCATAACTTCTGGAGTACCGCAGGGGTCCATACTCGGACCCCTGTCATTCATTGTCTACATTATGACCTACCATGTTTTGTCCAACACTGTTCTGTAGATATGTATGCTGATGACACAGCTTTATATCTTGGTGGTCCAACTGCACACAATTTAATTTTTTACATTAACGAAGATCTTCAGTGTTTATCTGAATGGCTAGAAGACAATAATCTTGTTCTCAATGTTTCAAAAACTAAGTGTGTACTATTTACATCTTAAAGGCATAAAGAGCGCGATTGCATTTTAAATCTTAATCTTCTCGGAAAGTCCATATCTTGCGAAACTAGTTTTAAATACCTTGGCGTGGTGTTCGACAACTTTATGACTTGGAAGGCTCACACGGACTATGTGTGTAAAAAGGTGGCATCTAGAGTTAGTATCCTGGGCCGTGTTAGAAGTTTCGTCACAAAAGAGGCAGCAACACTTGTTCGCAACGTTTTGATTCTTCCGTTATTTGATTACTGTGACATTGCCTGGAGTAACCTTCTACAGCAAGAGTCGAAGAACCACATTGCTCTCGCTTTTGTGAAGCAATAGAGCAGCTGCACTGGCCGACTCTTTCCAGCAGACGCTCTTACCACAAGGCTAAACTCGTTTTTCTCTGTCTTCACTCATTAGTTCCTAGTTATTTTTCATTATATTTTACTAGATTTTCGAACATTCACAATTATTTTACAAGGCAATGTATGAGGCTATCCCTACCAAACGTGAAGCAATTTTTTTTGGAAAAGGACCTTTCTTTTTACTGGCGCGAAGATTTTTAACAATCTCCCTTTAAACACTGTGAAGGGTGAAAACATTCAAACGTTCTGTCGCCGAGCAAGACATTTCTTTTTATCATAACTTTTATATCTTATTACTATTTTAGGCTTTAAATGTGATTTCGCATTGTATTTTAAGGCTTTTTAGTGTAGTTTTTATATTCTAGTATTGTATTTTATTAGGCTTTTTTAATTGTAATAGTTCATGAAATTTCGTGATGTAAATTAACTTTTTTAAGATACAGGACCCCTATGGAGACCAGCCTTAGAGCTGAATTGGCTGCCTTGTGTAAATAAAGTTTACTTACTTACTTACTTACTTACTCGTATTCCACGTTAGCAAAAAGGCCCCAGAAAAGCCGCACAGACGCGATGAAAGTCATCGAGTTACAGAGAATCATGACTGACGTGACTACGTGTCGACCTTTGTACCAAAAAAAGAAATGAGACATAAGACGCTCATTACATAAAACGTGCGTCAAGTGTTGAATGATGGTTTGTTTAATATATCTTAATTTGCACAAGAAATATACATTTAGCGACACCAACAGAAGAGAAGATTTAGGGTAACTACTTGGTGTAGGCACTCATATAGTGGTCCGGTGTAGTAACTCATATAGTGGTCCCAGGTGGCGTACTGAACAACGCTTAATCATCCCTAGCCGTACCTAAGCATCCCTAACCGTACTTAAGCATCCCTAACCGTACTTAAGCATCCTTTATCATCCTTAGCCGTACTTAAGCATCCCTAACCGTACTGAAGCATCCTTCTTCATCCCTAACCGTACTTAAGCATCCTTTATCATCCCTAGCCGTACTTAAGCATCCTTCTTCATCCCTAGCCGTACTTAAGCATCCTTAATCATCCCTAGCCGTACTTAAGCATCCCTATGCGTAGTTAAGCATCCTTCTTCATCCCTAACCGTACTTAAGCATCCTTTATCATCCCTAGCCGTACTTAAGCATCCTTAACCGTACTTAAGCATCCTTTATCATCCTTAGCCGTACTTAAGCATCCCTATGCGTACTTAAGCATCCTTCTTCATCCCTAACCGTACTTAAGCATCCTTTATCATCCATAGCCGTACTTAGGCATCCTTAACCGTACTTAAGCATCCTTAATCATCCCTAGCCGTACTTAAGCATCCCTAGGCGTACTTAAGCATCCTTCTTCATCCCTAGCCGTACTTAACCATCCTTTATCATCCTTAGCCGTACTTAAGCATCCCTAACCGCACTTAAGCATCCTTAATCATCCCTAGCCGTACTTAAGCATCCCTAAGCGTACTTAAGCATCCTTCTTCATCCCTAACCGTACTTAAGCATCCTTTATCATCCCTAGCCGTACTTAAGCATCCTTAATCATCCCTAGCAGTACTTAAGCATCCCTAAGCGTACTTAAGCATTCTTCATCCTCCCTAACTGTACTTAAGCATCCTTTATCATCCCTAGCCGTACTTAAGCATCCTTAACCGTACTTAAGCATCCTTAATCATCCCTAGCCGTACTTAAGCATCCCTAGGCGTACTTAAGCATCCTTCTTCATCCCTAACCGTACTTAAGCATCCTTTATCATCCCTAGCCGTACTTAAGCATCCCTAACCGTACATAAGCATCCTTAATTATCCCTAGCCGTACTTAAGCATCCCTATGCGTACTTAAGCATCCTTCTTCATCCTTAACCGTACATAAGCATCCTTTATCATCCCTAGCCGTACTTAAGCATCCTTAACCGTACTTAAGCATCCTTAATCATCCTTAGCCGTACTTAAGCATCCCTATGCGTACTTAAGCATCCTTCTTCATCCCTAGCCGTACTTAAGCGTCCCTAACCGTACTTAAGCATCCTTTATCATCCTTAGCCGTACTTAAGCATCCCTATGCGTACTTAAGCATCCTTCTTCATCCTTAACCGTACTTAAGCATCCTTTATCATCCCTAGCCGTACTTAAGCATCCCTAAGCGTACTTAAGCATCCTTTATCATCCTTAGCCGTACTTAAGCATCCCTAACCGTACTTAAGCATCCTTTATCATCCCTAGCCGTACTTAAGCATCCTTAACCGTACTTAAGCATCCTTTATCATCCTTAGCCGTACTTAAGCATCCCTATGCGTACTTAAGCATCCTTCTTCATCCTTAACCGTACTTAAGCATCCTTTATCATCCCTAGCCGTACTTAAGCATCCCTAAGCGTACTTAAGCATCCTTCTTCATCCATAACAGTACTTAAGCATCATTTATCATCCTTAGCCGTACTTAAGCATCCCTATGCGTACTTAAGCATCCTTCTTCATCCCTAGCCGTACTTAAGCATCCCTAACCGTACTTAAGCATCCTTTATCATCCCTAGCCGTACTTAAGCATCCTTAACCGTACTTAAGCATCCTTCTTCATCCCTAACCGTACTTAAGCATCCTTTATCATCCCTAGCCTTAATTAAGCATAACTAACCGTAATTAAGCATCCTTTATCATCCCTAGCCGTACTTAAGCATCCCTATTCGTACTTAAGCATCCTTCTTCATCCCTAACCGTACTTAAGCATACTTTATAATCCCTAGCCGTACATAAACATCCTTTATCATCCTTAGGCGTACTTAAGCATCCCTAGGCGTACTTAGGCATCCTTCTTCATCCCTAACCCTACTTAAGCATCCTTCTTCATCCCTAGCCGTACTTAAGCATCCTTTATCATCCCTAGCCGTACTTAAGCATCCCTAACTGTACTTAAGCATCTTTTATCATCCCTAGGCGTACTTAAGCATTCCTATGCGTACTTAAGCATCCTTCTTCATCCCTAACCGTACTTTAGCATCCTTTATCATCCTTAGACGTACTTAAGCATCCCTAACCGTACTTAAGCATCCTTTATCATCCTTAGCCGTACTTAAGCATCCCTAACCGTACTTAAGCATCCTTCTTCATCCCTAACCGTACTTAAGCATCCTTCTTCATCCCTAACAGTGTTTAAGCGTCCTTTATCATCCCTAGCCGTACTTAAGCATCCTTCTTCATCCCTAACCGTACTTAAGCATCCTTCTTCATCCCTAACAGTGTTTAAGCGTCCTTTATCATCCCTAGCCGTACTTAAGCATTCCTAACCGTACTTAAGCATCCTTTATCATCCTTAGCCGTACTTAAGCATCCTTTATCATCCTTAGCCGTACTTAAGCATCCTTCTTCATCCCTAACCGTACTTAAGCATCCTTCTTCATCCCTAACAGTGTTTAAGCGTCCTTTATCATCCCTAGCCGTACTTAAGCATCCTTCTTCATCCCTAACCGTACTTAAGCATCCTTCTTCATCCCTAACAGTGTTTAAGCGTCCTTTATCATCCCTAGCCGTACTTAAGCATCCCTAACCGTACTTAAGCATCCTTTATCATCCTTAGCCGTACTTAAGCATCCTTTATCATCCCTAGCCGTACTTAAGCATCCCTAACTGTACTTAAGCATCCTTTATCATCCCTAGGCGTACTTAAGCATCCCTATGCGTACTTAAGCATCCTTTATCATCCTTAGCCGTACTTAAGCATCCCTAACCGTACTTAAGCATCCTTTATTATCCTTAGCCGTACTTAAGCATCCCTAACCGTACTTAAGCATCCTTCTTTATCCCTAACCGTACTTAAGGATCCTTAATCATCCCTATCCGTACTTAAGCATCCCTATGCGTACTTAAGCATCCTTCTTCATCCTTAACCGTACTTAAGCATCCTTTATCATCCTTAACCGTACTTAAGCATCCTTTATCATCCTTAGCCGTACTTAAGCATCCCTATGCGTACTTAAGCATCCTTCTTCATCCTTAACCGTACTTAAGCATCCTTTATCATCCCTAGCCGTACTTAAGCATCCCTAAGCGTACTTAAGCATCCTTAATTATCGTTAGCCGTACTTAAGCATCCCTATGAGTACTTAAGCATCCTTCTTCATCCCTAACCGTACATAAGCATCCTTTATCATCCCTAGCCGTACTTAGGCATCCTTAACCGTACGTAAGCATCCTTAATTATCCCTACCCGTACTTAAGGATCCCTATGCGTACTTAAGCATCCTTCTTCATCCCTAGCCGTACTTAAGCATCCTTAATCATCCCTAGCCATACTTAAGCATACCTAACTGTACTTAAGCATCTTTAATCATCCCTAGGCGTACTTAAGCATTCCTATGCGTACTTAAGCATCCTTCTTCATCCTTAACCGTACTTAAGCATCCTTTATCATCCTTAGCCGTACTTAAGCACCCCTAACCGCACTTAAGCATCCTTTATTATCCTTAGCCGTACTTAAGCATCCCTAACCGTACTTAAGCATCCTTCCCTAACCGTACTTAAGCATCCCTATGCGTACTTAAGCATCCTTCTTCATCCTTAACCGTACTTAAGCATCCTTTATCATCCCTACCGAACTTAAGCATCCTTTATCATCCCTAGCCGTACTTAAGCATCCCTAAGCGTACTTAAGCATCCTTCTTCATCCCTAACCGTACTTAAGCATCCTTTATCATCCCTAACCGTACTTAAGCATCCTTTATCATCCCTAGCCGTACTTAAGCATCCCTAAGCGTACTTAAGCATCCTTCTTCATCCCTAACCGTACTTAAGCATCCTTTATCATCCCTAACCGTACTTAAGCATCCTTAATCATCCCTAGCCGTACTTAAGCATCGCTAAGCGTACTTAAGCATCCTTCCTCATCCCTAGCCGTACTTAAGCATCCTTTATCATCCGTAGCCGTACTTAAGCACCTTAACCGTACTTAAGCATCCTTAATCATCCCTAGCCGTACTTAAGCATCCCTATGCGTACTTAAGCATCTTCTTCATCCCTAACCGTACTTAAGCATCCTTTATCATCCCGTACTTAAGCATCCTTAACCGTACTTAAGCATCCTTATCATCCTAGCCGTACTTAAGCATCCCTCTGCGTACTTAAGCATCCTTCTTCATCCCTAACCGTACATAAGCATCCTTTATCATCCCTAGCCGTACTTAAGCATCCTTAACCGTACATAAGCATCCTTAATTATCCCTAGCCGTACTTAAGCATCCTATGCGTACTTAAGCATCCTTCTTTATCCCTAGCCGTACTTAAGCATCCTTTATCATCCCTAGCCGTACTTAAGCATCCCTAACTGTACTTAAGCATCTTTATCATCCCTAGGCGTACTTAAGCATTCCTATGCGTACTTAAGCATCCTTCTTCATCCCTAACCGTACTTAGCATCCTTTATAATCCCAAGACGTACTTAAGCATCCCTAAACGTACTTAAGCATCCTTTATCATCCTTAGCCGTACTTAAGCATCCCTAACCGTACTTAAGCATCCTTGTTCATCCCAAGCCGTACATAAGCATCCTTTATCCCTAACAGTTCATCCCTAGCCGTACTTAAGCATCCTTCTTCATCCCTAACCGTACTTAAGCATCCTTTCAAGCGTCCTTTATCATCCCTAGCCGTACTTAAGCATTCCTAACCGTACTTAAGCATCCTTATCATCCTTAGCCGTACTTAAGCATCCTTTATCATCCCTAGCCGTACTTAAGCATCCCTAACTGTACTTAAGCATCTTTTATCATCCCTAGGCGTACTTAAGCATTCCTATGCGTACTTAAGCATCCTTCTTCATCCCTAACCGTACTTTAGCATCCTTTATCATCCCTAGCCGTACCTAAGCATCCCTAACCGTACTTAAGCATCCTTTATCATCCTTAGCCGTACTTAAGCATCCCAAACCGTACATAAGCATCCTCTCTCATCCCTAACCGTACGTACTTAAGCATCCCTAACCGTACTTAAGCATCCTTTATCATCCTTAGCCGTACTTAAGCATCCCTAACCGTACTGAAGCATTCTTCTTCATCCCTAACCGTACTTAAGCATCCTTTATCATCCCTAGCCGTACTTAAGCATCCCTAACCGTACTTAACCATCCTTTATCATCCTTAGCCGTACTTAAGCATCCCTAACCGTACTGAAGCATCCTTCTTCATCCCTAACCGTACTTAAGCATCCTTTATCATCCCTAGCCGTACTTAAGCATCCCTAACCGTACTTAAGCATCCTTTATCATCCTTAGCCGTACTTAAGCATCCCTAACCGTACTTAAGCATCCTTTATCATCCCTAGCCGTACTTAAGCATCCCTAACCGTACTTAAGCATCCTCTCTCATCCCTAACCGTACTTAAGCATCCCTAACCGTACTTAAGCATTCTTTATCATCCTTAGCCGTACTTAAGCATCCTTTATCATCCTTAGCCGTACTTAAGCATCCCAAACCGTACATAAGCATCCTCTCTCATCCCTAACCGTACTTAAGCATCCCTAACCGTACTTAAGCATCCTTTATCATCCTTAGCCGTACTTAAGCATCCCTAACCGTACTTAAGCATTCTTTATCATCCTTAGCCGTACTTAAGCATCCTTCTTTATCCCTAACCGTACTTAAGCATCCTTTATCATCCCTAGCCGTACTTAAGCATCCCTAACCGTACTTAAGCATTCTTTATCATCCTTAGCCGTACTTAAGCATCCTTCTTTATCCCTAACCGTACTTAAGCATCCTTTATCATCCCTAGCCGTACTTAAGCATCCCTAACCGTACTTAAGCATCTTTATCATCCTTAGCCGTGCTTAAGCATCCTTAAGCGTACTTAAGCATCCTTCTTCATCCTTAACCGTACTTAAGCATCCTTTATCATCCCTAGCCCTACTTAAGCATCCCTAACCGTACTTAAGCATCCCTATGCGTACTTAAGCATCCTTCATTATCCCTAACCGTACTTAAGCACCCTTTATCATCCCTAGCCGTACTTAAGCATCCCTATGCGTACTTAACCATCCTTCTTCATCCTTAACCGTACTTAAGCATCCTTTATCATCCTTAGCCGTACTTAAGCATCCTTCTTCATCCTTAACCGTACTTAAGCATCCTTTATCATCCCTAGCCGTACTTAAGCATCCCTAACCGTACTTAAGCATCCTTTATCACCCCTAACCGTACTTAAGCATCCTTTATCATCCTTAGCCGTAGGTAAGCATCCTTAAGCGTACTTAAGCATCCTTCTTCATCCTTAACCTTACTTAAGCATCCTTTATCACCCCTAACCGTACTTAAGCATCCTTCATTATCCTTAGCCGTACTTAAGCATCCTTAAGCGTACTTAAGCATCCGTCTTCATCCCTAACCGTACTTAAGCATCCTTGATCATCCCTAGCCGTACTTAAGCATCCCTAACCGTACTTAAGCATTCTTTATCATCCCTAGCCGTACTTAAGCATCCCTATGCGTACTTAAGCATTCTTCTTCATCCCTAACCGTACTTAATTAAGCATCCTTTATTATCCCTAGCCGTACTTAAGCATCCCTAAGCGTACTTAAGCATCCTTCTTCATCCCTAACCGTACTTAAGCATCCGTTATTATCCCTAGCCGTACTTAAGCATCGCTAACCGTCCTTAAGCATCCTTTATCATCCTTAGTCGTACTTAAGCATGCTTAAGCGTACTTAAGAACCCTTCCTCACCCCTAACCGTACTTAAGCATCCTTAATCATCCCTAACCGTACCTAAGCATCCTTAGCTGTACTTAAGCATCCCTAAGCGTACTTAAGCCTCCTTAATCGTCCCTATGCAACCTTAAGCATCCTTAGTCATCCCTACGCATGCCTACACGTACCAAAGGATGTATTCTTTTCCTTAGGCCTACTTAATTGTCCTTGATTATCCCTAGTTGTTCAGTTACAGTGAAGTACAACTCCTGTTAAACTTTGGAAAATGGGGAGAGATTACCATAAAAATCGTAAAAACGTACATCTCTTATTATCACTGCTACTAAATTTGCAAATGGAAACAAGGAGGCCCCATTAGGGGTTATCAGGATACAGGATATTTAGTTAGGGTTAGGTGCTAGTCCCTGTAGGGACTTAATTACCATTGTTGCTTTTTCAATTTGCCTTTGAGAGACTAGGGATCTCCATCTTAAGAGTTCAAATAAATTGTTGACATGAGTGCCATAGTTAGAGTAGGACAAGACACGGGCTGCTCTGTTTTGTAGTTTTTGCAGTTTTTCCTGCAAAGTCAGTACTCCACAGTTTCCTCAAACAATATTGCAGTAGTTGAAATGAGGTTGTACTAGGGCCTGATAAATAGGATGTAAGGTCCCATAGGGGACAAGATGCCTGTTTTCACTCATGTGATCAGTAACCTTATTTTTCCTCCGAAACAAAAGAAAACGTTTGAGTGTTAATAATAGAGCTGAATTCCCGGAGACGTCACATGAAAACACTCTACGGCCGCGAAACGCTTTACGGAAAATGAGCCTAAGTCTTTAGCCGATATTAAAATATATGAAGGCTTTAGACAAGTCCATGACATTCATAAATACTTTGTTGAAATAAAGTGTTCGTGTTATTTGCGTTGTATGCCCCAGTTGTCACCATTGTGTCGGTTTTCTGACGCTTTTGTATGCGGTTTTCGGTCTTGGCCGAAAATTTTTGAGGTTTTGGATGATTTTTTTCTTCGGTTTTGCGGTTTTTAATACACCCCAATGTCCCCCTCGGTACAGGAGTTTGGAAATACTGGAGGGAATGAAAATGGTGAAATTCGCGCTCTTCAACTTCCGTCTACATCTGCTCCCTCAAATTAATGCCTTATCCATTCTGTGAATGAGCCAAAAAAGGGGATTTTTGTTTCCTTGCGTCGTCTGCAGTCCGAAAAGGTGGGTATCATATTTGAAATCGGGCAAAACGCTATAAAAGCAATGCAAAAACCAGTTTCGTAACAACATTGCTATGGTGGCGCGATAAAATCTTTTGCAAGCGTGCTTGAGTTCATAACCGTGGGTCTGCCCTGGTAAAAATTTTTTCATGCCGATTTGTAACAACGAAATAAGAAAAAAAAACCAAAAAAGAAAAGCAAAAAGTCAACAACACAGGACTCCTGTGCGGTCCCACATCCAAGTTTTAACCCCAGCCAGGAACCCATGACCCGGAGCTTACAACTCTACTTTGTTCGTGTAACGGCGTTTTCACATACCGATTTATTTTTAGATTGAATTTCCCGCGAATGAGACTCCCACAGGAGCCAGATGACCAATTACAAGAAATTAAGCTGACGTCATAGGGTCACCGAACCGGAACTGCCTTTGTTTTTGCCGTCGTACCTTGTAGCTCAAAATTTAGAAAAATTTGGAAAAACATAGTTAATTAATTGATTAATTATTCAATATTAATAGAGTCTTATAAAGGCTTTTAAAGTCGCAATAGCCTAAGGTCTATCATTCGAAAGTTTAGGACCTAATAATACAATATTAAATTTGCCGACACGGAAAAAAATTACGCAAGGTATAATATCTTGCGAGGAATTCCTCCCTACATCCAAGTTCGATAAGTTAGGGGATATTGTCCAGCCTAGATATTATTTCAAAAGGCGGCAAAGTTACGGTTAAACTTCTACTAATTGAAAACAAAATAATAGTAACTTATACAACACCTAACTTCAGTTTCCAGCGAAAGAATAGACGATAAGGGATGCTCAACCACGGTTATGGATGATGACGGATGCTTAAATAAGGTTAGGGATAATTATGGATGCTTAAGTAAGGCTAGAATACTTTTAGGGATGATTGATAACGCGTTAGTGCGGTTAGGGATAATGCTTGACGCTCAAGTACGGCTAGTACGGCGATTGAGAATCCTTAAAAACGCCGGCTAGGGATGCTTAAGTACGGCTAGGGATACTTCAGTAAGGTTAGGGATGCTTAAGTACGGTTAGAGATCCTTCGGTACGGTTAGGGATGCTTAAGTACGGTTAGCGATGCTTAAGTACGGTTAAGGATGCTTAAGTACGGCTAAGGGTGCTTAAGCATGGTTAGGGATGCTTAAGTACAGCTAGGGATGCTTACGTACAGCTTGGGATGCTTAAGTACGGCTAGGGATGCTTAAGTATGGTTCGGGATGATTAAGTACGGTTTGGAATGATTAAGGACGGTTAGGGATGATTAAGGACGTTTAAGTACGGCTAGGGATGCTTAAGTACTGCTAGGGATGCTAAAGAATGGCTAGGGATGATAAAGGATGCTCAAGTACGGATAGGGATAAAGGAGGATGCTTAAATACGCCTAGGGATGCTTAAATACGGTTAGGGACGCTTCAGTACGGTTAGGGATGCTTCAGTACCCCTAGGGATGCTTATGTACGGTTACGGATGCTTAAGCATGGTTATGGATGCTTAAGTATGGTTAGGGATGCTTAAGGATGCGTAAGTACGGTTAAGGATGATTAGGAATGCTGAAGTATGGTTAAGGATGCTTAAGTACGGTTAGGGATGCTTAAGTATGGTTAGGCATGCTTAAGTACGGCTAGGGATGCTTATGTACGGCTAGGGATGCTTAAGTACGGCTAAGGGTGCTTAAGCATGGTTGCATGGTTAGGGATGCTTAAGTACAGCTAGGGATGCTTCAGTACGGTTAGGGATGCTTAAGTACAGTTAGGGATGCTTAAAAAATACGGTTAGGGATGAAGAAGGATGCTTAAGTACGCTTAGGGATGCTTACGTACGGATAGGGATGCTGAAGTACGGTTAGGGATGCTTAAGTATGGTTAGGGATGGTTAAGGATGCGTAAGTACGGTTAAGGATGATTAGGGATGCTGAAGTATGGTTAGGGATGCTTAAGTATGGTTGGGGATGCTTAAGTATGGCTGGGGATGCCTAAGTACGGTTAGGGATGCTCAAGCACGGCTACGGATGAAGAGGGATGCTTAAGTACGCATAGGGATGCTTAAGTACGGCTAGGGATAATAAAGGATGCTTAAGTACGGTTAGGGATGGTTAAGTACGGCTAGGGACGATAACGGATGCTTAAGTACGGTTTGGGATGAAGAAGGATGCTTAAGTACGCTTAAGGATGCTTAAGTACGGCTAGGGATGATAAAGGATGCTTAAGTACGGTTAGGGATGACGAAGGATGCTTAAGTACGCATAGGGATGCTTAAGTACGGTTAGGGATGCTTAAGTACGGCTAGGGATGAAGAAGGATGCTTAAGTACGCATAGGGATGCTTAAGTACGGCTAGGGATGATAAAGGATGCTTAAGTACGGTTAGGGATGAAGAAGGATGCTTAAGTACGCTTAGGGATGCTTAAGTACTGCTAGGGATGATTAAGGATGCTTAAGTACGGTTAGGGATGATAAAGGATGCTTAAGTACGGTTAGGGATGAAGAAGGATGCTTAAGTACGCTTAGGGATGCTTAAGTACGGCTAGGGATGATTAAGGATGCTTAAGTCCGGTTAAGGATGATAAAGGATGCTTAAGTACGATTAGGGATGCTTAAGTACGGCTAAGGATGATAAAGGATCCTTAAGTACGGTTAGGGATGACGAAGGATGCTTAAGTACGCATAGGGATGCTTAGGTACGGTTAGGGATGCTTAAGTAGGGTTGGGGATGCTTAAGTATGGTTAGGGATGCTTAAGTACGGATAGGGATGCTTAAGTACGGTTAAGGTTGATTAGGGATGCTGAAGTGCGGTTAGGGATGCTTAAGTATGGTTGGGGATGCTTAAGTATGGCTGGGGATGCCTAAGTACGGTTAGGGATGCTCAAGCACGGCTACGGATGAAGAGGGATGCTTAAGTACGCATAGGGATGCTTAAGGACGGCTAGGGATAATAAAGGATGCTTAAGTACGGTTAGGGATGGTTAAGTACGGCTAGGGACGATAACGGATGCTTAAGTACGGTTAGGGATGAAGAAGGATGCTTAAGTACGCTTAAGGATGCTTAAGTACGGGTAGGGATGAAAAAGGATGCTTAAGTACGGTTAGGGATGACGAAGGATGCTTAAGTACGCATAGGGATGCTTAAGTACGCTTAGGGATGCTTAAGTACGGCTAGGGATGAAGAAGGATGCTTAAGTACGCTTACGGATGCTTAAGTACGGCTAGAGATGATAAAGGATGCTTAAGTACGGCTAGGGATGAAGAAGGATGCTTAAGTACGCTTAGGGATGCTTAAGTACGGCTAGGGATGATTAAGGATGCTTAAGTACGGTTAGGGATGATAAAGGATGCTTAAGTACGGTTAGGGATGAAGAAGGATGCTTAAGTACGAGTAGGGATGCTTAAGTACGGCTAAGGATGATAAAGGATGCTTAAGTACGGTTAAGGATGATAAAGGATGCTTAAGTACGATTAGGGATGCTTAAGTACGGCTAAGGATGATAAAGGATGCTTAAGTACGGTTAGGGATGACGAAGGATGCTTAAGTACGCATAGGGATGCTTAAGTACGGTTAGGGATGCTTAAGTACGGCTAGGGATAAAGAAGGATGCTTAAGTACGCTTATGGATGCTTAAGTACGGCTAGGGATGATAAAGGATGCTTAAGTACGGTTAGGGATGAAGAAGGATGCTTAAGTACGCATAGGGATGCTTAAGTACGGCTAGGGATTATAAAGGATGCTTAAGTACGGTTAAGGATGAAGAAGGATGCTTAAGTACGATTAGGGATGCTTAAGTACGGCTAAGGATGATAAAGGATGCTTAAGTACGGTTAAGGATGAAGAAGGATGCTTAAGTACGATTAGGGATGCTTAAGTACGGCTAAGGATGATAAAGGATGCTTAAGTACGCGTAGGGATGCTTAAGTACGGCTAGGGATTATAAAGGATGCTTAGGTACGGCTAGGGATTATTAAGGATGCGTAAGTACGGTTAAGGATGATTAGGGATGCTGAAGTATGGTTAGGGATGCTTAAGTACCGTTAGGGATGCTTAAGTATGGTTAGGGATGCTTAAGTATGGTTTGGGATGATTAAGGATGCTTAAGTACGGTTAAGGATGATTAGGGATGCTTAAGTATGCTTAGGGGTGCTTAAATATGGTTAGGGATGCTTAAGTATGGTTGGGGATGCTTAAGTACGGTTAGGGATGCTTAAGTACGGTTAGGGATTCTTAAGTACGGTCAGGGATGCGTAAGTAAGGCTAGGGATGCTTAAGTAAGGTTAAGGTTGATTAAGGATGCTTAAGTACGGTTAAGGTTGATTAGGGATGCTGAAGTGCGGTTAGGGATGCTTAAGTATGCTTAGGGGTGCTTAAATATGGTTAGGGATGCTTAAGTATGGTTGGGGATGCTTAAGTACGGTTAGGGATGCTTAAGTACGGTTAGGGATTCTTAAGTACGGTCAGGGACGATAAAGGATGCTTAAGTATGGTTAGGGATGAACAAGGATGCTTAAGTACGCATAGGGATGCTTAAGTACGGCTATGGACGATAAAGGATGCTTAAGTACGGTTAGGGATGAAGAAGGATGCTTATGTACGCATAGGGATGCTTAAGTACCACTAGGGATGACAAAGGATGCTTAAGTACGGTTAGGGATGAAGAAGGATGCTTAAGTACGCATAGGGATGCTTAAGTACCGCTAGGGATGATAAAGGATGCTTAAGTACAGTTAGGGATGAAGAAGGATGCTTAAGTACGGTTAGGGATGCTTAAGTACGGCTAGGGATTATAAAGGATGCTTAGATACGGCTAGGGATGATTAAGGATGCGTAAGTACGGTTAAGGATGATTAGGGACGCTGAAGTACGGCTAGGGATGCTTAGGTACGGTTAGGGATGCTTAAGTATGGTTGGGGATGCTTAAGTATGGTTAGGGATGCTTAAGTACGGCTAGGGATGCTTAAGTACGGTTAAGGTTGATTAGGGATGCTGAAGTGCGGTTAGGGATGCTTAAGTATGCTTAGGGATGCTTAAATATGGTTAGGGATGATTAAGTATGGTTGGGGATGCTTAAGTACGGTTAGGGATGCTTAAGTACGGCTACGGATGAAGAGGGATGCTTAAGTACGCATAGGGATGCTTAAGTACACCTAGGGATGATAAAGGATGCTTAAGTACGGTTAGGGATGGTTAAGTACGGCAAGGGACGATAACGGATGCTTAAGTATGATAAAGGATGCTTAAGTACGGTTAGGGATAAAGAAGGATGCTTAAGTACGCATAGGGATGCTTAAGTACGGCTAGGGATGATAAAGGATGCTCAAGTACGGTTAGGGATGAAGAAGGATGCTTAAGTACGTATAGGGATGCTTAAGTACGGCTAGGGATGATAAAGGATGCTTAAGTACGGTTCGGGATGAAGAAGGATGCTGAAGTACGCTTATGGATGCTTAAGTACGGCTAGGGATGATAAAGGATGCTTAAGTACGGTTATGGATGAAGATGGATGCTTAAGTAAGGATAGGGATGCTTAAGTACGGTTAGGGATGCTTAAGTACGGCTAGGGATGAAGAAGGATGCTTAAGTACGCTTAAGGATGGTTAAGTACGGCTAAGGATGATAAAGGATGCTTAAGTACGGCTAGGGATGAAGAAGGATGCTTAAGTACGCATAGGGATGCTTAAGTACGGCTAAGGATGATAAAGGATGCTTAAGTACGGTTAGGGATGAAGAAGGATGCTTCAGTACGGTTAGGGATGCTTAAGTACGGCTAAGGATGATAAAGGATGCTTAAGTACGGTTAAGGATGATAAAGGATGCTTAAGTACGGTTAAGGATGCTTAAGTACGGCTAGGGATGATAAAGGATGCTTAAGTACGGTTAGGGATGCTTAAGTACGGCTAAGGATGATAAAGGATGCTTAAGTACGCTTACGGATGCGTAAGTACGGCTAGGGATGATAAAGGATGCTTAAGTACGGCTAGGGATGATTAAGGATGCTTAAGTACAGTTAAGGATGATTAGGGATGCTGAAGTATGGTTAGGGATGCTTAAGTACCGTTAGGGATGCTTAAGCATGGTTAGGGATGCTTAAGTATGGTTTGGGATGATTAAGGATGCTTAAGTACGGTTAAGGATGATTAGGGATGCTGAAATACGGTTAGGGGTGCTTAAATATGGTTAGGGATGCTTAAGTATGGTTGGGGATGCTTAAGTACGGTTAGGGATGCTTAAGTACGGTTAGGGATTCTTAAGTACGGTCAGGGATGCGTAAGTAAGGCTAGGGATGCTTAAGTAAGGTTAAGGTTGATTAAGGATGCTTATGTACAGTTAAGGATGATTAGGGATGCTGAAATACGGTTAGGGATGCTTAAGTATGGTTAGGGATGCTTAAGTATTGTTGGGGATGCTTAAGTATGGTTGGGGATGCTTAAGTATGGTTGGGGATGCCTAAGTACGGTTTGGGTTGCTCAAGTACGGCTACGGATGAAGAGGGATGCTTAAGTACGCATAGGGATGCTTAAGTACACCTAGGGATGATAAAGGATGCTTAAGTACGGTTAGGGATGGTTAAGTACGGCAAGGGACGATAACGGATGCTTAAGTATGATAAAGGATGCTTAAGTACGGTTAGGGATAAAGAAGGATGCTTAAGTACGCATAGGGATGCTTAAGTACGGCTAGGGATGATAAAGGATGCTCAAGTACGGTTAGGGATGAAGAAGGATGCTTAAGTACGTATAGGGATGCTTAAGTACGGCTAGGGATGATAAAGGATGCTTAAGTACGCTTAGGGATGCTTAAGTATGGTTAGGGATGCTTAAGTACGGCTAGGGATTATAAAGGATGCTTAAGTACGGTTAGGGATGAAGAAGGATGCTTAAGTACGCATAAGGATGCTTAAGTACGGCTAGGGACGATAACGGATGCTTAAGTACGGTTAGGGATGAAGAAGGATGTTTAAGTACGCTTAAGGATGCTTAAGTACGGCTAGGGATGATAAAGGATGCTTAAGTACGGTTAGGGATGCTTAAGTACGGCTAGGGATGATAAAGGATGCTTAAGTACGGTTAGGGATGAAGAAGGATGCTTCAGTACGGTTAGGGATGCTTAAGTACGGCTAAGGATGATAAAGGATGCTTAAGTACGGTTAGGGATGCTTAAGTACGGTTAGGGATGAGAGAGGATGCTTATGTACGGTTTGGGATGCTTAAGTACGGCTAAGGATGCTTAGGTACGGTTAGGGATGCTTAGTTACGGCTAGGGATGAAGCCACCTGGGACCACTATATGAGTTACTACACTGGACCACTATATGAGTGCCTACACCAAGTAGTTACCAGATTTAGAGTCACGCTGGCCTGGTCGGTCATGTCGCTGTCGAAATGACGAAGTGAAAAGATGTCGCTTTGTCGAAGTTAAAAATGGATTGTCGCTGTCGCGAAGATTGTCGCCACATTTTTTGCAATTTTAGAGCGATGTCGCTTGTCGTCAAGAACGCTTGGGAGGCCTCTTCAAAGACTAACTAAATTTGGCGGCGACTTGTTTTTGCAGTTGAGCCCACGTTTTCACGGTGTAAGTTTCTCAAAACGCGAAAACGAGGCTTTCGGGTCAAAACAAGAATTTCTTATCCATCTTGATTCTTGACTGTTTCCTTCGCATTTTTGCGAGTAATTTAAGGTTTGTCTTGCCTAAGTGAAACGTGGGCTCAACTGTAATAAAAAACGTAAGGTAAAGTCAGCTTACAGGCCTAGTGGCCCATCAGACCGGAGCTTATCTTCGGTTTCTGAAGCATGAAGCAACTAGGAGTATTTCTACTCCCCCCTGAATGGGATACTAGTCCATCGCAGGGTTACCCCCAGCATTTCGCTGATACCCATTTATCATGACACCTGGGTGGAGAGAGGCACCTAGAGAATAAAGTGTCTTGCCCACGAACACAACACAATGTCCCCGGCCAGGTCCAGAGCCCGGACATTCGCTCCGAAGTCGAGCACACTAACCATGAGGCCACCGCGCCTAACTGTAATAACACTTGAAAATTCATTATTAGTGCCTTTTGGCTTTCGCCAGGGCTGCCCATAACAATTAGCCTGCGTAGATGGCGGGATATTTCAAAACTACTAGTGCCCATCCCAGTCGCAAGCAACTCACGACCCACTCGCGGCCAAAAACATGGCACTCGCGAGTTTTAAATAATCCAGCGATAAAATACCCTACCAGCTACGCAGGCTAATAACCATTTGCAAAATAAATCCAGCTAAGTAAACGACAGACTATTAGTTTCAAAAATATAGTTAACAACACGGTCGAGGTTTTTTCAGTTATGGCCATAAAAATTTTTTTGCCGGTATATTCCAAGTCCAGAAATACTATTTACTCTTCCGCAACAATGTTATCGTGTACTTCACATAACACATCTTCATCCATAGCGGTTGCTCTCAAAAGACGGACAGGATCCAAAGCTATCATCGACTCGGGTTCCAGTTCGTCTGCACGTTTAGAGTTGATAGTAGACACAGTTCCATTTGGAGTCAAAGGAGGCGAAGTAACTTCATAAGAAGCTGTTTTACAGAACACTGTGGTGACGGCTCTTCTAAAATTACGACTTTTCCAGGCGTATAGAAATTGGTTCACCGAACAATTAACCAAAGGAAATAAGCAATCCAAGTCTCTGAACCAATGAACTAGCGTACAGCTGCAATTGTCACTGAAACTGATGATATACATCATAACAGCGGAGGGAATCAGACACGCCAGGAAAATTCCCAAAATGGTGTAAAAGGCTCGGTTTAGTTTTCGTTCCATGGACATAGCCTTTAGTTTCACCTGTGTCTGGTGAAGCCAGCTCCAGCGCGTTATTTGCTGTTTTAGCCTTTGATGAATACGGACATATGTAAACGTCAATATGGTTACTATTATTATAAGGGCTGCATTGTTGAACATAAATGCAAACAAGTAAAAGCCAGTGACGAAATAAAAGCACGACAATGATATGGATATCACCCATATAAGCACCGATATCAGGTTCACAGTGTTATTGGATAAGACTCTCTTGTGGTACGACATCACTGTGAAATATCGATCAAGAGTTAGAGCCACCAGACTCAATAACGAAGCTGTGTAAGAGACGAAGAACGACAAATGAATTAACCAGACATTATGCATAACAGGATATCCCATGGCTTCTCTTGTATGAAACATGATAAATAGAGGCTCGGTCAATGCGCCAACCACGAGGTCGCTTATGGCCAGCTGCAGAACGAAGCAGTTGAACGAATTCTTCAGTTCTTTGTAAGGATCTTTGATCATAGCAATGCAAAGTAAAAAGTTTCCAGGTAAAGTTATGAGACATAATCCAAAAGCTATGGACGCTGTCAGCACAGAAAGAGCAAATGGTGGCCACGTTTCTTCACATAAATGCTTGATGAATGGCATCGCCGTATAAGTAGCTGCCCCAAGAAACTTATATGGATTTTCTGAAAGAAAGAATTGAAAAACAGCTGAAATTTACAACTTAACATAGATGCCTTCGTTTAACTCGCAATTATTTAACTAGCTCACAACAGCTCACAACAGGCTTGATAGCTCCGAGTAGGCTTGTTCCCGTTAAAAATGTCTCCTAGTTCCCTTGTTCTGGAAATAACCTCTGCAAATATGGTTATGTTCCCTTGTTCCCTAAGAATTTGCCTCCACTACTCAACCGGACACCTGATCTAGGAGTGATATATGGGCGCGTTGGCCAGCCAAGCCCCTGTGCCATTCATTTAGTATTGGAATAAGTACAAAAATATTACTGAATGCATTAACTCTATTATAAAGAGAAGAGCAAGGCACCAGAGCATTATTATAATTATTATAATAATTATTATTATTACTATTATTAACAGAAACTTCAAGCTCACGATAGAACTTTTTAAAGACAAGTTTTGGCATGACTCATGCCATCATCAGTTTAATTTGTTGTTTCCTTTTCCACTAATTTAAATACGTTTACAATTTGAAATTTAAAATACAGTAACAGTTACAATTCTGCGCGTGCAAGTGCACGAATGTATAATAATAATAATAATAATAATAATAACAATAATAATAATTATTGTTATTATTATTATTATTATTACTATTATTATTATTATATCCCCGACTAAGACACTATTTACAATCAACAATGAAATGATATATGAAATGCGGATATGAAATCAAGTGAAGCTATTATCCTCGCAGTTGTGAACGCAATTTTTTGCAATTGCGTAGAGAAGCCTGAAAAATTCAGGAATTCAAAGAGGTTTGAACCCGTGACCTCGCGATACCGGTGCGACGCTCTAACCAACTGAGCTATGAAGCCACTGCCGCTGGGAGTTGGTCATTTGTGAGTTCTAATAATCGCGTGAGGAATGAATCAACGATGAAATGATATATGAAATGGATCATATATGAACTGCGGATATAAAATCAAGTGAAGCTATGATCTTCGCAGTTATGAACGCAATTTTTGCAATTGCGTAGAGAAGCCTGAAAAATTGAGGTCTTCAACGGGGTTTGATTCATTCCTCAAGGGAACATTGGAATCCACAAATGACCAGCTCCCAACTTCAGTGGCTTCATAGCTCAGCTGGTTAGAGCGTCACACCGGTATCGCGAGGTCACAGGTTCAAACCCCGTTGAAGTCCTGAATTTTCTAGGCTTCTCTAGGCAATTGCAAAAATTGCGTTCATAACTGCGAGGATAATAGCTTCACTTGACTATTTACAATGTAAATGAACGCTATCATGAGCAACCTAACGACGGCATAAAGCCTTTTTTTCAGCGCGGTATCACAATAAATGGAACTGGGCTTGTGCACGCTGCAAGGCTGACCGTAGAATGCCTTACTCGAGTAACGGTCGCAAAATACAAACCGCGATCACGCGGTGCCACCCCAAGCGCCTTAAACTCTCAATCAGGCCCCAGTTGTTCAGGCGATGGGTAGCGTTATCCGCTGGATAAATCAAGTCATAGCGAAACCAATTGCGCTATCCAGCGGATGGTAAATTATCCGGAGGATTGCGTTATCCACCTTTTGAACAACTGGGGCTGGGCCTCTGCTACAGCTATTTATGCTGATAAGATTATCACAAATTACACATAATTTGACCGCAAGTACGCTTTATCAGTTCTTATCTCTTGGAACACCATTGCCCGCCTACCATGCAACCCCTAAAGTGGACCTTACCTTATTGGGTGCTTTTAAGGTTCTTCCTTTCCAGTGTAATCGAACAACCAGCGGCACGCAGCGTTACACTGTTTCCGTGCTGTTGAGAAAAAATTGGGTGTATTTTGAAGGGCTACGGAGATCAGCTAAATACGTCAGAATAGGTGACTTAATTTGTGTCGAAAACTGAAAATGCTACGGTAACTGATCATTTATCACTCAAAATTAAATATATTCAGATTTTCAAAACTGAACCAAATAGATTTAAATTCTTTATGATATCATGAGTGGATACCAGAGGATTTTTTTTTTTTTCAAGGTCGGAGAGAACGCTCAGTGGTTTGAGTGCCATAACTCCGAGTCTGTATCATCAAAAGGAAGATACTGAAACTTTAGTATCAGACCCGTAAGGAAGGGTATTACAGTTTTGTTCTGATTCACTTTTTGTGCAGGAGGCTTGAGCTTGGCACACTTCTGAAAGATCATGATGAGCAAACCCAGTGAATAATACAGATTTTCAACTTTATTTCCCACTTTTGTTCATTTTAGATAGTGACAGCTCTAAACCTGTAAAATACACACGTAAAGTAGTCTCTGCGCCAAGAAAATCCGTTTTGAATTTCAAAAGTTTGAGTAATATCCACGTTTTTTCAGTTCGTTTTTGGCTTCCTGTTTTTTAAATCATACTGCCCTCAAAACGTACGAAATGCAGTCTCAGACGACCTAATTTAAAAATTTTTCCTGGGGAGCATGCTCCCAGACCCCCTAGAGGCTAATTTGGCGCTTGTTTGGTCCGTCTCCTCATTAGATCACACCCTCGATGCTAAAAAAAAAAAAAAAAACCTGCCTACCGGCCTTGCTATTGTTTTACCTCGTTGAAAACATATTGTAAGAACAGCTTTTCAGAACTTGAAGCTAGTACTTTGACTTTTGACTAGTTTTCGAACACAAAATATTTTCGTATGCTTCCGGAACCCAAGTTTACTTTATTTTATTTTACTTTAATGTTTTGTTCAATACAAAAGACTACAAATATTGACAGAAAAACCCTTAACAGGAAACAACTTCACTCACTGATGGGTTACCTAAAAATTCACAATAAATAATAAATAAAACAACTGAAAAATTAAATCATAAATGCATAAGTAAGGAAAAGTTATGAAAAAAAAAATGATTGAGTGATAAAAAAATGAATTGCAAGAATGTATTAATATCCTTCAGATGTAAAAAGCTTTTAAAGCGATCATAAGGACAGGGGCACCCAACGAATCTGTTCCTTATATTATCTGTTTCCCAGGGGAATCTTGCTGGCTGGCAAAAATACAGGTGTTTCGATGAGCTGGCTGGGAAATTTTGTTATTGATAGAGGTTTTGCCTGGGAATTACTGACTTTTTCTAGCATTTCAACCCGAGCTGGCTGTAGAAACTCTGAAGACTGAGGACGACTAAAAAAAAAAAAATTAATAAAAAAAAATAAAAAGTAAAGAGAACCCCTTCCCTCTCCCAGAGAGTAGTCACATACGACGGCTGGTCAGAGTGATTCGCTTGCGGAAAAACCCGTTTTGTCCCGGTTTTGTCGCTTTCGCTCGGTCGTTTTGGATTGAGGGATTTGAAAGCGCGCGGAATTCCTGGCTGGGAAATAAATTTGATCAGCTGGCTTGGAAACCAACCAATTTTATCTAGCTGGCTGGGAAATTTCTTGTGTGTCTTGCTGGGAAAAAGGAACAGATAATGTTTTCCCAGCAACACTGAAAAACACCCGAAAATGCCTTAATAACATTTATTTTCCTTAACTGGGGTATAATAATGCATTTTACAACAAATTGGTCGTTGGGTGCCCCTGTAAGGACTCAATTTTTCTCAAATGTAAATGCAGAGAGTTCCAAGATTTTACTACTCTAAAGAAATACGAAAATTTTAGAACATTAGTTTTTGCGTATTTAATTTTAAACCAGTTTTCGTTCTGGTATTAGCATGTCTGAGGTGTGACGTCTGGTAGCATGTCTGAGTTTAATGACTTTAAGGGGCATTGTCATGAGCTGCGCGTGCTCGAGTTTGTTTGTTCTCCGGCCCACGGAAAAATTCTAGCCGCCATCATGGATTCACGCGTGAGTCACGTATATTCGCCGGAGTTTCTCCTTTGTCCACCATGGCCCACTTCAGTGGACACCATTTTGAATTTGTCGATTCAACTTGAAAAAAGTTAACCTAACACTTTTCAAGTTTTCACAAGACGCTAGCGCATGCGCTAGGTGATTGGTTAATTCCTGTTAGAAAGTGGTCACATTTTTTTCCTAGTTGGTCCGAGTCAAAACGGAAAATATTCGTTTGCGAATCACATTTTAATAATTTTCAGCGCTTTATTTTGAAAAAAAAAGTGTTTTTTAAAGCAACATTTATTTGATCGGTACCTGTTTATCCAAGAATGACAAAAGCGGCAAACAGCCAGAAAACGAATTCTTCGCTAAGAATGCGTTCGGATCTACTTATTAGCCTGCATAGCAAGCGCTTAATTAAAGGGGAGGGAAAAATGGAGTCAAGCTCCGCCTCCCTCTATGCTCAGTACCTCTTTATACTTGTTTGGTTTTCATTGAAAAGCTTGAATGAAAGCCTTAAAGAGAAAACTGTCAGGTTGATGTTGAACAGAACGCCGTCTTCAATAAACGGTTTACGTGACGAAACGCATAAAATGTCGTGAAGAAAATAGTGAAAGGCAAAAGGACACTTCAATCCCTTGCCAAGAAAGGCCTGCAGTTCTTAAATTACGTGATGATATAACAAATTAATACGGGCAGTCCCAAAGGTCAATGTACGTGGTGAAGCCATCATAGACCATCAAACAATACCCTTTTCAATAAATCTTCATTTCCACACGCCAAAGCAAAAAATGGACATTTTCAAAGGATGTTTCAATTTTTAACCTCTGTCAAACTTGTCAGCGATTTATTTGTGGTTTCATTCGCGAGATTAAACTAAGTAAGCCCTTATTCGCGAGAAGCTCAGTCTTGTAGATGTCAAAACGTTAGCTACCTAAACGTCGTTAGTAGAAAAATCAGTAAATCAGCGAACTCAAGAAACATTTATTGCTGCGCGCGACATTTCCGCGCAAAAGCAATCTAGTTTCTCTTCGTCGGAAATTTGTTAGAGTATATACTTTAACTTTATCACAGACTGAAAAGGAAAAAGCATACTCTAACCTTACGTAGTATTTCTGCTTTGAATCTCGTCTCTCCTTGTTCTAGTCCCTAATGAGATTTGACTTCCAAATAGAAGGGAGGCGTAAAATTTGGCAGTGACCTTAATGATTGATAATTTAATTTTCGCCAGCAGATAATTAGGACTGCACTGAACTAAGACTTCCTTTTCTAACTTTCTTTTCAATAACACTCGATTTGCCAGAGTTAACAACTTACTTTTAGCTTGCAGCTTGCTTCGTCTATGACAATTCCCTAAATTCACTCAATTCGCTCGAGTGGACCAAATTTCTTGTCATCCAAGTTCCTCCATTTGTAGAGTCTATGAGGATCTTCACTCGATCACGCTAATCCAGGAAAAGACCCAAGAGAGCTTGGTCTAGTAGAACAATCTAGAATGTTGACGCAATTTCGGTTAATTGTCTACTTCGTACATTGGCGGCTGGAACATCTAAAGAAAATATACTATTAAGATCTATGAAAGAACACTCGCAGTCTTCAGATGCATGCAAGATAACGTGTGAGCCCAACTCCTTACGAATGTCACAGAGCGCTTTCGAAGTCACGCGATCGTTGAAAAAGTTTACTATGGGTGAGTTGCTTGGGAGTCTCGGGGTGGACTGAAGCGCAGCAATTTTGGGGGAAGGGGGGGGGGGGGGGAGATATTGAGCTATGGTCGGTGAGAACGTAGTCCTGAGGTTGGTTTTTTATGACTACTTATCTGCCAGCTGCTATGTGCTGAAGCGTTTTGAGAATTATCTCGATTTCGTTTGGTGGTTTTGCAGCAGAGGGTCTCCCGTATGCGCTCGCCTGACCTTTGGATCGCTTTACCGTACAACTCCCTTGTGAAAAAATTGTATGTGTTAATAACCAGATGTAAAAGGAACAATAGATTATTGATTAACAGGCCCTTGTAACCCTGTTAATCAGCCGCCAATTCTTTTTACTGTACGCATTATTTGAGTAAATTAATAGGTTTGTGAGCTGTCTTTGAGCTGGCGAAACACGGGTGTACAATTTATCACGAGTGGTCAACGAGATCATTAGAAAGTGCCCTGATGATAAAAGCCGGGCGTTTTTCTACAACGTCACCAATGATATATGTCAAAAAACAACAACTGGAACGGTCAATGATATATATAGCGATATGCCAGCTGATGATTTGACAAGAAACTTTGATTTCAAGGACGAAGTCTTCAGTGAAACAAACCAGACATTTTCGAGCTTCCAGAAATGTACTGAAGAGAACCTTCATGCTCATAGAAACCGGGTAACTGGAAACCGAATTTCAACTCTTCTTCCTTAAATCGAGCTTCCATTTCAATCCCAGCACAATATTTTTCTTTCCGCCTATTTCCCAAGTTGACTAAGTTGGGTTCAATGGTCTTCAATGCCCGATGTCATACGGGGTCGAGTTCTTTGGCTCTCTACTTTCCCGCTAGAGGTTTTTGTCAAAGTACTCGGCCAGTTTTCATTTTTCATGAAACAGAATTGATTTGTCCAGCTTCATTTGATTTACAGTTTTCCAGAATTAAAGCAACATATTATCCGCTCAAAGCAGAGGGTTTTGTGCTGCACGTTTTAATATATCATCAATCAATAGCATTATTTATAGATCACGAAAGTCTTGCGTGACGACTGGGTGATTTCGCTTACATGTTGCATAATCTTCTTAGGGTTATTGATAACTTAAATAAATAAATAAATACAAAAGATTATTTTCAACAGATTACACACGAGTCATAGGACTCAGCACTTATTGAAAGCATCTCAAGAAGTACATGCTCCAGATTCGGGTCCTATAAGATTGACCTGAGGATAAATATTGTTTCATTCCTCCCCATTCTCCTTTGCTTCCAAATCGATTGTCGAATGCACTTCAATGATCCGAGATTTATAATAGTGTACGCTTACAAATTACCAATCTCGTTCCCAGGGTCTTCATTGTCATTGACAAAGAGACCCTAGGAACGAGGTTGACAAATTACAACGAAAGAACTGATTCTTCCACATTGTAGAGCACACGTGCGAATCCTATGATGTACTAGCTTGCGAACAGGCTCCCAGAGAGGGCGAAAAAAATTCGGCCCGCGAAGCGTGAATCCGCGAGCGAAGCGAGTGTGCAACCCCTCATCACCAGACCGCTCTCGGCTCGTCCCACTCGCCCTAGACTACACTCGGCTAACTCGCCCTAAACCCAAGCGGGAGCCTGTCCGCAGGCTAATGATGTACCACCCAAAGTTTCCACTGTTCTTTTCAGTTCAGTTTTTTTCACGAGGTGCTGTTTAGCGACTTCTTTCGCACACCACATACATTCAACAAGTACAAAACACACGACAGCCATATTATGGAGACGGCTCCCCTAATACATCATTGCTCCAGCCTCTTAGCAGATAATTTTTTGAATAATACTGATGTATCTTTAGGCCAGCCTAAAAGCAGAGCTCCTCAATAATTATGTTTTTGTTTTCAGATGTTTTTATAAATAGCCTGCTTACCGTACGACCAGTTCCGCCTGCTTATCGTATGACCATAAATTAGTCTAGATCAAGAGAAAATGAGGGGACAGAGACGGAGGCTCCCGGTCCAGCCCTTGGGATATGTGAAGTCTTTGTTCTAGCGGAAGTCTGTCTTCCGAGACGGCCAACCTACCTCTTTGGGCAATAGATGAGAAAAAAAGAAATTCCGAGAAAGCCAAAGCAAGACTGCATGCGGACGTCTCTGAAGACAGACTTCTGCTAGAACAAAGACTTCCGCTTGTCTAAAAATAACTTTCGTGGACATGACATATCCCGGCCAACGCCCTGAGCCTCCCTCTCTGTCCCCTCATTTTCTCTTGTCTAGATCTATTTTTCCCGTTCTCTTTATTGCTCTTTTCGCCATTTTTCGTCACCATTGTTTAATTAACCTGGTTTTCGTGGGGTTTTCCTTGCTCGAAAATGTTCGTTATTCCATTATTCCAGTAAAAAAGAACTCATTATTCCGTTGAAAAAATCGATTTATTCGAGTCGACAAATCGATGATTCCAAAGGAAGTCGTTCTTCCATTATTTCACCCCACAAAATTTCCGTTATTCTTATATTATTCCTCTTCACTTTTTGTGTTATCTTCGTTTGTTTCCCGAAATGGGAGGTACACGAAATAAATTCTACTGTCAATCGCCCGGTTTCGCTAAAGGTTAATTGCTGATTTGTCCCTGTTACGGCTTTTATGTCGTCGTTGCAATCGGTTTCATGAACGGTATTTGATGGAGGATGTAAGTTAAAGGCCACTGTTTCACCAAAGCTGAAACAACCCAAAACTTTACTAATGCTAACATTAGGCCTAAAAAAAAAACCAAGGTTAGCCTAAGGTTAGCATTTTTGTAAAGGTTTGGGTTGTTTCATTTATAGTAAAACAATGACCTGAAACCTGCACTTTACACCCTCCAGGTATTTGGTGCGTTGTGGGGGTTTTTAATTGGTGGTCACACAAACGTATCAAACCGTGACCGTAGTACTAATGGCAAACAATGATCAGCCGAAAATTTAGCCTGTAATTCCTTTTGGATTGGATAGAGTCTTCATATTAACTAACTGGTAAAATATTTTAATTTTTCAAAATTAGAAATATAGTATATCTATGACATGTATAATTTGAAATAAAATCGTCCAAATCATGAATGCATCAATCCAAAGCTGAATGGCAAGTAGCCG
This sequence comes from Montipora capricornis, assembly GCF_036669925.1. Lineage (NCBI taxonomy): Eukaryota > Metazoa > Cnidaria > Anthozoa > Scleractinia > Acroporidae > Montipora > Montipora capricornis. Next base: position 12,983,103 of record NC_090885.1, on the reverse strand, counting down.
ATTCTGCAAATGGCCATAACGCGAATAGGTATAAGGCAAGTAGGCATCACGCAAAAGGGGCATGACGCAAACTTGCATAACGCAAATTGCCATAGCGCAAAGAGGATAACGCAATGAGGCATAACGCAGAGACATAACGCAGAGGCATAACTTAAACAGGAGGAAAAAGTTCGATAGCGATTATATGTTCTTTCCCTTGAGCAATCAACTGACGTTTTGTTTAGAGCTGACATTATTTACGAAGTACACAGCTAGTCTAAATATTCTTGTACTCAGTTTGGCCATTTCATCAACCAGCGGCTACAAACATAATGATAAAGCGCATTTTACTTTGGACTTGACGTTTCGTATGCTACAACATCTTCAGAAGTGACGGTTGAACAAATTCAAATATGATATATATAAAATTAAGAAGACTGGTAAATAACTGCGTTTTCTCATTATGTTTGTAGCCGCTGTTTGTTGTACAGCTAGTCTAATCTTCAAAGGGCCTTTGCGTTATGGCTATTTTAAGTTATACCTTTTGCGTTATGCTTTGCTGCGTTCTGCATTTCTGCGTTATGCCTTTCTGCGTTTTTCCTCTTTACGTTATGGCTATAATTTTCTGCCAGATGTATAATTTATTGCCCCCGCAGGGATGTTAGAGGCAAAATCGTCAAGGAGGCATCATTGAAGTTTGCGCGTATATAGAGTTACAGTGATGTAGTATTACATATGTAGTGTGTGGTAAGAGGAAAAATTTCGACTTCAAAGCTGCAAGCGCGAACTTAATGGCAAATGATGACGCAATGACCACAAGTAACTAGAAGAGAGTGGCCACGTGAACATAAATGGGAAAAAACATCTTGCCATTTTGTCACGGTGCGTCATACGTTTATGCAAGCGGTTGTAGATAGCATTACGCGAAGTGACAGTTACGTTGTGTCGGTGTAGTGCTTCTTAGCTTATTTTTTTGTTTGAGAGTGATCGAAGTAACGCTTCGTTAGAGGAGTCTGAAGGCCAGTTCTGATAATATGATCCTTAGTCTTAATTCGATTTAATGCTACAAAAAGTAAAATATGGTGCTTCAATATAAAATACCTCAAACATTTGTGAGCGGAGACAATTATTTGAAGTTTCCTGCGAAAAGCGTTCCGATAGTCTACATATGCTGTCAATCAAAATGAACTTCTACTTCAAGCGAAAAAGTATTTTTACATACTTGTTTGCGATCGACAGGTGTGACGTTAACCTTTGCTTAAAATAAAAAAAAAATATATATATGCATATATTAATATTTTTAAAATTGATTTTAAGGAAAATGCAGACTGAGGTTATAATTTAACTGCTGAAAAAGCCCAAACCCATTAGAAATGCTAAGAGTTAAGCCTAAATATTGTCTTAGGCCTAATTAGGTCTAATTACGGTTAGCATTTCTAAGGGGTTTGGGCTTTTTCAACACTTACGTTATAAATAAAATATTAACCTCAGTCTGCATTTTACCCCTGGTCTGCAGTCTGCGTTTTACACTGACCTGACTGAAAGTGTAATGCTAAACTGACATGATCAACTTGTTTGTTGAGCTCGCGTTTCAACCGCTCAATATGGAAACTCTCCTTGAAAAGAAGTAGCATTTTGAAGCAAGAAACATCACAATTATCCTGACAATTTTGATCATTTGCGGACCCGTACAAGTCTCATTCGCGGGAAATTCAATCTAAAAATAAAACTGGTCCTTGAAAACTCCGTGACAGGAGTGTTATAGGCCACTTTGGAAAATACCATAATACTCTTTGTTTGTCTCCCCAAATTTTGCATAAGCATTGTTTCCAGTTTCTCGTGGGACTTACAATGGTCCCAAGAGAAAACAAAAACAATGCTTTTGCAAAATTTGGGGGGACAAACAAAGAGTATTATGGTATTTTTCAAAGTGGCCTATAACACTCCTGGTGTTTTATGGTGTTTTGGTGGCTTTGGTTCAAATATAAAGGGGAGGGTGGGGGTTCCTCCTGACTCAAGTAAATATTAAACGTCTGCCACAGGCATCCCACCTAACTACGATTTTTAGGCATGGGCAGTCTGAACAAAACTCAATTAGTACTCGTTTCCAAGTAACGTGCGGGAGCACCGAGTCTGCAGGGGCCGCTGACAGGAAAGTGCCCACTACCCAAAAATGAAATCAGTATGAATCGTGGCGCTTGATGATAAGGAGAATAGGACAGTTTTATACTCACGTTCTGACGTTTTCAACAATAAAAATGTCACTTCAAAATACAACTTGACGCTTTCATAAGTATCTCGCGATCATGTTTCCAAATTGTTGACCTTGGTAAATATGGGCGAATTAGAGCTCGTCTGGTCTACTTGAATGTTCATTCAGTAATAAGAAATGTGCCAGACACGGAATGACCTGTTGAGTTTTAGCGATGGAATTGGAAACAACACCTAAGGCCGCGAGCGGTTGTGGGATACATCAATTACGTCACCAGATCACCTGGCTGACGCTGTTGTTATCGTAGAGGTCGTCGTTTCTTTCTGGGGGGGGGGGGGGGGGGGAACTGGCTCGCAGGCTAGTGCCGCCGGTGCCAAGATCTTGGAGTGCCATACTGAGTAGGCGTTCGTCTAATGGGTTGTGGCATCTTGTTTCGGTAAAACAAGATATAAAGCCATGCATTATTATCCATCATAGGACGTGAGGTAAATCTGGAGAAAATCCAAATTGGCGCAAAACTAATCAAAATCTCTTCTGAGCGGCGCTAAAACAGGGAAAAAGGCGAAAAGCTCTCTTTGACCGGTCTTTCACCAAAAGTGAAATTTTAATGCATCGAAAGTTTCAAGGTGATCATGCCCAAGTGTAGACGACAAATTTATAGAATGAAAAAAAAAAGGCACCATGTCGATAATTTAAGAGCAATGAAAAAGAACAAAGCGTCGCTGTTTTACGAAATACGTCTACAAATGATGTCCGACTTAAAAACTGATCATCTTTCACTAGGAACACGGATAATGAGTTAATTAATCCAGACAAATATTTCCTGTTGAGTACTTTGGCTCCAGGGAAAATGCATCAAAAGGTCAAAATTGATCTACGTAAATTTGGGTTAAAAAGGATATTGACTGAGTGCATGTCACTGGATTAATAACTAAGACATTTCCATCCTCCAAAGTGCTAGCCATGTTCGGTTTTGTACTAAAATGGTCAGTTCAACACCTTGTTTAGGGGAGATCGACGTATGGAATCAAAATTGATCCCCTTAAAGGTGAAGGAGGTATTATTTGTCATTTTCGCCTGGGAGATGCAATCATGTACAAAATAAGTATTCTTGACTTTGTTTACAAAGTTATTTCAAGGGACTTCATAGGGCCATGTGATCTCAAGCCATTTTATTTAATTACATGTAAACGGGGTTGTCGTCTTAATAACTAACTGATCAGTCACCCATGCGAGCGCAGTCACCACTCTTTCACACCCCTGTTGCCTTTGTCCTGCATAAAATTTTCTAATTATGGTTGGATTGTAGACCTGTGATCCCGTCGGGCATTCTGCAGTAGGTTCGGAACTTTTCAATATTCCCGAATATTCTTTCTCTAGATTTCAAGCAGAATCATCTCTTTCAGCCGGTACAACCTGGCGTTTTAATTAAATAAATGCGGCCCGTCATACGGTCATTATGTCATTTTGAGTGCGTTTTCGAAAGCCGGGAATGGTCGTATTTCATGTTCTCGTTTTCAAAATTTCGTCCCGTCGTATCTAGTGCCTTCATGCTTGCCTAACTTGGTCTGCCAATTATTTCCATAAGAATACACTTATTGTATTCTGACTTGTTCTTCAAAGAACGCCGCCGAATGCTTACAAAGATGGCAGGGTCTTCAGCAGGTTTTGAAGTGCACTTGTAACATCCGTAGTCTCGTAACTGAAAGAAGCTATATCGGCTTTACAAAACACAGTTAATGACTAGTTTTTAACCACATAGCTTCATCCCTCCCTCCGTCATTTTATAAATATTCCATAATCGGACAATTCAATCTTCAAAGGCCTCTTTTGTTCTTCCTTTCAAGACCAATTACACTTTTAACGCTGGCATTTGCAAGAATTTTCCCGGAGGCTGCTACACTATGTTGTTTTTTCAGCTACAATAGAGCATTCCTGTCGCCACATCTAATTAGGAAGAATGAATACAATTTTGCAAATGCGAATTCTGCTCACGGCTAGAAAAACTGGGATTTTTCCGGTTGTTTGTAGAACGGGATGACACTACTTATGCCATTTTTAAGACACATATTTCTGATCGTCTCTTAGCGTTCACTCCAACTAGCCATCTGCAATTTGGATTGATGATCCCAATTCATTTAGTCCACTTGTGGCCATGCATATTGATGAGGACTTTTTGTTTTAGGGGAGGGTGACGTAGGTCGTTTGTATGTTTTTCGTCAAGACGAAACTGTGAACAAGTCCAAATAAATTAAAGGATAAATTCTGTCCAGTTTTCCGGTGACAGCGCACTTAAGTTAAAAAAAAAGCAAAACTCGGTGATAAACAAACATACCCTTGGCCTTTCATAATGGAATTTTTCCCGCCTCAACATCAATTGCCTTACAGAATTAACTGAAGAGAGTATAGTGTAACGTGAAGTGCTAGATTTCAATCCCATATGAACCATGTGAGCGTTAGCCCTACTGATGGAACTGGGCCCACGCAAGGACAGAGAAAAACTCTGACCAGGGTGGGAATTGAACCCACGACCTTCGGGCTAGATCTCCGCCTTATGCTAAAGCTGCTTCGTTTGTAAATTAAACGGCAGTTCTTCTATACCTGGACCCTGGACACATTGAATTAGGCCAACAACTATACTTAACGGCGGGAGCAGCTGTAGTGTGCACTTTTACCAGTGTAATGAAATGTTAAAACACCAACTAGCGCTCTTCAGGTGAATTCGAAAAAGCAAGCTGCTAGCTTTAATAGTGTCATTTATAATACAAAATCCTTTAAAATTAGACGCTACAATAAAAAATCGTTTTTTCTCGGAAACTATGTTTGGTTCTTTTCATAGAGGCTTCTGGTTCTACATCAGAATTTACGCAGTGCATGTAACGGCCCTTGCTGTAAGAAAGCTATTAGCACCAGAGACACAACACAAATTGCTTCACGCTTTTCGTCACCGCGGCATCACAAACAATCTTCTCCTACAAAGAATTGGATAATGGTAGGACTCTATCAACGGTGCATTCATTACTGTTGTTAGCAAATTTTCGATCTCTTCCATTAGTGATCATGAAAGCATTATCTACACCCTGCAAGTATTTTTATTGCAAATAAAGCGATGCTAACTGAAGGCATAATCTGAACTCGCCGCCATTTTCAACTCGCGACTTGACAAAACTGTCTCTTCGAAATGGCTTGTCAACTCCATGAGGTTTTGAATCAACAAAAGAAAACCCAGATAAACTCCCTAGTTTTAATATATTGTTTGAATTCTTGTTTATTTACATAGTGAACTGAAAATTTTGGGGATTCCGGAGATCTTTCAATTCTGACGGTGCCGCGCCATTTGATCCTTTTTGCGTGGAGTCTCTGGCACACCGCTTTTTTGCCAAAATTATTCACGGAGAACTGTAAGATTTGAGCGTCTTATCCATATCATTTATGATACAACTGATGATAAGCGGCAGAGAAAAAGGTGGACTGGCGCTTTTCTGTTTTTGAATTGTCTACGTATGCGAGTTTCGGGAACTGAAACATTCGAGAAATTTAGAATCGCGTCCACGACAAACATCAAGCTGAAATTTGCCTCATATATAAAATAACAGAAACGTGCTTAATTTAAACTCATTTCCTTCCTGTTATCTATAGAAAACTTCTCAGAAGAGGGAGAGCAGACAGAAAAGGATAATTTTCATGCTTTTATAACAATCAATGGTCTTCGTTCGCCGTTTCACTTAAAGTGATGCTAAATCTCTCCATTTGCGGCGTAACACTTCCTCCCTTTTTCGTGATTGCTCATTTAAAATGTTTTCCGTAAATGTGATGATCATCCTTTTTAATATGCCTGAGCCAAGTACATGCTAAACTCATCTCGATCCAAATCCTCACACAACAGCTCGGAAAAGTTTTCAAACATAGCTCCAGTGCCTCCTCTAAGTATTTTTGAAGCACAAATTGAGCTTCCTTCTTCAGCGTCTCTTTCTATGTCTTGCGGCTGTGCGGCAAATCTACAAGAACTCAGCCTCGTTCTGCCGACAATCTTTCGTGGTTGCCTTTCGACTTCGGTATCTGTGCCGGATCCATTATTTCCTGCGGGAAAAGATGTCTTGATTATCGACGATCGAAGACCATTAAGATTATAATCAACGGTCTCAGACGACTTCAATTGCGGTCCATATTGATAAGCGCAAGGAGAAAGAACGACATCTTTCCTTTCATTTTCTGGGGAAAACAAATTTCCTTGGCCTGTGTTGGATCTGCTATCCATATGATCCAACGCATTATTGCTTCGATGATTAGTAAGGCATGGGTTACCTTCGAATTGTAGACTATCAGCTCCAGTTGGTCCGATGAAGTTAGCTGGTCTGTTGAACTCCTTTTCAAGTCTTGCTGAAGGGTAAGTGAGATAATCATTGCGATTATTGAGTGTTTCTGTGAACATGTTTACGTTCCAGTTCTCATTTCCTGTAGAATAACACCGCCCAATGGGATCCATGTACTGGGATGAGGGAAGCTGTTTCTCCCTGGGACTGCTCGGATCTCCTGGAGTCCCAGGTAGACCAAATACCTGACTGCTCATCACAACATTGGAAATGCTGCTGATAAACGTTGGATTAATGTAAGTCGAGTTTGTTCTCTGCCCAGGTCGTCTATCTTGTGAGCGTTTCTTTGGCGTGTAACGATAGTTCGGATGTTCCTTCATATGGCGAATTCTTAGCCTTTCGGCTTTCTCGACAAATGGTCGCTTCTCCTTCGTCGTGAGCTCATTCCAAGCTTTGCCCAAAAGCTTGCTGATTTCCGCATTGTGTAGTTTCGGGTTTTCCTCAGCAAACTTGCGTCGCATAATCTTTGCCCAGATCATGAACGAATTCATGGGTCTTTTAACGTGAGATTCATCATCTTCGTCGATGTAGTTTTCGTGGAGAAGCTGCTGTTGTACCATTCCAGGCCAATTGGTTGCATAGTCGCTGTGCCACATTTTCTCGTCCCTCAAACCGGCGACGATCAACTTTCAACAGGTAACTGCAGCTGCGAACGTGGAACTCGCTTTTAATTTGAGCAGTATGCGTTTCCCAGCAGACTGTCCATATTTATATAAGGCTCGGATCACTATGTTTGGTAGGGGGTAAGAAAGGAACGATGACTTTGAAGAGGTCTCACTGTTACTTTGACACTCAACCATTATCTCCCATAGTGGGAATTTAGCATTCTTGTTTTCAGGCTAAGATCAACGTGGTTTTCAAAATTGGTCAATTAGTCAATTGTTGCCCTAAAACACCTCTATAGGCTTAGGCTATTGAAAAGCAATAAGCGTAAACATCCAGGGACTTTTGTTTATTTTTAATTACAGAACACTTAAAATCGACCATGTGTTTTTCATTGACGATTTTTTTTCGCGTGACCCTAAAATAGGAAACACAGGATTACGATGCTTTCCTGTTCACCACTGTCAACAGGAAATAGTATTTCAATATTTGAACGCTTCTTGTCGAACGGAGGTTGTTTGGGCATTTTTCAAATGACGAGGTCCCTTTTACAATTCGACTTGAAACATTGACACTTTTAAGAGCGAAGTGGGTGTTAAGTGGATTTTGTGGAGGCTATTGAAAAATGTTAAACAATGCTTTCTCCACGACAGCACTGCCGCCTGAAGTCAGTTGGAATGCACCCAACAGCCTGGTTTGAGTTAAGTCGACCGAACACGCAATCGTCTTCTGGGCGAGAAAAACCTAGACTACTTTGCGCCTGCGGAACAATTAAACTTTGAAATCAGCTGTAGAGTTTGATGGAACATGACTGGCTTGCTCAAAGTGCCTGGTTTTTGGTCCCCTTTGTCACCGAGTAACCATATCGCTTCAAGTGGTGACTCGATCGAATCCAGGGAGGATCAAAGTGATATAGTTTGATATCCCATTTGACATATCCGACCCCAGTGCTCGATATATCAAGTTTTAACTGCATCTGGTCATAGTTTTTCAGTGGACCAAGATGTCGTTAACCCTTTCCCCTTGAAGAGGTCCCTATTGACGAGCTAAATCGTGATCTGGCGCTTGACATTGTAAAATCTGAAAGTTTCACTCCCAGGATTGAAAGGAGTTTAAAGAGGCTTCTTCGTAACAATCATATTCGCGCATAAGCAAACAATCACGACTTTGGCCGAATTTATACTAGAGAAAATAACTTGACCCGTAAAAAGAAGATGGATATTTCGTCTGCAATTCCTTTAAATATAAATACAGTCTTAGGCCCCGGGTCGTAGGGACTTCGACCAAAATTCGTCGTCGTTTGATTTGTCTGTCAGCTAGTCAGGCGAATGAGCTGAAGATTAATTTTGGTCCATAATTCGTATAAACACCAGATTTACATGTATTCGTCTCCTCCATAATTTCTGCCATTAAAAAGAAAATCACCATGGAGGTGAAACAAAAAAACTTGAACTCGAAGTGGGATGAATGGCAGGTAAATTAATTTTTCTTGTATTTTCTGGAGGAATAAAAAAAAAAGACCGTGAATTCGAATTTCCTTTTCTATTTTTTGCCACACGGAAGACCATTCTCTTTGGCTATTTGACGTTAAACAATGACGCTATAAAATGACAAAAAAATGCAACTCTCGAGTTCTTGTTTTCACATTGGACAAATGAAGACAAACGTGTGCAAAGCTGACAAGGCGTTCCGAGTTTTAAAATCAAAATAGAGGGCATAAATTCCCTCCTACACAGATTGAAACTTAAATTGACAGCTTAATTAAGAGACCCGTTCTCTTGTTGGGATTTACCTCGAAGGGGCATCAAGTTCAGGATTATCAGTGATAACGTGTTTATTTAGGTCTCCGTCCACGAGAGCTTTACTCGCATTTCACGGTTTGTTGTAAACTCGATGACAAGTGCAAAGAAAACAACACTGCTGCTTATTTCAACAAATATCGATGATGGCAAAACTGGATTGAGGATTACGTTAAACTGGGTCTTAAGCGCTGAATGCTGTCAACACCTGACCATCTGCCAATTTATCAGTTCCTTCACATTGGCAAAGTCAAATTGGGCAAATCTTAGAAGTTTACCAAAGTACTTTCAGGTGACTTCATTACTGCCAAAAAAGAGAAGAAAACTCAATATTAAAAGATTAAGTAAATTTAAAGACTAACTGGGAAGGAACTACATTTTGAAGAGTTCGAATGACTTGAAATAAAGGATGTTTTTTTGCTGATTACTTTAAAGCAATATATTCATGGATGAAGAACTTTGATTGAGCAGAGAAATTTAGAAGTATTCTATAGGGCGTAAATTTGCCTTTCTTAACGTCAAAAGGGAAGAAAGGAATGCGGCATGGTTTGGTGCGACTGCCTCAGAGAATAACAGAGCTTTCTTGATTACCTATTTGAAAACAAAAATTATCTCAAAATAATCAAGACTTCACCTTAACCAGCATCTCCACAAAATGGTTAATTGTCCACTGGATGTAGATTAGAGGGCTTCAGCCAGAAACTATAAAGGCTGGATATTTCAGTTTAAGAGAGAGAAAAACAGGGAGAAATTCCGGGACGAGTTAGCGAACCAATAGAAAACTCAATCTTACATGTTTGACAAGCGAGTGCTATCACTGCGGACATCGCTGAGCTAGTAACGTAGCTTGCCTCCCCACGAAATTGAATTAGAGTTTTTTCCAGGGCGGTAAACAGCAGGGTTTTGATAGATTTGAGACTCTCTCTGTGGTCTTCTCTCTAGCCTCCTCAGTACTTCCATTGGTTATATTAGATGTCGGAATATAAAGCTCTAAAATCGAACGGAAGAAAACTGCTTTGTTGTTGGTATCGGATCTAACTTATTTTAAGTGGCTTGGTCAGTTTCCCTGGAGTGGGATGGTTAAATCGCTCGCCTTCCAAAACCTTTCGGGGGTGTCTGTAACTGATTGTTAAATCGTTGGTGGAAGCGAAATAATGAATAACGGCTTAAAAAAGAAGACGCATATAGCATATTTAGCGTTCAAACATTCGGAATAAAGAATTTTACAGTTTCCGTTATACAGTAACGAATGCGGAAAAATGAAGATTGAGAGTTGGGGGTTACACTCTCTCAAATCCAGGGTACTTACTGGTTTGTCATGTCGACATCCACGCTGTTTCTAGTGAAATTGACATTTTTCCGGATGAGCAGTGAGTGGTGCGGAAGGAGGGACAAGCCTACAAAATGGCTGCATAGAGGTAGTAAGTTCTGATCTGAATTTATTGGTTATATATATATATATATAGATAAAAAATAGTCTTAAAATGAATTTTCGGTTGCAACTGCAGCCTTCTTTAGAGTTCTTCTTTTGATGACTGTTGCAAAGGGGGGTCACGGGCACCCCAGGACCCCCTCTCCCCGGCTACGCCCCTGAATATCGAACGTCGAACAAAATTTCAATGATGAATAATCGGAATAACCAGGAAAATTATAAGGATAACGAATAACTGAGATCCAATCATTCCGTATCCACCCCTGCGAAAAAGCTCCGGTTTTTGGAATGAGCTATTAAGGAACTGCCTAATTCCTCCAGGTATTTTGTGCCCGCCTCTCATAAGAACTAATACGTGATTTCTTTTGATCTGAGTGCAAAGTTGTTTTGGTTTTTCCGTGTAGTGTTTCCAATTAGTGCTCAAGGGATTAGCAATAGTAGGTTCAATTATATCATCACCGTTACCGTCTTCCACGGAAATGAATCAGGTCTTCGGAGAGCCTTAAAGCATTTGATATTCAATCGTTCTTAAACATTTTCCCAGTTTGGTTTGTTTGTTTGTTTTACACCATTTCTTCGTTTTATTTTCACTTTTTTTCGTTTTTTAAGAGAGTTTTGGTCAAGTCGGCATAACTGACAAACAATCCGAGCTTAGAAACCGTGGATGTGAAAAGGTGCCCGAGAGTAAATCAAATACCCAGGAGGGAAATACGCTTGTGGAAAGCCGGTTAATCTTTATACACTAGTTGACGAAACGCACTTGATGCATTACTCGTCAAGGCACCCCTCCTTTGAATCATAACTCATCAGCCGCTTTTCAGCGCATTCACTCATAAGTCGTCACTCCTGAGTTTTAAGGGGTTGGCACACAAATACCTGGATTGGGTGTTTGCAGCTGTACTAATTTGAATGCTTCTAAAATACACCGCACATAGTGAAAACTGTTTGGCAGCCGGTTTTTATCGCCCCTAAAAGAATTTTAATCCGAGTTCGTGGGCGCATCATTTACAACAGACTGATTGGAATTTTCAGAAATTTACGACCCACACCTTAACGAGAAAACTAAGCTATACTTTGAAAGTTGAGCAAAGAACCTTTAGCTTATTTAAAGTAATTGTATTTCGTTAGATATATTATCATTTTTGATACTCCGTGTTCACTATTTCTGCCAAGGGTAATAAGCTTATAAGCCGAAACATGAAAAAATGGTGATCATTTTCCGGTATCACTAACAACTCCGAATTAGGATTGTAGCAAGCCAACATTGCCTGAAATTAAGTCTTAAGAATTTAAGAATCTTAATAGGTTTGGGTTGTTGCCATTATGCTGTCACAAATTGCTAGACTTCCCAAAACTATGCTGCTACACGTATAAACGGAATGTACGACGCGAATTGTACAGTGAAACCCAAGTATAATAGTTAAACGAAGATGGGAAAAATATTTTTAGGCTAGTAAAGCATTTTCAAACTGGGTGATATTTAAATGCTTGGTCTTTTTATTCGTTTAAGTTGTCAATCAGTTCATCGATCCCGAGTCTCACTATTATCGCTTTTAATAGCCAAGGATTACACGCTAAATTTTTTAAACGCTCACGATTTTAATGGCTGGTTTGGTGAGCATCATGGTTAATTTTCTAGCCGAGAGTGACGGTTACCGTACAGTGGCAAGGTACACATGCTCCATTAATCAAAGACTATAGAAGTTTCCTTAGACACATCTCATGTCTCTAGTTTTTGAATATTAAAAATCCGTGGCATCATGGATTTTACTTAAGGTCGACCAAGACAACAGGCCCCAGTACGCTATCAATTGGAAATTCGCTGTCACTTGTCCACCGTATCACTCTGGCGGATAGCGCTTTCCATCGTTTGAACAACTGAGGCCTCAATACTATCTTCTGTAAGTCTTTATATAACCTAAAATAAGTTATTTTAATTTAAAGACTTACAGGAATGAGATGAATTCAAGGAGAGTTCAGGGGTCTAGTTATCAGTCAATCGCTAAAATATTTTCCCTCAAACCGATTATAAAACCTCCCAACGTCAGTTGCAAATATTGCAATGACAGCTAGCTAGAGTCATCGCAAAGATAACTGACGAAGCTTGAAAATACTCTCTTTTATACTTCGACAATCAACTCACATTTCGTTTATTGAATGTACGGCCGTGTACGCCTTTAAAAACAGCGAGTGTACCAAGCATAACTTTTACGTTTTCAGGGTGAATGTTAGTTTTTTGTTTATATGTAATTGAAGTGTACCGAACTCAGCACAGCGCGATAATAGCAAAGTCATGATTCCTATATATGATCCATTTCATATATTATTTCATTCGTTGATTCAATCATCACGGAAACATTAGAATCCACAAATGACCAGAACCCAACGTCAGTGGCTTCATAGCTTAGTTGATTAGAGCGTCGCACCAAAATCACGGTTTCACGGGCCCAAACCCCGTTGAAGTCCTGAATCTCTCAGGCTTCTCTAAAATTGAGTTCATAACTGCAAGGATCATAGCTTCACTTGATTTCATATTCGCACTACAATATATGATCCATTTCATATATCATTTCATTCGTTGATTTAATCATCACGGGAACATTGCAACCTATAGATCAGTTGGCTAGAGCGTCGCACCTATATCGCGAGGTCACGGGTTCAAACCCCGTTGAAGTCCTGAATTTTTCAATCTTCTCTATACAATTGCTAAAATTTTGTTCATAACTGCGAGGATCATCGTTTAACTTGATCATTCCTATTAGTTGACATTGCATCGGAAGATGAAAATAATGAGTTGCTATTATCGCACTGTTCCGAATGCGGTCGACGAATAGCGTGATAGAGAACAGGTAGCCAACATGAATAGCGGATAGCTGGTAGTGAATCTTATACGATCACTGAGCAATAACTACTGAACTCTTAGCCTGACTACTGTTTACGGCTTTTATAACAAATAGTATGTGATCATGATTAAAAAAACTAGGCGTTAGCGAGAACGTGTTTTCAAGCAAAGAGCCTGAATATGCGTTAGATCCAGTGGGTCAGTCGTCAAGGCGAGAGCAACAAAACCGGCCGTAACAGATTACATGCGCTTACTTCGTCTTACAATATTGAAATTCTCAGAAAAAAGCTCCATCTTTCCTTTGAACTTACGTCTCAACTTTAAGATTTTCTGTCATACTATTTTGAGGTTCCCTTTTTGAGGTTCCCCTTTCTTTTTTTGAGGTTCCTCAACTGTAAGATTTTCTGTCATACTATTTTGAGGTTCCCTTTTTTCCAAAACGTTAATTACAATTAATCTGCAAATGTTGGAACTTGCATTTTGGCATTGCAGCACTTGTTCCATTCATTTTAGTTTTCAATCGACATAACTATCAGTTTTACTTGGTCCTGGAGAGGTGTATTTTTCTTGTTCATGGCACATTTAGTTTCCTAGTAGTGCCTATGTAGAATTTCATTACAACAGCTTTCTCCTGCATACGACACGTTTCGTCACCATCGTTAAAAGTATTGGGTTTATTTGTTAAGCTTGCATATTGCTATTGGAGTATTTCAGTATCCGTCTTTTCCAATAAACATAACTGATTGTGAGTCTTCTAACTTGTCTGTTGCACTTTTTTCTGTACAAACAACAAGAAAGTTCCCTCCGCGGTGAAACTGAGTAAGAAATAAAATCCCTGTTCCCCTGCTAATAAGCTCCCCTCTTATTGTTCCCCAGTTTGATTTCTGTCGACGCTCTCAAAAAGTGTTGACGGCTGAATGTTCCTCTTTGGCATCGACCGCTGGAATTTCTCTTTAATTGCTGCAAGTGGTTTGCAAAAATTACTTTTCGACATCAATGATACACGTCGGTAACCATAAACTTGCAATGCCAGCAATTCTCTTTGCAAATCGCACGCAATATATTGACGGCTTCCTTTACAATGCAGTACGACATATCCTGCTCAAAAACAAGATCAGTAGTCCATGGGGTAGGTCTTCAGAGGTCAGAGTTGATCTTCACGGTCCTAGAGATGAAATAACCAATTTGGAGGATCATCGCTCCCCCAAGTAGAACGAAGAAATTCACGTACATGTAATTGTCTTGTTATTAGAGAGAGATTATGCTTCGCGTTTGCCATAAACCGCAAAGATCCGGCTTTAATTTGCTTGGATTATCTTTATTTAGTATTTCCTTCATAGTTCAGTCTAGAGAATGAGGCAGCGAGGCTTATAGATCTTACTCTGTCTAACGCCACACGATTTTACAAGACTATGGAGGCCGCTGCGGGGGTGAATGGAATGGGTTACGTTAAAATGGGTTACAAAGAGTTTCCGAAGTCAACAAATTTCAGGTTGACGTTGCCAGCTCAGCTTTTCGTAAAAGTAAAGCTCGTCGACTAATGATTGTTCCGCCTTCCTCAGTTGACAACCGACAGTGCATTCTTTTTCATGTACGCATTGAATTTCTACCTGGGAGATACGCTATATGAGGTTTACCTTTGATGCATCCCATTCTTGAATGCAGGTGTTATTAATGAATAAATTGAAGGATTACTTTAATTGTCTTCAAAAACAAACCGGCATAGTCCGTTCATAATTCAAGAAAAACTAAGGCGTTAAAGGGTAAAAATATAGACACAATTCTCTTGTAAAGAGAGCTCAAACTATGATACCAGTTGGTCACGACAATTTGTAAAAAAAAAGAACTTTTCTGGGATCAGGGGAAAAATAACGTACGTGATGGAATATCTAAAATTCACCCCACACGTACAGGGCGGAACAGTTCTTGATTAACCTTTCAAGTAACAGGCCCTGTTAAATGATAATTAAAGGCTTAGATTTAATGATCTTTGATGATTTTAGGGGGGGAAAATCCTTCAGGTTTAAATTGTTGGAGAAAAACCCAATATGGTAGCGTTTCTTAACATCACGTCTATTTTTGGCTGAATATTCCAAATTTATTTGTCCGATTAAAATCATAATTGTTACATAGCTGTGATTCGACCTGAAGTACCTTGGCCAAATCTTTCAAGGCATGCAGCGGTTGTTTAGTGTTTCGCCATTTTGAGGATTTTACCCAGTGCCTATCAATTGGCTCAGTATGATAAAGTTTCGATATAACGCGCGTTCTGATTGGTTAAAACAGCATGCTTTATGAGAGTCTAGATACACTGCTGACGCTACTCGTAGGATTTAGAAAAAATGGTTTTCCGAAAAGAAAAGAAAAGGAAAGAAAAGAAAAGAAAAGAAAAGAAAACAAAGAAAAGAGCATCGCCTGTGATCTGCTCTGGGGATCTTCTTCCCATAAATTTCACGCAAGATATATGTATACCGCTGGAGCACATTAAGCAGATTGTTTTCCAGTTCTCATACCAATAACGGTCAGGTATTAATGAGCCAAAATTCTGACGGATTTTACTGAACAATTTTCTTTTCGATCCCCGATTTTAGACTGAAAAACTACTTGCGCTCGTCTTTTAGCCTGTTAAACTTCGAACCTGCTTTTCAGTTTGTAAACTTTGATAGTCTGACATTTTCAAAGCTTTGGTCGAACCAATAAAATGATAAGGATTGTGATTGGTTTGTTTTAGGGTGCTTTTTGAGAGTACAAATACACAGCTGACGCCATTCATAAGATTAGGAAAATAACGTTATGCGAAACTTTTAGCCGAATGCGTGAGGAAATTCAGGAACAAATTCTCTATTATAAAAACAAGCTAATTAGCCTCGCCTGTGATCTGATCTGTCTTAGAGTGTAAAGCATGCAGGAAGCGGATGGAGCCCGACTGAAAAAGTGTAAGGAAAACACTTAACTGCGTCTCTATCGTGTTTCCCCTACTCTTCTTTCGTGTTCTATATTCTTCCTACGTGCTTTACAACAGAAAATATCACAGGCGAGACTTCTTTATTTGTTAAATATTTTCGTTTTCAGTTCCTCAGATCTCATGCGATTGAGTTCCTCTGGTATGAAACTCAATTAAAACGCCCCACTTGTAACTAACTGCTATGGTAAGGTTCTCAGTCGCGATTAATCCATGTTTTTCGAGTTCGTTGTAAATGGATCACTGTGAAGGATCTTTTAGTCCATGTGCGCCTGCGTGGCAAGTGTCTCCGTGGGTCGCATGAAAAATGGTTCGATACTTTTTTTGGCCGCGATCTCAACTTGTATGTTCCCCGCACGGAAACGTTTGCTACCGAGACAAATGAAAGGTTCACTGTCATTTGCTTACGTTGTCCAGCCTTGGTTTTTTTCAAGTTGCTACATGTAAGGTGCGCGGAGTATTACAAAGAAATGTACTAAGATCCTTGCTGCACTCGCAGCTCGAGTATTCTTCCTGCCTGAACAAGTCTTTTTCTGGGTAAATGAACGATTTTTAATTCCTTGGTTCTAGTACGGTTCCATCTGCCATTGCCGATTTCGAATGACAATCGTGAGAGCAAACATGAATGGTTGCCTCCTCCTTTTTTCGAAAGAAAACTAGTAGTTGGAAAATCTCAAGGAAAAGTAAGCACAGGAAGAAATTTCAAGAAAGCCTCATTTGCTCTTTGAATTGTTGTGCCAAAAAATGCAGACGGTTTTTAATAGAGGCACTAAACTGACAATTTACACTTAAAACACTTTTCTTTAACCGCATGCACTCACAAAACGGACGTTCCTAAACACAATGTTTCAGGGAATGCCGTCTCTCTACGTATCGCTTTAATTAAGTTGTACGCCATTTTCACATTTGACAGAGTTTAGGACAATTTCGTACAGCGCAGAGGAAAACTAAGTCGTGTTCGGCGACCATTGGGTCACGGTTGCTCAAATTGGCCTTTTGCGAGATAATGAAAGGATAATGTTTTGACAAAAAAACCGCTTATATTTCAACAAATTAACTATCAGAGTGTAGCTCACCATGTAATCCAGTTGAGCCCTATTAATGGAAATGGGCCGCAATAAAGAACAGAGAAGGTAGGCATCATCTGTTTCCAAATCACATTAACGTTTGTAATAATAGAAGACAGATGTATCACTGGAGTAAAAGAAATACATTTCAGCATGTAATAATCTCGGACTTAAAAAGAAGTACTTTCAGGCCGGATTTCCATGCGAAGTTCCCATATTCATCCTTCAAAAATGTTTTACATGAAACTAACTTGGGTGCAACTGTAGGACGAAGTATTTAGTGAGAGAGAAATAATCACCGGGGACTTGAGCAAGATGGCGGAAGGTCGTGGAAAAACCGCGGCTCTCTGATTCTCCTAAGTTTGAAAGGAACAAACGCCGTTAAACAAACTATGCCTTTCGATTAAAATATCAACATGTAAACCGAATCAAGGGGAAACACGTTCTTCAAAATCGTCGTCCTCGCAACGACGGTGACTCCATGTGTGGTGGTCAACTAGAAAGCCTTCGCTACTTTGACCACCAGACACATTTTATAACCTGTTCTGTAATTATTTTATCTTGTAACCATGTGTTGTGACTATGCTTTTCTTTCTATGTTAATGTTATGTAAATAGTGTGAAATAAATGAACCATGAACCATCGCCGCTAAAGCGACTGCCCCATGATAAGGCACTGGCCGAAGAAATGGACAACAATCAGGTTTCGCTCAGTATCATCGTGGACAAATTTGGAAACCAGAATGGAAAAGGTTTTCGGTGGTGTCCAATCTGAGATGTCATGTCAAAGGCACGAACTTCTTGAAGAAATCGAAAGAGTGAATTCAACTGGTAGTGAGGTGGAAAAATCATTGGAAGTAGTGGGATACAAGTAAAGATCCTCGAGGTGAATCAAAACTACTCGCAGACTTCCGCGCGAAATGCCATGAAATATGGGTAAAGAACTCTAGGACATGAACTAAAAAAAAAACCAAACAAACACTGCGGCGACAAGAATGGCAATGAAATCCATCATCTCTTAAAAGCGGAGCTCTGTGAAGAACAAGAATAAAATCACTCCACTCTCTTGAAAATTATTCTCTTCATGAAAACCCCCAGAGCTTATGAGCGTACTGGAGCCAAAAAAAAAAAAAAACGAAAATTGCACAGATATTGTGTACGTACGTCATTTATTGAGAACGGGAGGAATATAGATGTTGAAACACTCTTGAAAACATCTACTTTCATGCCATTCATTGAGTTGTTTAGCCACGCTCATCGCAGGACGTCCGGCAACAAACAACCTCGACCGATCATCGCACGATTCCTCTGCTGAGAAGATAGGGACAAAGTACTCAAAGCCAAAGGAAGGTTGAGAAAGGCGGCGAATTTTCCATTCTATACTACGCAAGGGCAACCAGAGAGAAGAGATCTGATAAAGGCAATGTTTGCAGCACGAAATTAACAAAGAAAGGTATGGATGCAAAGGAAGTGGATAGAAATCTAATCTAATCTAATCATAGGCACCAGTGCATATCATCAGGGGCACCCAACGAGAATATAGTTCAAAACCACTTAAACATAGCATTGTTAAACGTATTTTAGTATTTAAACAGTAGATATAGGCATATTTTTATTCCCTAAAAAGTTTTTATCTAAGCGGATTCCCTAGCTGAAAGTCTAGTGATCCGAAAATTATAGGGATCAAAACTTACCTTTTCGAAAATTTCAGCCAGAAAAAAGGCTGCCGAAAATTCTAGGTGACCTTTTTAGGGTAAAAATCCGTTTAAAATGGGCAATTATACCATGTTTTAGATGCTCGAAAATCCTAGGACAGGCAGGCAAGCAAGAAATTTTCAACAAATGTTGCGAAGATTCTAGATCTCAAATCGTCTTCCGAACAGATATTTTCCGAAAATTGACGTTGGGTGCCCCTGATATCATGTGGGTAATATACCCGAAAAACTAAAGCCTATGCGCTCGTATAGAATGTTCCTCTATTCAGGTCACTACATTACGAATCTTCCTTGCTAGTTTGGCATCTTTTTATCCTCACAATTTCCAAACCCGCGCTCCGCATTTTTCCGCTTCGGCTTGTACAAGTTCAAAGTTCAGTAAAGTAATCCGCGTTTCCTTCTCTATTTCGTAAATTGTTTTGTTACCAGGGATGTTCGCCCTTAGCCACTTGTTAATATCTATCAGTTGTTTGTCTTTGTTTACAGTTTTTCAACACGATCTTTTCATTTCTGGAACTTATAAAGTCCAGGCCTTAAGTTTACCAGTTTTCAGTCATGTGACCAGTTTGTTGCAAATGGCCTGTTGTAATAAATTCGCTAGACCTTATCGATATCTCACGAGTCTACAATCCAGACATTAACAGAGGTTAAACAGGTGTTTAAGCAATAAAATATTTTAAGCCATTCTAACAAGGATTGTGATTAGTATGTTTCAGCGTGCTTTATGAGAGTACAAATGCACAGCTGACGCCACTCGTAAGATTAGGAAAATAAAGTTTTCCGAAACTTTTAGCCGAATGCGTGCGGAAATTAACAAATTCTTTATTTAAAAAAAATATTTAATAAGCTTCGCCTGTAATCTGTTTTGGAGTGTAAAGCACGCAGGAAGCGGATGGAGCACGTCTGAAAAAGTGCAAGGAAAACACTCGACTTCGTCTCGTGTTTCCCCTACTCTTCTTTCGTGCTCCATCCGTTTCCTGCGTGCTCGAGCAAAGATCTCAGGCAAGAATTCTTTAATTTTAAAATATTTTCGTTTCCGTTTTCAGTTCCTCAGTTTTGAAGCGATTGACTCCCTCTTTTGTGGAACTCAATTAAAACGCCCCGAATTGTAACAACTGCTATGGTAAGTATCTCAGTCGCGATTATTCCATGTTGTTCGAGTTCGTTGTCAATTATGGACAAATTACCAGAAACCTGAATCACTGTGAAAGATCTTTAAGGCAACTTACGCCTGCGTAGCAAGTGTTTCTGTGCGGATTTCCGATGTGCTGACCGCGCGAAAAATAGAGGTAGGCAGGTACGCTACGAGCCTAGGAGGCCCACCAGCCCGGCGCTTATCTCCGGTTTCTGTAGCATGAAGCGACTAGGAGTATTTCTACTCCCCCCTGGATGGGATGCTAGTCCATCGCAGGGTTACCCCCAGCATTATTCAGCGGTACCCATTTATACACCTGGGTGGAGAGAGGCACCGTGAGAGTAAAGTGTCTTGCCCAAGAACACAACACAATGTCCCCGGCCAGGACCCGAACCCGGACCACTCGATCCGGAGTCGAGCACACTGACCATGAGGCCATGCTTTTTTTGACCAAAATCTCAGCTTGCATTTTCCCCGCAAGGAAAGTATTGCAAAGAAATGTACCATCTAAGATACGTGTTCTAGGTGCAGCAAGAGTATTCTTCCTCTCAGTCTAAAACAAGTCATTTTCTGGGTAATTGAATGATTTTGAATTCCCTGGGTCTTGTTCGGTTACATCTGCCATTGCCAATTTCGAATGACAAACGTCAGAGCAAACATGAATGACGGACACATCTTTGTTGTTTGCCTTTTAGAGAGAAAGAACTGAGTAGTTGAAATAAAACTCAAGCAATTATAGTAAGAAAGGGAAAAAAAAGAAAGAAAGCCTCATTTGCTCTTTGAATTTTTGTACCAAAACATGAGCACGGTTGTGATGGTAAAAAAATTCACCCTTGTCAATAGAGGTACTAAATAATTCACAGTCACTTAAAAGACTTTTCTTTAACCGCATGTACTCACAAAATGGACATTCCTAAACACAATGTTTCAGGGCATGCCGTCTTTCTACGTGTCGCTTTAATTAAATTGTACCCCATTTTCACATTTGACAGAATTTAGGACAATTTCGCAACACGCAGAGGAAAACTAAAGTCGTGTTTGGCGGCCGTTGGATCACGGTTGCTCAAACTGGCCTTTGTCGAGATAGTGGAATGATAACGTCAGTTTCGAAAAAAAAACCTCGCTTATATTTCAAAAAAATTAAACTATCAGAGTGTAGCTCAAAGTGGCTCGCTGCCTATGTAATCCAGTTGAGCCCTAGTATTGGAAATGGGCCGCAATAACTGAAAGAACAGAGAGGGTAGGCATCATCTGTTTCCAAATCACATTGTCGCCTGTAGTAATGGAATACTACTATGTCACTGGAGTAAAAAGAAATCAATTCAAGTACATTTTAACATGGAGCAATCTCGGACACACGTGTAAAGAAGTACTTTCAGGCCGGATCTCCATGCGAAGTTCCCATATTCAATTAGAATTTAAAAATTATTACTAGTGAACTAACAACATTTGGTCCTTTTTCATGATTACTAGTACTGTTCTGTGAATGGCCTTCGCAGATATTTTGGCTATGCAAAGAACTGTTAACGTAAAAACCTACCCTAAAAATGTTTGAAAGGAAAAACTAAATTGGGTGCAACTGAAGGACGAAGCATTTGTATGTAAGAAATAATCACCTGGGACTAAAGCAAGATGGCGGAACTGAGGTCGTGGAAAAACCGCGGCTCTCTGATTCCCTTAAGTTTGCATAAGGGACAAACACTGTGAAACAAATTCCTTTCGATTAAAACTAGCAACAATATCTAAATGTCTAAACGGAATCAAGGTGAAAGACGTTCCTCAATCTCGTCGTCGTCGCAAGGACGGTGAATCATCTTCGCCAACGAGTAACTACTCCATGATGAGGCACCGGCTAAAGAAACGGACAACAAGTTTCGTTCAATATCATCGTGGAAAAATTGTGTCACTTCAGCGGAAACCAGAATGGAAAACCTTTTCGGAGGTCTCCAATATGAGATGTCACATTGTCAAAGGCACGACTTGAACATCTTGAAGAAATCGAAAGGGTGAATGCAACTGTTTGTGAGGTGAAAAAAATCATTGGAGCAGTGGGATTCAATTGAAGATCTTCAAGGTGAATCCAAGCAAACTACTGGCAGAGTTCCGCACGAAATGCCAAGAAAACATGGATAAATAACTCCAGGACATGAATTTTTTAAAGCACACTAAGGCGAATGAGGTTCTCCAGGACAATGAAATCAATCTCTTAAAAGCGAAGCTTTCTGAATTAAGAACAGGAAAAAAAAAAAAAGATGTTGAAAACATCTGCTTCATGCCCGGCGTTCATTAATTCGGTAAGCCACGCACATCGCAGGCCTCGATCGATCATCGCACGATTCCTCTGCTGATTAGATTATAGGGACAATGTACTCACAGCCAATTGGAAGGTTGAGAAAGGTGGTGAAATTTCCATTTTATAATACGCAAGTGCAACCAGAGAGAAGAGATCTGATTAAGGCAATGTTTGTAGCACGAAAGAAAGGTATGGATGCAAAGGAAGTGGAGAGAAATCTAATCATAGGTACCAGTGCATATCATGACTTTGTGGATAATATACCCAAACTGAACTTAAGCCTAGACGCGCTCGTATTGAATGTTCCTCTATTCAGGTCACTGCATTACGAATCTTCCTTGCTAATTTGCCACGTTTTTGTCATTGTAAATTTGGTGTAAAAGCTAGGGCACGCATAAACATTATGCAAATCTGTTAACAAAGACAAGCCGCAAGAGATAAAAAACAAGAAGCTTAGACAGCTGCAGGGGCACCCAACGTCAATTTTCGGAAAATACCTGTTCGGAAGACGATTTGAGATCTAGAATTTTCGGAACATTTGTTGTAAAATTCCTTGCTTGCCTGCCTGTTCTAGGATTTTCGAACAAATCTAAAACATGGTATAATTGCCCATTTTTAACGGATTTTTACCCTAAAAAGGTCACCTAAAATTATCTGGAGCCTTTTTTCTGGCTGAAATTTTCGAAAAGGTAAGTTTTGATCCCTATAATTTTCGGATCACTAGACTTTCAGCTAGGGAATCCGAACAGATGAAAATTTTTAAGGGATAAAAAATGCCTGTTTCTTGCGTTTAAATACTAAAATACGTTTAACAATGGTATGTTTAAGTGGTTTTGAAGTATATTTTCGTTGGGTGCCCCTACTTAAACGAACATTCTCAGTTGCTAACGAAACAATTTACGTGATAGAGAAGGACGAACGCGGATAAGTTACTGAAACTTTGAATCTGATTACCCAAACGTTGTACGCTGAAGTGGAAAAATGCGGAGCAGGTTTAGAAATTGTTAGGGTCATTGACGAAGGTGTCATTTGTTCTCTAAATGTGAGGGGCCTATCCAACACTTGTAAGAGGCGTTGGCTTAGAATGAAAAAAAAAAAGGAATATTCCAAAGCACCAAAGGAAATGAATGACTGTGATCATCAAAGTGGAGTTTTACAACTACTGATTTTTAATAGCGCTGAAGCCTCCAGCTCCAGTGCAGGAGTGTGCATAATGTTTAACAACAATTTTCAATTTGAAATCGTGAAACAATTTTCCGATCCGGAAGGAAGATTTATCCTAGTAGATTTGAAAATTGATATTAAAATGATGGACGTTTAATCCGTTTTTTTTTGTAACTCTCTGGCGCCTCCTGTCCTTTAAGTGCGATGAGATTGTTTTGGATGGCGATTTCAATTTGGTGTTGAACGTGCAAACTGATAAGCGTATGGAGGAAGACCAAAAACACAAAAAAACTTTCTTAAGGAAGTTCAGATTAAAATAAAATCGCTAGACCTTATCGATATCTGGCAAGTCTAGAATCCAGACATTAAGCGATTAAAAGAGGTTACCAATAAAATGTTTAAACCATTCTAACAAGGATTGTGATTGGTTTGTTTTAGCGTATTTATGAGACTACAAATGCACAGTTGACACCACCCGAAGGTTTTAGCAAATAAAGTTTTCCGAAACTTTTTAGCCGAATGCGTGAAGAAATTACCAAATTTTTTATTAGAAAAACAAATTAATAAGCCTCCCCTGTCATCTGTTCTGGAGCGTAAAGCACGCAGGAAGCGGATGGAGCACAACTGAAGAAATGCTAGGAAAACACTCGAGACCGCTCATATCGTGTTTCCGCTACTTTTCTTTGTTGCTTTTCAGTCCGCTTCCTGCGTGCTTTACAAAAGAAAAGATAACCGACGAGGCCTCTTTACGTGTTTACATATTTTCGTTTTCACTGAGTTCCTCAGCTTTCACAAAGGGATTGACTCCCTCTGGTATGGAAGTCTTGTTCGGTTAGTTCACGCGTCATTGCCCATTTCGAATGACCATCGTGGAAGCCAACATGAATGACGCACATATTTTTGTTGGTGGTGCCTTCTTTTTCAAAAGAAAAACTGAGTAGTTGAAAAAAAGTCAAAGCCAAAGTAAGCACGGGAACAAATTTAAAAATACACGTTTGTGTTGGTTTTAATCAAAAATGTTTGTTTTTGTGATAATAGAGGTACTGATTAAAAGTAATTTACACATAAAAGACTTCTCTTTAACCCGCATGTCCTGACAAAAACGGACGTTCCGAACACCATGTTTTCAGGGCACACGGGTTCTCTCTACATATATGTTTTAAGTTGTACCCCATTTTCACATTTCACAGAGTTAACGACAATTTCGCAACACGCAGAAGGAAAAAACCTAGGTCGTAGTTTTGCGACCACTGTGTCACGGTTGTTCAAACTGGCGTTTTGCGAGATAATGGAAGGATACCGTTTTCACAATAAAAAAAACTTATATTTCAACAAAATTAACTATCGGGGTGTAACTCAAAGTGGTTCACTGGCCCACAAAAAATTTATGAAGTTTTCTATGGTCCAGGGTCTGGTTGTTTGAAAGCTGATTAACTCAATCCAGGATTAGCACAAACTTTTGTTTCATGTTTTCAACTTTATGGTGAAAGTTTCTTTTGCTTAAATATTTTCTGTTTTTTCAAGATTGACTTCTTCTAATGTACAGTTTTGCCGAATATCAGCGATGAACAGCATTTGGAAGTAGAGAAATAAACTCCTCGGTTATTTTTTATCTGGGATTAGCATTAATCGGCTTTTGAACAACCGGGCCCAGAACACCAAGGGTGCATTCAGTTGACCGTATTCTGGAATAGGAATACATGGAATAGAAGTTTTTACAGAGATTCACATTAAAATTGTCAAACACCTGCTAAAATGATATAATTTTAAAACATATCTTTATTATCCCTGTTGCTTCAAAACGTCAGACATATAGTTTTAAATCATCACTCCATGTATTCTTCTGGAATACAAGGGTCAATCAAACATCAATCAATCTCATGAAGTTAAATATTAATATTGTACAGAATTGTCTTCTCACCTCAGCTCTTGCAAGGATAAAAGGCTGTCTGTATCATCATCATCATCATCAAAGTAAGGTGCTTCCAAAAGCTTTCTTGAGCGGTATGGCTGGAGAGAAACAGAAGAAAAGTTTTTAAAAGATCACATCAAAATTTTGCATACCATTATTTATTCCATGCGTGCACATATAGACCTTATTCATAAATGGCAGCCAATTTATAATTCTTTTGTTGAAGTGCAAATTAGCCAACCAAGCCTCGATACCATACAGTGAATTGAAAAGAATTCTTGCTCTAAAATGAGGCTTGGTAGGCTTATTTGCACGTGGACAAAAGAATTATAAATGTGACCGCCATTTATGATAAGGTCTATAGTACACTACTTTTGACTTTTAATAATAATAATAATAATAATAAAAAAATAATAATAATAATATTATTATTACTATTATTACATAGATATATAGATAGATTTGTTTATTTCCACTTACTGCAGATTCTGAATTACAAGTGGGGACAGTATTACATAGTACCGGTACTTACGACTAGGCTAATTACACAAATTCAACAATACCAATTGGAGACTAGAATAAATGATCTATTATCATTAAGTTTCAGGAACAATGCAATCTCATAATGTCACAAACCTAACAACCCATTGATTCCTGGAGGGTTGGGGGTGTCCTAGGGTGTCCTGAGGAGTCAATAGGTTAATCGGCCAAGAACTTCGTCCCCCTCCCCCCCCCCCCCCCCCCCCCCCCCCCCCCCCCCACTAACCCATTGACTACTGAGGGTATCATAACAGCAGGCGATTTTACTCATCAACTGGGGGCATTCTTGGGCACCTGAGGAGTCAATAAGTATTAAAGTCCATAAAATATTATTAATTTGTGTCCAGAAGCAACGTGGTAGAACATGCAAATTGTCTTTTTTTATACCGTACTTACTGAAATAGGAGATGTGTGTCTTCTAGGGATGCTATCTACTCTGTCATCAACTTCTGGTCTAGATGACCCAAGGTATGATCCAAACTGATCAACTTCCCGTGGAAATACTCTTCTACTTCTTGGAATAGGCTCACTGTAGGCACGGGACTGATTCAACACATCGTCATCAGGTAGCCGTGCACGTAGCCTTGGTGGTTCTGATGTAAAGCTTGTGTATGCTGGTGTTGAGGCTGTCCTGTAGTGAGGTCCACGCCCAAAACGATACTTCAAGAAATCTGTGCCATAGACTTTGAGATACGCCTGGCAGACAGACAACGCAATCCTTGTGAGGAACTCGACAGTCTGGACAAGGGGCTGCAAAATAAAGGGAATAGTCTTTCTAACATCATGGACAACATGTACTGTACAGTACTTTGCAAGTTCCATGGTCTCCTCCACACTGCTGTAAATAGCTCAAATTAGAAAGCCACTACAGCACTGTGACTCCACTGCTTTGCCACAACATGTATCTAACAGCCAAAAATAAATGGTAGTCAAATTGACCCAGGGTGTAACTGCTTCAATGACTTGACACATACTATAAAAAAGTCCCATAAAGAACCCAATTTGCACAATATAAGATGGTGAGTGCTTCGTCATTTGATTCCCAGGCTCAGCATCATTTATCAACAAAATTTCAATAGGCTAATGATGCAGGGTCATAATTTCATGCCGGATTTCTCTGTCCAAAAGTAAGAAAGAGGGATGGGAGAGAGAGCAATGTGAGCTGAAAGTATGTCTGCATAATCTGCAGGATACAGTGTCAAAATAAGCTGAGTTTGTTGGTTTGTTTATTAATTCTGACATTTTTTGTGTCCCATGTCTTTCAATGTCTGGTTCTTCCCTTTTCTAAAACCTACCATTTGAATTGGTCAATTTGCGGGTAATTACTTGCTCAAGGCACAGGCTATAAAGGTCAAACTTATAGCCCATGCTTCAAGCACTTACATGTACCAGTAATACATGTATGCAAGTCATTACAACTATAATTAGTATGGTTACTATTTTAAATCATTAATTTTCTTACCTAGAATACCCTCCACAAATGCCATTTTGCTCCTTTGACTTGACCTCCCGGGCTTTAAAAAACTCCGTCGTGATATGATACTCTCATCAGCCTTGCCTGCTCTAAAAGGAGGTTTGCTAGAAGCTGATGCAGACTTTGGTCTGCGAGTCGGAGACAGTGACCTTGATCTAAATGTCACTCTTCCATTGTTTTCTGGACGACGTGGACACTCGCATATGCAGTGGGGTCTTTGGCATAGAGGGTGTGACTGTGATGCCTTGGGGTAGGGGTAAGTATAAGTTCTTCTCAGTTTCAGAGCTGCCATTAGTCTGGAAAAGGAAGTGCAAAATAATGCTGTAAGATGTTAATCTTTACTAAATTTCTTTAGATAGATAGAAAAAAGATATTTCAGCCCCAAGAAATGCCCCCCATTGGCAAGTAAAACCGTCTGGCATTAGACACAGTAAAATCTTAACTCATTGACACCTGAAACGCCCTGGACCCCTCCCCCCCCTTTCCCTGGACAAGTAAAATTGTCTGGTGTTAGACGAAGTAAAATCTATTAAGTGTCACTCCTTGGAGTCGATGGGTTTAAAGTGAAAAGAATACTCACTTTTTAACTTACAGCCTTTGGCAGATTTTTACACTTTTACATTGATTTACAGTTTACATGAGCTGACTTGTAACAGTACTATTTTCTCAAAAATTACAAAGCAGATCTTTTCTTACCTCAGAATCAGAGATGCTTTCTTCATAATTTCCAACACTGGTAAGCTCATCATAGTACCAGGAACTGTAGTTTCTTGTATTGTAGAATTTGAGGAAAACTCCAACTTTGGATCAATTCCCTACGATTTTGCAAAAAAAAATTGCAATTTTAAAGTCAGCTGCAACTAACTTTTTACAAGACAATATAATATTGCACCAATTATTTGCAATTAAAGTCGCAGAAGACAACCCCAGCAAAATTTTTCAAAACATACACATGGACATGTATGACATTTGTATACCAAGAGGGGATGGGACAGGGACCTTAGAAAAGTGCAATGTAGTATTAAAACAAACTTCAGGTTTTGTGGCAGACATGAGCATTTTAACTGATTTCTTATAATTTCTCTCCAGATGATCAAACTTCAAAGAAATTTCAGTTTCTAGACAGTATCAAAGAGCACAACAATGTAAATCTGCAAGATGAAACATCTATGAAGTAATAATAGTAATAGTCATAAACAGTAAATTAAATATTAACTTTCACAAAAGTAATAGAGCGGTTTTCAATTTTAATAGTGTCGAAAGTAATTAGTGAATTGCTTTGGTTTACTTCACTCAGTGATTGGTTCGAAGTTCTCGCGCCACTTTTCAACCAATCAAAAGTGAAACCAACACCAATCGTTGCTCATGCTTGCACATTTTCCCACGCTTTGTGTAGGCTACGTGTAATTGCTTAGGGTTTTGATTGGTTTACCGCATTGTTTCCGTCCCTTTTGATTGGCCAAAGTAATTACTTTGGTTTTGGTTTTACGACACTCGATTGAAACTCACTCTAATAGTAATTGTAATAATATAGTAAATACTAACTTTATTTTCAAACAATAATGTTCAAAGCTGAATACATGTAGCTTGTGGGGTCATGCATGAATGAAATCACATCAGATTTAATACATATCAAATCATATTGATTTTGAGGAGAGAGAAAAAAAACAGAATATCCGGAGAAAAAAAAACCTCTCGGAGCAGAGTAGAGAACCAAACAAATGCAACCCACATATGACAACAGATCTGGGAATCGAACCCGGGCCACATTGGTGAGAGGCGAGTGCTCTGACATCACTGACTGCGCCATCCCTGCACAAGTACATAACTAGTCAAAGCTGGGTTTTAAATTTGACTTTCACAAATATCAGTAGCTGTCATTCAATGCACTTACGGTAAAGTGTACTGTTCTGCTTAATAATAGTTCCCTCTCCATGCCATCTTTGCCTGTCAGGGTAGGTGTTGGGTATAGAAATTCTCTGGCCGATATCTCATATCGGGCTAAGACTTTGCCTCCTGTGAGAAGAAAACAAAATTGTAAGACATGAATAGAGTTTTTTTATCCTGCTAGGTCTCTTTTCATTCGCATTTGCTGGGCTGATGAGCACGGGAAAAAGAGACCTCTGCAATGGTTAAAAACTCACTGTGTTGAGCATTAGCGACAAAATGCTCATATGATACTTCATGTTGTGGGATCACTTAACAACAGCAGAATTACTGTGATGGAATGCATGGGACACAGCAGCTTAAATCACATTAGCAAAACATCATGAGGCACTTAGAGCAAATTTAGAGCAATTATCTTATAGTAATAAAAACCTGTGTAATCCACAACCCCTTGATATATTCTGAGGAAGAGAGCTTGATACTAAGCAAAACTCAAGCTACATGTAATGCTTGGAATGCAAATATAATATTAAGTTTCTATTCTCCCTAAAGAGGTAAACCTGCTACAATCAAGTCAGTTGATGCAACCACATTTCTGAACCAAAGAAACTCTTGGAGATTTGGAGTGAAGAAATTTAAGACAGCCAACCAACAATATAATTAGGTTTGATTTGCGGAGCACATATAGGAATTACACTTTAACAGTATAGCCTACATGAGGTCCACAAATCAAACCTGGGACAAACATCATTGTTGAAGATCAGTGCACCAAAACTGTATGTACTAGCTGTACAACTAATCACTTACACTTCTACAAAAGGAGCCTGAAATGAATTTATATCAGCCTACATGTACATAGTGTACAGTCGTATACCTTTAACTAAAATTAGGGAAGTAAAAATTATGCTCATGTTTCCCGTTTACCTTCTTGTTTGCCTTCAAACCAGGATATAAATTAAAATTTTCCTACCAATAATTTATAGAATCATTTCTAATATCATTACAAATTAAAGCTAATAATAGAAAACTCACCGCGATACACATTGGAGTACTGTACAAGTTCAAATAACACATGTTCATCTACAAAATTCAAATCCATGCAAAAATGTGAATTGCTTGTACATTAAATTAATTGCAGACTGTTCAAAAGGAGAGCTGACATACTGTACGTAGGGCACATATAATTTGTTCTAATCACTATATAATATAAAAGATTTCAATGGCAAATTGTCTTGTGGTCGCCAGATTATTAGAGAAAATAGGAGCCCAGTCATAGGTACATGTAGCATTATTGACCACAGCTTTAGAGTATCACAACCACAGTGCTACAGCCAAGAACAAATGACTGCCAGTTTGTTAAAATTATGTGACGAAGTCACAGTAGTGCATCATCAACAATGAAATCTAGATGTGAAAACCAAGGATATGTGTTATGGCATTTATGTTCAGCATTTATGAAATGATTAGCTTTAAGTCTAGGTGGAGTAGTGACTTGAAGATTTTACTCTTTCCAGCACCAGAGGATTTTACTCATCAATGATGAAGCCCTAATAATAGGGGCAAAGGAGTTGACAAAAAAAAACATCTACATGTACTCAAAAACTCAATATCTTTTATCTCTTTATTTCCTCTCCTTCTTTATACCACTCTGACTTTAAGAGTTCAGGAATGAGACATGAGTTTGCAAATCTTTCTTTATCATTACTGGTATCTGCTTACTTGATAAAACCACATTTTTATGGCCTCTTTAAATTGAATTCCCTCCTAAAAGCAGCAGGTACAAAACACAGGTCACAGGGCACAGGTCACAGGTCACAGGTCATTGTTTTACCAATACAGACAGTATCCTAAACATTCATAAAAGCTAACCTTAGGGCTAAAAACTTTTATTTAGGCCTAAGGTTAGCTTTTATGAATGTTTAGGATACTTTCTGTATTGGTAAAACAATGACCTGTGACCTGTGCCCTGTGACCTGTGTTTTGTACCTGCCATCCTAAAAGAGCTACATTGTACATTTTACTTTATCAAATGCAGCAAAATTTAATTGTTGATTGACACTGGGGAACCCCGTTACAATGTTGGGGAGAAAAATAATTTAATGTATTTCTAAGCATTCCAAGTTATAAGAGTTTTAATCTGACTACAAAGCGGAATGTCTGATCCTTAGGGGGAGGAGTGGTAGATAAATTGGGGGAGGGGGGGGAGGGGGAGAGATAAGTCAGACATCTTGATCAACTTAGGTGTCTTCTCCTTTCTGCCAAAAAAAAAAAGATTCTCTGCTTCCATTACTAAAACACCCATTGAATTTACTCACCTTCTAAGATTCCCATGACATGAGTGGGTTGTGTCTAGCATTTACAAAGGTCTACAGAAGACAGAAACGACTGTATTGTTAATTTATCCTGAAATTCCAATTGCAATGACATCAATAATTCTTGTTGATCAGCCTTGAATGACGTGATTAATTATGCATGTAGGAAAACAACAAAAACAGCTGAAAGCTTCAGCCTTTCGATGTATACTGTACTTACCCTCTCGAAATACAATCTCTCATTCAAAGCAAGAGGAAAGCTTGCGAACACAGATTTCGTGCGCTTTGTTTGTCCGAGAATGCAAACTGATAAATAAAGCATATTCCTGTCGTTTAGATGTCTTGTTCCTGGACAGGTGATCTGGAGAAAAAAGTGTATTAATTTGAGAATAGCAACCGGCAAAAACACTTCTGCATCTTCAACGATCGATCCCGGCCCATCACTTTCACTCTAAGTGTAGCCAATAATTTGCCACGTTTTGAATGAAAAATTGCTCTCTCGACTTTTCACCTGATAGATGTCCAATTCTACGGTACATGTAAGCGCTTTTCGCGGCATTGTGAGAGCAAACAGGAATAATAACAAACAGAAAAAACCTAAGGAAAGCTACGACTTTTTTTCTGCTGTCAAGGACGCCAAGGAAAGAATTGGTTACCAGGCCTTAAGTTATTAATTTTCTTCCGCTGACCAAATTGCCGTTTTCAAATGTTGTTTCCAGAGGCCTTCTGGGAAAGAAGAAAATTGTCACTCGAGGGGTGCTTTTGTGTTTAGGGTTTAGGGTGATGCAATATCCCCGACATATCTTTCAGTCAAGAGCGAAGAGCAACAACAGCTACTCAATATACTCAATATAACGGTGCGGTAAAGCGAGCAACAAAATCCTTCAACTTTCTGCCCAACATTGTCGCACTGTGTGTTGCAGAACGATGTTTCACGTTTTACCACAATCGGTATTCAAATAATTGTTGGGCAACAAAATCGCTTTCGCCAAGTTGCAGCCACGACATGAAACCGGCTTTTTGATTGGTCAGATTCGGTCACGCGAAGCCGACGTAGTCACGCGAGGAAATATAAACAAAAATAGCGGCCGCAAGAAAACAAGCGGCTGCTGTTTTTCTCATTTACTTACTTGACGAAATAAACAAGGATTCGGCCACAAAACGGAGAAAAAGGAAATGTTGTGTAAAATTTCCTAAATCCATCCGATGAAAGCTTGCAATTGCAATTGCAATTCGAAGGGCTTCGTCTTTTAGTTTCTTGTTTTTGTAGATGCATCGGGATGTATCCCATAAACAAGGGTAATCTTCGACAGCCTGGTGAAGGCGAATTTTCTATTCTTCAGTTCAAACCTTTTTACATTCGTCACTCCCTGGAGATATATTTGCGAGAGAGTCTCTCCTTCCATGGCACTCACTGAATCTCTGTCCGCCATCTTAAAGTTTGTGGAACCCCAAGAGAGGTGACATTTGTCAGTTGAATCAGGAGCAAGCTTTCTCGTTTTTTGTTGCGCGTAAATTAAAGGAAGAGTGGTAAAACGGGCAACAATCCGGAATTTTGCTGCGAAAAGTGGAAGGCTGCCCTACTTTTTGAAACACATTGATGCAACTTGGCGCAAGCGATTTTGTTGTACACACACATTGATGGCATGATGTGGTAAAACGAGCAACATCGTTCTGCAACACACAGTGCGGGACACAGTGCAACAATGTTGCGACGAAACATGCACAATTTTGTTGCTCGTTTTACCGCACCTTAAATTCTGATTTTCTCGTGGAAATGGTGTAAGTTGCGCAGGGCATAACAGCATAGACAACTTGCTGTTGTTCTAGTAACTCACTTTTGAAAGTCCGACCGTAGCCGTCAACAATAGGGAGTTTAAGAAACTACGACGGCTACGGCGACGAAAACGTTATTTCAAATTAAAAGTTTGAGCTATTCTAAGTACTTGATGATTATTCCTTCTTGTTTATATTATACAATATGGGAGAAGTGTCCTAAAACTGGATTGGTACGGACAGACTTGAAGTAAAGAGGGAGACTGAAAGATTCCCTGTAGTTTGTCCACGTTGTCGTCAAAACCTTAAACGATGATTTGGTCATTTCACGTAGTACTTTTGACGAGTACGGGAGAGAAGTGTTCAAAAATGCGTGCAGCACGATCAGTTTGGTTCTTTTAACCAATCATATTCCTGCTTTTTGGCATTGTCCTTGCCGCAGCCGTCATTGTTTCTTAAACTCCCTACTACCAGAGAACATAAAAGTGTTAACGGTTTTTCCATCCTCGGAGATCCAGGGACAGTCATTCGAGACGGGACGAGAATCAGGACTGGCGTAAAGTCCCGATTCTCGTCCCGTCTCAACTGACTGACCGTGGTTTCTCCGAGGGTGCGGTTTTTTTAAATGACGAAATTGTCTACGGTTATATCACCGCGTTCAACAAGTGAATGACCAACAAATTTAAATGATTTTTTCACAAATACATTAAACTTCAGTTTTTCCTCAAATTTTGCAAATTTTCTCTTCTACAACGTACAATTTTGGAAATAATACAGAAGAAGCGCCTATTAAATTTTGTGTTCTTGATCAAGAAAGAAAGAAAGAAAAAGGTTGTGATCTTTAGGAGGATTAACATGTTTTTTCTCTTTTTGTACAGATGAAGGAACGTCCTTGTTCTATTCTTTTTATTTTCATTCTTGCCCAGTCTTCAGTTCGTTCATCCGTGCTACAAGACGAGCCAGGAGGGAAGGAGAGAGGCACCTTTGAGGCTAAGGGTTACGTGCCTCAAGAAGACCATCCAGGTAATAGGAACCTTTTGGAGGAATTGTTCGACACTAAGCAAGTTTTTAATGATCAAGATGCTTGCATGTGGCGATGCCAAGAACGATGCAAGAATGAGTGTAAAAATTATGAGGAGGAAGATGAAGAGGAGGAGGAAGAGGGCTGCAACTGCAACGATTACCAGCGGTTGAAACCTTGCATGAGGAGGTGTCGTAACGGTGACTTAGATCGGTCAGGGCGGGAGATGTGGGAAGAGACGACGAAAAAAAGAACGAAATGGCAATACATTTGAGTCGTTGTCAGTCATGATTGTATCTCGCATTAGTTTTGCTTGTAAATCGAGTCCGCGCCTTGATCGCTAATTGTGTAGACGCGTTGTCATACGGGTTTTCCCTCTTACTTTCCAAAATACTTGGTCATCGATGCAGTTAGCGTCAATAAAATTGAATAGTCATATAGAGATAAATAGTGCAATAATGAAATTTGTATTACCAGTCACATTAGGAGGTAGTATACAAAAATTTGGTTTTATCAACGGAGTTGATAATGTAAATTGGCCACCGTACAGAGATTCTAAAAGCTGACGTTTCGAGCGTTAGCCCTTCGTCCGAGGGCGAATCGAGGAATTATGGGTTACGTGTCGTTTCTATAGTAGAGTAGGAGCTACGCTATTGGTGGTAACATGGCAACGTGAAAAATAGGAATATATTAGTTAAATGAAAAGCGTTCGTTAATACCGTGAGGATTAAGGGTGCCGATTTGAAAGATGAATTTTTGTTCCAGATTCTTGCGGCTTTCCGTCGTACCTAGATGTAGGGAAAGGCCGCAGATAGCCATGTGTTTTTTGGAGTGATTAGGCAGATTAAAATAGCGTAGCTCCTACTCTACTATAAAAACTACCCGTAACTCATAATCCCTCGATTCGCTCTGACGAAGGGCTAACGCTCGAAACGTCAGCTTTTAGAATCTCTGTACGGTGGGCAATTTACATTATCAACTCCTTTGATAAAACCAAATTTTTGTATACTACTTCCCCACCGACGCAGCACCACAGTTTCTTTAGGAACTACCCCTTCACATTAGGAGGTAGGCTTGCGCCTTGTGAAAGAGAAACAAAGAAACTTTACCTGAAGTTTCATGGCCAAAAGCTCAGTTGATGTGGAGCATCTGCACTAGTAATTGAAATGCCGTTTGTTCGACTCCAGCAAAGGAGCACTGATATCAAGTTTTCTCCGTGTATCCCCGATAAGCCATTTGAACCATTTTTTTCCAAAAATAATTGTTGTAAGTCATACCGGAAACCTATAAGGGTTGAAACGTGTAACGGCCCCTTGTGTTCTGGGAAACAAGCCTCTGAATATTCAATTTGCTAAATGCCATATTTGGAACAACAAGAGCGAGGGGTTTCCAAATACGGTACTTAGCACCGAAACATTCAACCAATCAGTTCGCAATATTCGGAAGCTGTGAACGCGCGTTACACGTTTCAACCCTTATGGGTTTCTGGTCATACTTGAAACGATATGCATGACTATCAATATGCTATTTCCGAGTTCATGTCTGCCTCCTCTTCAAAGCGAGTCTAGGTGCGAAGGTTTTGTGATGGTAATCAGGTCTACTTTACATATGAATGAAAACTAATTTTAATAAGAAAAGCTTCGCACTTAGACTCGCACTGAAGAGAAGGCAGACATGAACTCGGAAATGGCCTATTGTAACAATGTTGTCCTTTTCTTGAGCTTGGAACTGAGAGATCATAAAGGACGCTGGAATCCGAGGAGCCGTACCTGTTTAGGCAAGCTAGTTGACCCAACGAATTTGTTCGTCCAACAGCAATAAGATTACCCTCGACCCGTAAACGTAGGACTGTAATATCTAGTTTCGTGTTTGGAGATGAGTAACTGATGCGGAGCAACTGACGGAAGCGCACAGGGAGGATTTGAGGTGTAAGTCGCTCTGGGTGGAGAAGTAAAGCGGGTAAGAGGGACACAAGAAATTTAGATCATTCTTTTTCCAGGAACTTCAAACTTGACAATCTTCTGTCCGCCCTGACGAAAGTCTTAAAATACTTTCTAATGTTGGTTAAAGTGCTACTACGACCAAAAAAACAATCATTATTTTTCTTTGGATTTCAAAACTATGTTAATTAAACAGTAACTGAACGAAGTTTTAAAAGCCTTGATTAAAGAAAAAAAAGACCTTTCTATTTTAAATGGAATTTTCCTGTTTAATGGTCCGCCATTACTAAATTTCTTTAAAACGAATAGCAAATTGCAACCGGATGATTCTATAAATGTGCCATTAATCACAAAAACCTGAAGACAGAGCCATTTTTGAGCCTTGGAGTGAGAAATCTAAGTGATTTTTGTTGTACGCTGCAATGAAATCCAACCCGTACGGCGCTTAATTGAATCGAAGTGATTACCAAGCCACTTGCATCGTCAATCGTTTAGTGCGGTGAGTTTTCTTGCCTTTTAAGGCCTTTTGAAGCAGATTTAAATTCGTTCATTACTTTTTGTTCAGTACTTACGTCCGTCATTGGACGCCCCCTCGATCTTTTTCCCAATTTTTGTCGTTCTTGGTAGCAGCCGATTGTACATAACAAAAACAATATTATGGAGTCGTTTTATTTTTTATCCCCAATTTCTGGCAGAAAACCGTAGTCTTAGTTTTTCAGCAGACACTTTGAAAAATGAAATCCGAAAAGTTGATATTTCGTCGGCACCGTTGGCAAAAAAAAACGTCCCAAAATTTGTCGGCTTCTTGGAAGAAAAAATCCGAAACTCCCATTGCAAAGACCGGCACCATCCTTTGAGGGGAGGAGATAAAATGGAACGACCCAAGAGCCCACTTTCTCCTAACCAAAAGGCATCATCTCGAGGCTCTGGGGAATAAACTCATGCAAATCCTTATATTTATTCCCCAGAGCCTCGAGATGATGCCTTTTGTTTAGGACTGAATTTTAGTATATCGAAATTGGGCGATTGCTTGCCTCATGCTAACTTTTACAAAAATAATAATTAATGCACTGAAAGTATTGACCCCAGACCCGTTATGGTTGTCTTCGAAGAATTTACTACATTTGGTTTTTCTCATTTTCGACGTCAAATAGCCCTGTTTCATTGTCGAGAAGTGGATTTTATTAAGATGGCTCCATTGTTATAATTTCTTCTGCACCGTCCACAAAATGATTGCGTGATGCGCAGAACGTACGCGCAATAACAACGGTGGCACCGTCCTTAAAGGCACAGTTTCACGGTTTTGCGCATGTCCAAGCTTTGGCGCCCGGGGGAGGTGGGGGGTACTCGACATATCCCTGGGTGGGGAGGTACGGCGCGGCCCCTCATACCCTGACCCTGTCTAAGACAAATATCGCTAATTTCGCAGTTCAGTTCGCGTTTCACGCAAACGTGATGCTAAATCTCTCTAAGAACATGGAATTAAAATGGCCTGACGTGACAGTTTGCCCATGCGCAGAGACGTGAATCTCTCCCTTTGCTGCACATGGCGCATGTCCAGCAAGCTTATTTTTATTCACCAATAAGTGGTCGATCAGTTGTGTGACGCTGTCGTCGTCGTTGCTTTTTGACTTCTAGGAGAGATCAGACCATAAATTGTCCTCACAATTTCAATACACATTGCCAGGTACACAGGCATTCAAATTATTATCAGGCAGGGGACATTATCTTGTTGTAACACCGAATTCTTCATGACTAGCCAAATAAAGAAATACATGGCATTTGTTGGCGGAACTAGAACTTTACCTAGAACCATTTCCTTAATTTTCAAGAATCTTCACGCCATGATACACGATTGTACCAAGAATGACAAGCTTGTTTCCAACTTAAGGTCTTTTCCACCATCATTTTGTTAAAAAAATTCATGAAAAAAGCAGCCCATAAAATACCTATTTACTGGAAACAGATCATTGAATGCTAAGGAATTGGTCTTTTTCTTCCTTACAAATACACATGAGCATTTAGGCAAAAAATACCACCACGCAAATCCAATTTTCCTTAGGTGAATTTATTGAAGTTGCTATATATGAACGTATCGCACAATTGGGAGTGGCAGAAATAATTAATGGAAGACAGTTAAGTACTAGATGTTATGGGACACTTGCAAAGAACTTGAATTCAGTTTGTGTCAGATGGAGTCACAAAGATGTTTCAGTCCTCCAAAAGACTCAACATATCACAGGACTGTTACAATATGTAGGAGGAAACATCACTAGGTTGAGAAAAAAAAATCAAACAACACAGATACATTGGGCACCCTTAAGAATTTCTTGTCACATGTCACACAATCTTTGTAACACAACCCATGATACAATGATTGCATGACTATTCAAAAGAACACGAGTGTGGTTCCTTTCTTGTTGGTAATATCCCCTCAAAATGGTGAATTGCCAACAAGACAAAGAGTGCAAATATACCGGCGCTGTCAAGTACTACTGTTGCTATTTCTTAATAGCTTGGGGTTCTTCAATCTTAACATCCAAACAACAAATGAAAGCTACAAACAATCTAAGCAAAGGAAACGAATAACATGAAATCCTGTGACTCAGGTGGGCTAGTCAGCATTAATTAACTAAATTATCAGACAAAAGGTTACGAAACATGATTATTCACTGTTGATAAAAACTGCTGATTGGCCAGCAAGCATGCCATTACATCACTTCATATTCTTTTTGATAGAGCGCATGAGACAGCAGGCAAAGAGAATGCCGATCAGCTGAGGGAAAACAAATGCAAACAGGATCATTAGCAACACATTTTACTGGTAGCCTACACTCTAGTTCATGAGAAAAATTAAATACTAGAAATACAGGGTAAGGGAGTTTTGTAAGGATTTTGTATGAACTTGGCAAATTAAAAAAAAGCACAGATCTCGACTCGCCCATTACCGGCAAAGATGGCAAGTACTAGGGAAGGCCTACAACCAACAACGGACGTTTACATTTACAAGTTGACTAACTGGAAATGATATGGGGACTTGCTTCCAGCAACTGGAAACATCTGGCTCTCTCAGGTCTACACGTTCTTCTATTTGCTTAGCTGAGAAACATTGACAAAGACATCACTCTTTTCATTTTAGCTGCTTAGACTTTAGAAACATAATGTGACCCGGTGTTTTCACGTGCATGGCATGTTGTTTAACCGTATCGCTTTAAGTTTTAACAAAAAGGAGAACCAGCGCGCAGAGGTCTCATTGAAATTAATGCCTTTTATTTGTTGAAATTCAAATTCAAAAAACTGTTTTTACTCTTTAACTCTTTAAGAAAACAAGGGAGTAGGCAGAGGGCATCAGATACATGTTGCACAAAAACTAATTCAACAAACCTGAAGAAAGGCAACTCCAACACCAACTCCACCAATGATAAATATGTGGTCCTTGAGGTATTTTTCAAATCCATCCACACAGCCCTACAAATGGAAAAAAAGAAAAGAACTCTATGAAGCCTGATGGGAACTTTGAAGTGCCACAGGGAAAAAAAACTGACACAATTATAACAATAACAATAACAATAACAATAACAATAA
>NC_090885.1:12900581-12938081 GCF_036669925.1 Montipora capricornis | reverse complement strand
AGTACAAAAGTCAATAGATGCTATAAAAGAACACTGGTTCAAAGCTATCTAGGTTATTAACTTAGTGACGGGTGCAGGGATGGCGCAGTGGTGAGAGCACTCACCTCTCACCAATGTGGCCCGGGTTCGATTCCCGGACTTGGTGTCATAATTATGTGGGTTGACTTTGTTGGTTATCTACTCTGCACTAAGAGGTTTTTCTCTGGGTACTCTGGTTTTCCCCTCTCCTCAAAAACCCACAATTGATTCAATTTGCACTAGTTTGTTGATTTCAGTTTACAGTGTGACAATTATTAGCACTTCAGCACTAGAGGACTAGACACTTAAATAAACTTCCTTTCCTTTCCTTTGAGGTCAAGCATTCTGCTAGGATTCTCTGTGGCAAAAACACAATAATTATCAAATTCTAGTTCATCAAAAAAAATAAAAACTAGTTCATCAAAAAAATAAAAACAAACGAAATACACAACACGAAGTTTTTGGTGAGAGGGGAAAACCAGAGTACCCAGAGAAAAAGCTCTCAGCGGAGAGAGAACCACCAACTCAATCCACAGGAAATGTTAAGTCCTGGAATAGAATCTGGGTCACATTGGTGAGTGACGAGTACCATTCAACACTGCACTGACCCTGCTCCCAGATTACATGTAAACCTATGATCAGGATTAGTTAAGGGGTTAGTGTTTGCTATTTACAGTGTACGAGGCTGATTGCAACTTGTAATTATAATTATTTTAATTTATTTTTATAGTCATAGTTAGGTGAAGGTCATACGTTAAATACTAGTATTTTGTATACTTTTCAACAGTTACATATGATTTTAAAATAAGGATAGTATGTGCAATCTCATTGGTCAGTAGCTGTGTTTAGATGAAAATATGTAAACACAGGTGTGACATGACACAAATTTTGATTCGCTTTGTGTTGTCAGATGCACGTCTTGATTGGCTGGTAGGAAATATGAACGTGTATCAAGAAAATCTGTTTCAATCAAGAAGTAAAAAAACAACACTTTCCTTCAATTGTTGAATTGTTTTTGAGAAATATGTTATAAAAGCAGTACAGGACTTTTTCTGTGTTTTCATAGCCTTATCTAAACACTCAGGGAGTTTGGAGAATTCTCGACAGTTATGCAAATCCTTGACTTGCATAACTGTCTTGAATTCTCCCAACTCCCCCATCATCTTTAGGCTATGTAAACACGGAAAAAGTCCTGTATTGCTTAATTACATTTTAATCTTAATTATGTATTTGTCACCTGTATAACATTTTTGGACCGCTGGGAAAAGATGCTAAATAAACGTATTATTAATACCAAT
Organism: Montipora capricornis; assembly: GCF_036669925.1. Taxonomy (NCBI): domain Eukaryota; kingdom Metazoa; phylum Cnidaria; class Anthozoa; order Scleractinia; family Acroporidae; genus Montipora; species Montipora capricornis. The sequence goes on along the minus strand of NC_090885.1, from coordinate 12,936,765 downwards.
ATTATTTTTACCTATTTATTGCCACCGTCTGGATTGCAGGTTGTCCTTGCTCCAAAGGTTTTCAATAAATTTGAATTGGGTGACTGATTTGAGTAGAGCAATTGACCAGTTGTTGTAATTGTCAAAATGAATTTTAATCTTAGGTTTGAAAGAATCTGTCTTTACTTACTTCAAATCAGTGAAAAAAGTAGCGGACTTCTCTATGTTAAGTAACCAATGCTTTTTGTTGGCTGAACGTACTTGATGAAATCACTGAAGATGCTCACTTGAAAAATAGGTAATTTGGGTTGGGTGATCAAGGGAAAAACTGGAGCTTTCATGAGTGTCTTGAAAACAAAAACCCCCAAGACCCAAAGACCCTATGACTCAAAAACGCAGAAAGTAACCCAAAACCCTCAATTTGCCTAACCATAGGCCTAGCTAGGTCTACCGTTGTTTTTTAGGCCTAGGGATAGCCAAATTGAGAGTTTTGGGTTACTTTCTTCATTTTCGAATCTTAGGGGTCTCAGGAACCAGGCGATCTGGAGACGTAATTTGGAGGACTGGGAAGAAAAATTTTAACGCCTTATCCCACAACCGCGCGCGGCCTTAGGTGTTGTTTTCAAACTTCCTGCAGTATTGCTATCGCCAAAACTCAACAGATCATTGCGTGTCTACCACATTTCCTGTTTATTGAATGAACATTCAAGTAGACCCGGCAAGATCTAACCTTGCCTCTGCCATGTTGAATTCGAAAATAAGGCCGCACGCGGTTGTGGGATACGGTGTTAAAATTTTTCTCCCCAGTCCTCCGAATTACGTCACCAGATCACCTGGAAAGGAAGGAAAGGAACTTCATTTAAGTGTCTAGTCATTCTAGTACTGGGGAAATTAGCAACTAACACAAATCAAGTCAAATGTTGGTTTTTGAGGAGAGGGGAAACTGGAGTACCCGGAGAAAACCTCTTGGTGCAGAGTAAAGAACCAACAAACTCAACCCACATGACGCAGGATCTGGGAATCAAACTCAGGCCACATTGGTGGAAGGTGATTGCTCTCCGTAACCACTGCACCTTTCACCAATTTATTAACATTCATTTGAACAGCTCAAGGTAAAAGCAAAGCATACCGTAGTGACCATGCAGTAGTTTTCTTTGTAAGCACCACAGCATCCCAAGAAGCCCACAATGGTAACTACAACCCCAATCACAATCAAAAAAACTGGACCTGTCGTCATTTCACTCTCGCTAAACTGAAGAAAATCTCCAAACTTTCCCTTGACATAGACACCAACAGCAATTAGTGCAATCCCAGAGACCTAGTAAACCACAACAAAAATAAAGAACAAATTATGTACAAGATGATATTTCACCTATACATGGGTATAAGCTCATTGAGTTCACTGGTTAGAGCAGTGGATGGTGGTCATACCTTTTGGGTTATAACTGATAAAACTTAACGAGCACTTCGCCTCAAGCAAAGAACTTCAGTTCATAGCCTGTGGAAAAACTCCTGCACCATGGGCATCGAAAAAAGCAGATTAGGGTGGGGTGGGTAACACAAATGGATGGCGGGGTGGGAAGTAGCAGCACCCCAATAACTTCACTGATTGCTCTGTTGCCAGCAGGGTTGTCGTGATGGTGCAGTGGATAGCACACCCGACTAGTAACCAGGGGGACACGTGTTCGATCCCCACCCATGGCATATGTTTTTCATTCAAAATGGATCAGTTAGTAGTTCGTGGTCACTATTTGTACACTCACCACTATATGTAAAGTTTCTTTTATTTAGGTCCAAGAATGCGTAAGATAGAGATAAGGATGCCTTAGGCCCGTTTCAGACGTCGAACTTTTCATGTGCCGAATCTAATGCAAATGAGAAAATCTATTGTTTTCGCTCATTTGCATTAGATTCGGCACATGAAAAGTTCGACGTTTGAAACGGGCCTTAGATCGTTACATAATGTCAATCTTTCAGAAGCTTTGGACAACGATTAATGCTAGGTAGGAATAATATTAATGCTACATAGGATTAATAGGAATCCAATGTAGGATTAATATTTATCAGATTAATTTTAATATTAATACTAATAAGATTAACTTACATAAGATTAATATTAATCCTAATTGATTAAGGCACGGCTCAACCCTCAGTAAAGGATTATAATAATCATTAGGATTAATATTAATTAGATTCATAACAATCCGAGTTGTCCTGTTTAATTAAAACCACACCTCAAATTTCACATTTGCCCTTGAAGCTTCGCTTCTCAGCCAAATATTCATCTCTTAGCCAGACATTATCAGCTGACATACCAGCCATCTGAAATGGTTATTTACTATACATTTTATTCATTTACTATTATTTTGATTCATTTATACAGCATTCAACCCTTCGGTTTACCTTCCCATTCCATCCCTTAGCAGTGGCCACTTATATTAAGAGATCATTGGTGACAGTGTTCAGCTTGATCTTAGAAGCTAAAATGAGCAAGTCTTTCATTAAATGCTCAAGAAAATTAGTCCAGTTTCCATGGAGCCAAGAATGGTTTCCAAACAATTTCAATAAAATTCTGTGTTTTTGGACAGTATGAATTTGGTGTTAAAATGTGGAAGGCTTTTCTCATTTTCATGAAAAGTCTTTCACTTTTAGCAAGCTTCATTAAAATAAGAAAAGCCGATATGAACATTTTGTACAATGACAGCTTGGATTTTCTGAGCAGCTACTTTGTAAGGGACGGCTTAGCTGCACAATTCCGCCGCTCGAAAAAGGATAACAATGACCGCTCATGCAAATCAGTCGGAAGATTTTGTTTTTCATTGATATGGAAAAATCTAAGTGCCAGTATCACAAATAATTTAGCTTTAACTTATGCCAACCCTTTAAATTAACGTATAAAAGAATCCTTGAAACTTGAAATAGGTCTGACTCCTTTCTTGGACAGCAGCAGTGAACTATTAAACCACCGACCGTAAAATGGCAAGCATATTCTTTAAATTGATATCTGCCGCTATAATTGTCTAGTCTTCAAGTGAAAACCAAATCGATCCTTTGGTGTTCACTTTTATCTGTTTGAAAGGTGAATTTCTCGGCATCTGCTTGAGAAGGATCTTGCAGAAACAAATTGTTTCTATAATACATGCGCACAAAATTGTTTCGCTGACTGTTCGAATAAACAGCTGAGCGTGAGATTAACAAGTACCGAACTACTGATGGGACGTAGTTTCTGAAAAGTGAAATATATTCGCGCGTCATTTAATAATTCAACCACCCTATTGCTTAAACATTGATTAAAACAGCCTCTGCCATTAAAATTTAGTAACTTAAACGGTTCGAGAAAATACAAAAGTTCAATATAAATGAATTATCCTAAATCTATGCAAAGCAGCGAATGCAGAGCGTCACGCCTGTTGGTATATTTGTCTTTCTTATTTAGAGAATTGATACATAAACGAGAAAGGAACTTTACCACAAATACCGCTTTTCATCGCTTAGAAACGCGTACAAGAGTCCTGCAATATAGTGTATAAGCGAAGCACAAATCACAAACTTAGATACGTTACTCCAAAAATTTCGTATGCGACCTTGCTACGTGTCATGTCTTAAACCAGATCAGCGCGGCTCAAAATTCGTTTTACAACTTACCCAGAAAAGAAGGTTGAAAAAGAACAATAGATATTTCACTAAAACCATTCCTCCAGATGCCATCTTGTCTTTTTTGGGGCGGTTCAGAACTTCACCATATGTACCACTCTTCCGCTGAAAGTTATTGCAAAATGCAGGTAAGCATGCTATGTTAATTTCTGTTAGAGAACCTTTGGGTATACACGTCACTTTCTCGGAATTTCATTGGCTGTTTACAAATCCCGTAGGAATTAATTGTCACAATCTCGCAAGTTCCAAAAAAAAATCGTAGAATTTAATAAATCTTTAACTTCTTCAGAGAAATCACCAAAAAAGAATTGCATCTTACATGAGATTTATGAACAAAAACACTAAAATACAAGTATATTTCTCTTATTTGCAACAATAGTACATCGTTGGTCAAACTTTATTTATATTTTTTACTTATATTTATAGAGTATTTTACCTCGATGTCCTAGAATACGTAGAAACTTGCACCAAATATGCGATTAACAGACGCCTATAATATATGCATAAATGACAAAGTATAAACACTCATGATTGCATAGACGCTTGCAAACAACTGGAGCGCGAAAATGTTTTCCGCATTTTTTTCAAAAAGTCAGGGACCTAAGCTGTATTTTACAGATTTTACACATCAACCTGTCCTGTCAAACGCTTTCTGTCGCAATACGAGCCCAGTTTACATGCATTGACTTATATTGTAAATTGTCTTGGTCTTGTTTATTCATTCCGGTCAAATACTTGTTTGATATTTGTTAACTCTAGCAGAATAATTAATTTGAGACGATTAACTAAATCTTTCGTTGAATTTGATTCAGTGGTTAGGGTCCGTGGTTTCCTTACAAAAGGAAAACAAGGGACACACTTTACTTTTGAGACCAAAGCAACTCTACAGTATGTTCTGATGAAGTTTATCGTCAGTCCATTTGAAAGTAATTTGCTTTTTGGGGTATGAAATAATTCTTTCTGGTCTAATGCCTCACAAAGCGTCTTAAAACTGGGTGTACCTTGGGTGTCGGCTCTTCGCCCAGACCTATTTAGAACCTGGACAAAAATTTATTTGAAACAAATGGCACAGGGCAGCGCCCTCTTCGTATTCTTTTCGGACTGAGACCCGATTGGTCTGCAATGAGAGCGGTCTATCCTGATTTGCAGTGAAATTTACCAAATATCAATTAAATTATCCAGATAAGTGCGAGATCACTTTTTCGTTACATTGACTTATTCTGTTGTGAGCTCAATAAAACAAATACTTTATTTAATCTCAAGCTCTTAATCAATTGGAGAGGTTGTAAATAAAGTCATTTTCAAGTACATCGCGTAAAATTCTGTTTTTGATGGAAGAGAGAAACTTCTTTGAGCAGCGCAGAGCTCACACATACGCCACCCACATTGGTTGATGGCGCTTGGCTTCACCTCTGCGCTCTTCCTCTCCCATATATTCATTTTTCAAGTGAAGCTATGATCTTCGCAGTTATGAGCACAATTTTTGCAATTGCGTAGAGAAGTCTGAAAAATTCAGGACTTCAGTGGGGTTTGAACCGTGACCTCGCGATTCCGGTGCGAGGTACTGAATGCTCGGAGATATTAGCTCCACCACGCTACTCTAAAAATCCGAGGGTAAATAAAGATATATGATATGATGTACTTAGACTAAAACACCTCAGGCTCGGTTAATATCGCTGAATACCAAATTAACTCATGTTCTTAGTTTGAAGAAATTTGTAATAATGTTTCCTACCCAAAGACTAGCTATTTAATTTTTTACGTTTTTCTTTTGTATTTACGACGGAATTCGCACCGAAGGCAAAATGTAGTAAAAAACACCAGTGTATCCCATATGGTATCCAAATGTCGTGTATTTCCTTCAGAAGTCAAAAAGAAAAGACACCACGCCGGATATTTGTTCAGGATATATTTAGCAACATCTAAAATAGGAAAATTGAAATGTGATATTCAAAATGGGTAAAATAATGTACACGAAACCCAAATTCGTTAGGAGAGTTAAAAAGAATTCCCTGTCACACCTTCTAGAAGCGAAAGCATGTTAAAATTCCTCTAAATGTAAACCTAAAGGATAAACACCTTCCCGTCCTTATTTCTTGATTTTCGTCAACGATATCCAAACACGCAAGGGAGTGAGAAATGGGGACTGGATTTGAAGTCACTTGAAAAAAGTGACACTTTATACTTTACAATTATTCGCCGAAGGCGAAGTGATTATCGGTGAATATTCACCGAGACGAAGTCGATGTGAATATTCACCGATAGTCACTGAGCCTGAGGCGAATAATTGTTTTAGTATAAATACACAGATGATTATTTCAAAAAAGAGAAAAAAAATATTTCAACGCGAAATCATCTTCACTTACAGTGGCAAAACGACTACTGGCAGCCATTTTGTTCGTCGAGGTGATTATCGGCTGATAATCCGAGATAGCGAGCCAATGAGAGCGCGCGATTTTGTATAATCACCTGTGTATTTATACTAAAAGCAGTTATTTCAAGGTGGACACTGGGCTGAAATGAAGTGACGGGACTGATAGTCCTAATCCAGAAGACCAAAATAGAACACACGGAGAACGCAAAAAAAAAAAAAAAAAAACGACATAAACTTTCCTTTATCCCAGGTTGACTGATGAAACTCAAAACAGAAGGCAGCATGTAATTTTATAAGAGAAAAATCATTTAATTGATTGAATGAGGGAAACAATTCTAGCTGCTTTGTCCTTGTTTGTATTGTTGTTCTCTGTTTCTTTTCAATAACTGGTTTATACAGTATTCGTTTTCTTGTCCAACTTCTGTGAGTCTCAAATCCATGGCTCGTATTGTTGTATTTTCTTCCATCCCCTCTTGTAATGATTTTCCACCGTCCTAAAAACGAAAACCCAAATCACTCACGATATTAAATTTTAAGGGGCAGGTAACTTAAGTGTCTGATTTATCAGTACGGTAAAGTTTCAGCAAAGGCGTTGATCGAGGAATACCCACGGGGCGGGGAGTGAAGTAAGCGTTTCTCGAAAGTCCCGAAACTTTTCGGACGAATTTCGGGTGGCATTAAACGCCTTGTAACTTCAAAAAGAAAACGTTTAAAATCACGAAACTTTGCCGTTGGTTTGTTTTCTGTGGTCTTGAAAAGCGGTTCAAAAATCCATTTTTTTCAGAATAACGTGATCTTAGTAACCGAAAAGATCTCGAAGCTGTGAGGAAACAGGCCAACGAGTGGAACGTGCACTCAGGAACTTGATGTAAATTGCCCTGACATGTAGTCGCTTAGGGTTCGCTACATTAAGTCCCCGATATTCGCTGGTACTTTAACACCTTTCAGTCCTTATTCGAGTCTCACATTCGCCTACCCAGCCTTTGTATAAAAGGCAGCTCAGAGACTATTTCCTCTACATTTCTTGAAAATCGGACACGTATTTAGCGTCCCACACCGTTACAGTTAAGAAAGGCTAACACGTGACACGTTTAAGAACTCACGCAAGTAGGCGTGACAAGTGTCGATGGAGTCAGGTAGATCGTCATCACCTGGGAAGACTATAAGAGGTTGGTACAAAAGCTGCACATTTGTGTTCTTTCTGTGTACTGGTTCCGCCGCGATGTGAACTTGCCGATAACCCTCACAAAAACAAAAACCGCCATTCGCTCAAGCAAGCACTCGTCATACAACATGGATGACAATTAGAAGGGACTCTTTCTCGCAAGCACAACTTTTAAACGAAACGTTTTCTTAAAGTCAATTTGGTGAAATCAGGCAACGTGATAGGTAATGTTCATGACGTCATCGGAAGACTGGTGTAAACACTGCAGAAACGTTTCTCTCGAAAAACTGTTGCTATAGAGTTTCCAGTGGGAGAACAAACTAGTTCATATTCACAGAAGAAGAACCAGTGAGGTGTCTGTCAACAAAAGATTGCTCCATGCATACAACGAGCTACCTGCTACCATAGTTAATAGAGAGATTTGCATCACGTTAACGTTGAGGCCGCTGTTAGTTGCAAAAGCATGAAATTTCTCTTATTCTAACTTGTTATTCTCCTCTTGAGATGTCGCTCGATAGAGCCATTTTCAAATGACTGTCGGAAGTAATTACGCGATTGCAATTTCTACGCTTTGTGATTGGTTTAAAAATGTCGTGCCAGTTTGCCAACCAATGAATAGGAAAACCAAAACCAATCGCGACTTGCAAGCGCGATTTGTCCCGCGCTCTGAGCAAGTTACATTGAATTGCAATGAATTTGGATTGGTTCATTGCGCTATTTTCGCCTGCTGTGATTGGTCGACACAGTTGAAAACCGCTCTATCTGTGGATAACAGGCAAGAAATCAAATCAAACTAAAATCAAATCAAATCAAGTTTCCATGATTTTTGACAAAATGCAAGTTTCATCCTGGCGTTTGCCGTTAACGAGATGCTAAATATCTCTCTAATATCAACTATGCGGTCATCGGCGAGTCCTTTCGCTACAGTCCTAAGTCGTTTCGCTATCGTGTTCGATAAGTCCCTAAATTCAGGACCTAGACCTAATCTCAAACCCCAGCCAAACCAAACCTGAGCGAAACGAGTCATGACGTTCACGAAACGACTGATTGCTGACAAGAGTTGAGCCAAAACCGTACCGGTCCGATGGTGTTGCACGATAAGTTGAGATCCACCAGGGTCTTGTTCGAAACTACAACCTACAAAAGATAACAGGAATATGAGGGTAATTAAACTTCAAAAGAATGCTTAAGATTTGGGTCTTGTCAAAATGACTGACAAAAAATATCGTATGAAGAACAGACGAGGCCGCAGAAGGAAAAAAGAAAAACCGTTAAAGCAAGCGCAATGAAATTTCGACCAAAAATTGTCGCAAAGTAACAACTGAAAATTAGAACACAACCAAAGACCAAATTGAAGAGAATTTCGTTGAATGATTTGTGGTATTCCTAGTTGTCTCTATCCAGTTTTTGTTTCATAACGCTGTTATCTTTATTTGATTTGTCTTTTCTCATTCATTGCAATTGCGAGAATGCACCGTTTCGACAATTTCAGTTCTAGCAGTATAGATGGTTTTCAATCACGTGATGAGACGGCCATCTTGGTGCACAAAACAATAGCAAATTATGGCTCATGTTTTTGCACAGGCCAATCAAAAAGGACGGAGACAATCCAGTAAACCAATCAAAAGTCGAAGTAATTACACGTAGCTGACACAAAGCGCGGGAAAATGTGTACGCGCGAGCCACGATTGGTTTTGGTTTCACTTCTGATTGGTTGAAAAAATGGCGCAAGAACTTTGAACCAATCACTGAGTTAAGTAATGCAAAACCAAAGCAATTCGCTAATTACTTTCGACACTCAACTGAAAACCGCTCTATTTGAAGCATGCAGATTGTTGGATTGTGTTTACGATGCAAGAATACAATCGAACACAATAGAGTATAAAGCCCTACAACAGCAAACTGGAGGGACGCAGCCAGCTATTTGCAAAGCATGCGCGGTGGAGCTGACTTTGGGACAACATTCCGTGTTCACATCAACCTCTTATCACTGATTTACAGCGCATCTATAAGGAGACCTCTTAGGGAGGTAGGGATCCACTGTATACCTGCGATAAGATGGCCGCCGTGGGTTCACCAAGGTCGTTGCTGCCCAAATGAACGTGGGTTAGGGTGTGGTTTTTGAACAAGGCACGACAAATGGTTTGTCCTCCATCATCACCGAGTCTATTAACGAAAAAAAAAAGACATTGAATTACAACCGAGAGTTGATTAACAAAAAAATGTTATGCACATGAGATTAGAGCGAACATATTGGTGCCCAAGACCCCCGGGGGAGGTACTCGATATATCCCTGGGTGGGGAGGTGCGGCGTGGCCCCTCATACCCTGACCCTGTTTAAGACAAACATCGCTGATTTTCCATTTTAAGACAGAATTCCGATTTTTGATACCCTGTTTAAGACATTTAACCCAGTTTAAGACAAAAATTGATAAATCGATACCCTGATTGAGACAAAAAATGATAAAATCGATACCCTGTTCAAAAATCCCGAAAAACATACCCTGGCTGGCCGCACGTCCCCATTAAGCCCTTACAAAGGAGTACCCCCCCCCCCTCCCCCCGGGCCAAGACCAAAGACACGGTGGGCGTCAAAACTTGATGAAGAAAGAGCTTCCGGTTGAGAAAAGTCCCGAGGAGGACTTAAGGACGGTGCCTACTAATTAAAGATATTTTTGCCCCGGTGTGTGATTATGCAGGAAATGTAGATCTTAACAAGTGTTATTGAAATCCAAAAAGAAAATTGGGGGTAACCACGCATTTTTCAAAGATAATTCATGATTAATATTTGTAAAAAGCGAGTACTTACTAAGATCTACTTTCTCCGGATAGTTTTAAACCGCGCAAAAATATCCCTGTATTAGTAAGGATCGGCGATAGAAAATTCGAGCATCTGGAGATGCGCAGAACGTATGCGCAATAACAATAAAAGGCACCGTCCTTAAATTGGTGACAACCGGAGCGGAAGTGATCCTAAGAGTCAAGTGGCCATCTTACTTGTGCCAACAAAACTACTTCCCCCGGAAACTGAACTTCATTCTTAAATCAACATTTTCTTTTCTTTCTCTTCAAAAAAGCATGGTCTCTGATCAAGAGAGCCACAGAGATCATCATGCATCTGCTACGAGAATACGAGCCAGCTCGTGTTGTACGGTTTCCTTTCGGTAATGATTTAATAATAATTCCCAGAACTAACCTAGCCACCTCCTGCATGGTGACAAAGTATTTACAGCTTCTGTCCCATAGCTATGTTACCGTCTTCCACCATATCTTGAACAAGCCACCAGGCTTGAAATATTTAAATATAAAGAGTTACCTTACGCAAAATGAAGTTAATCTTGTATCGTTTCGTTTTTCGTTTTTATTTTGTCAATGCAAATTGAGATTCACACATATCAAAAAGAACCCAGCAAGCCCCTAAATATACAAGCAAGATTCCACAACACAAAGCTTATGCCTTGTCCTATTTTCTACTGCCGACCCAAAGGTAGCTTAGTTTATACTCTCTAGTTTATCCAAGAATTTACGTAATGAGTTTTCATTAATACTTTATTACAATAGATACAGAATCATGGAGCACTCGTATACTTTACAGTCTACACCCGCGTCTCACATGTTGCGTAAATTGGGATAAAAAAAGTGTCGGGAAATTTCCGTCGAACAGAGAAGATTCGTCATGCAAAGAATTTATCGTAGTAGAAGTCTCCGCACTTAAGTAGGGAAGGATTGTTTCTGTGGAATGGAAAGAACAGGACAATTCTATTCACCTACCTGTTTAACCTTAGATCAAGATTTGAGAGGGTTGTATTTTTGCCCAGGGCGTGTCCAATAGCAGCGGCACCACTTGATCTGATTTTATTATCACACAAGTTTAAGGTTGTAAGATTGCATCGTCCATTCAATAGTTTGCCTACAGCTCTAGCTCCACTATCACCAATCTTGTTATGTGAAAGATCTGAAACATTTAAAACAGCAATTACATAAAAGAACTTTGAAACGAGCAAGCCTTTTCTCACCAGCCTAATCGAGATCAGAGCTTTTGTAACTTCCCAACACGCTCATTTCAGACAAACGTTAGAATCAAGCAAGCCTTGTGCACAATTACTTGGGTGAAGTGTAGAATGAAGAGTCCCGGGCTTCGCAAGAATAGTAATAATGCTTTTAATTTTAATAGGGGTCTGTATCTCGAAAGTTCCGAAACTTTCCGGGCTTATTTCAGACGATAAATTTTCTTTGTATCTTCAAACTGAGGTGGTTTTGAGGCATGAAATTTGGCAATGATTTTGTTTCTTCGGGTCTTGTAAACCTATTGGATTAACAGTTTGCTAAAATAGGCGGATCGAAGTTTCGCAGTTGGCTTTTCAGGCCCGAAAAGTCATCAGGCCCCTCAACCCAGTTCTTCAAAGCTCAATGAAGCTAATCCTGGATTACTGGAAACTTAAGTTGCAGTTTAATTGGTGTTTCAAAAAGAATTTCCTCAAAACTTTTAGCCTTCAATTTTGACGTAGACGTTTAACTTTAGACTAAAATTATAAGGCTAAACCTTTATTGGATTTACAAAATTCATACCTAGGTTGGTACTTAATAGCGGATTAGTGTTAACTAGAATCAGCTTTTGAGAAACTGGGCCCTGGATTCTTGAGGTGTATCCACGAGTAAATTCCAAAAAGAATACTTAACGGAACAATCGAGAGGCCAGGGGGAATGGGGTTATGTCAGAAATGGTGACAAACAATTCAGATTTATTGTGTCAAGGAAAGGAAGATTTCATAATCAATATTTTACCTAACGTAAGAAGAGAAGGATGATCCAGTATATGGCTAATAAGAACGCGGACTTTCTCGTCATCCACTCCACTACGATGAAGGTGTAATACTTTCAAGGTATGACAAGCCTTCACAGCCTAAGAAACAAGAAACAATACAATACAGGTGTGCTTCTTTGGCGATGGTTTTCAATTGAGTGTCATAAAACAAATACCAAATTAATTACTTTGACCAATCACAGCAGGAGAAAACAGCAGAATGAACCAATCGAAATTCGTAGCAAATTTGGCGTGTACCAAACTTGCTCAAAGCGCGGGAAAAATCGCGCGTGCAAGTCGCGATTGGTTCTGGTTTTCCTTCTCATTGGTTGATGAACTGGCGCGACATTTTTAAACCAATCACAAAGCGTAGAAATTGCAATCACGTAATTACTTTCGACAGCCATTTCAAAAATCCTCTATTGCTTAAATTGCAAATGAATGCAATTACTGTTGTCACAATGCATGCACCTTGGCAAGTAAAAGGCAATCCCTGGCAGTAAACTGAAACAAATTCCATTCAAAGTTCATGCCACAATCACGAACTCTGCCAGGAAGAAATGAAAAATATGTTAGTATTATGATATCCTAGTTGCTTGGCATCATTTTGATGGCAGGACAACTAAAAAAGGAAATCAGAACGGAGAGGATTTAAGGACGGTGCCTGCTATTGTTAATGCGCATACATTCTGCGCATCTCGAGATACTCGGTCGCTCATGTCACGCACTCTACTCCCTTCCCCGTCTGATTTAATTGGAAGGAAATCTTGTTCCTGACGTCATATAGATTAGTTCTTTCTCTGTTATGTTATCTTAGTTCATTGCCCTAGCCAACGGAACCAGTTTTGATTATTAACGCCCGTTGGGAATTTTTCTAGTCTCCAATTAAGCTCACTAATGGCGAAATTACTGGCTTCGCAGCAAAAGTGTTGTTGAATTTGGAAAGTTAAGCGTGAACTTCCGAAGCGATCTGAAATATGAGTGACTTGCCAACCCCGTTGGCAAGTTTACCAAGACATATTTCCTGAAGATAAAAGCCTTTTTGGCCCTTTTTTGTTGAAGGAAAAGCTTAGAGACCCAAAATACGCGGCAAGCTTTCTCTAAAGCACCGTCAACATCTACATTAAGATTTCTGGCATCTTGTCTCGCCCCATTTTTCGCGCGGCCAAACATTAAAAATCTTCCATGGAAAAGCTTGCTTATTTTGAGGATGAGTTGGGTTTCGGATATGAAGGTATATCTATGGCAAAATTCAATGATCAGCATTTGCAATAAAATCGTCCAAATCATGAATGCATCAATCCAAAGCTGAATGGCAACAAGCCGATTCTGCAAATGGCCATCACGGAAAGAGGCATAACGCAAAAAGCCATAAAGCAAACAGCCATAATTACACAAAAAGGCATAACGCAAATAGCCATAACGCAAACAGCCGTAACGAAAGTAGGCATCACGCAAAAAGGCATGACGCAAAGACGCATAACGCAAATGGGCACAAAACAAACGTATGGCTTCCTAGCACTGGTCAGATGCTTTTCCCATTTTCGCCAAAGAACTCCTGCCGAGTTAGGTCGGTGCTACAACCAGTTTCTTAGACCAGGAGTCCCACAGCTTAGGGTTCCTGCCTGGATACTAAAATGCACTGAACATTCTTTCCTATAAGTTACCCATAGATACTTTAACAACAACAACAACAACAACAACAACAACAACAATCTCAGGGGATTTTCCATTTGTCAACTAAGTTGTGCAAACATATTTACAATATATCATATTGAGTACTGCATTATTAGTGCGTGAGAGGGCTGCAGCAAGGAATAACCCAATATGAGGAAATAAGTGAAGTTACAAACCTTTAAAACGTACCCAAATTTCTTAAGCATAGGGGAGAGAGGCACAAATTTTACACAAACTATATTGCATTACCTTGTTACATACATCCAGATGCGAGGCTTATTTTAACATACATTGACAGCAAGGCTATCCAACATTAATAGTTAGAAGCCTGAGTCATTTTTTCACGAGCCCAGAATTAATTAATTCCAGCTGGGATCATATTTACAAGAAAGTGAGGATGAATCAAGTAAGGCGCCCCTTCGGGCTACTTGTTTAGAAATTTGGTCGCCCGCGCTTGCAAATAAGGCGCCCCAGGTGACAGGGCGACCGTTAGGCAGCAAGCTTGTACATTGACAGTGTAGAGCTGCACCCAGGTTTACTAAAATACACTCTTACTATACATCCTTTTATACCTACATGCAAACACACACCTATATATATCAGATATTATCTATGTGCTTACAGTATTGAGCAGCAGCGAAAGTAGAGAAGCAAGGGGGAGTGAAGATTAGTTCAGTCAAGGGACTCGGATCAAAAGCGGCAAGAGAGAGGATGGAGATCCGGGGAAACAAGGAAGGTGGATAAGAGGCAGCTAAAACAAGGATTTTAAGCCTGTCCACTTTTTTTGTAAGGTGCCAGCTTTTCTTTCGAGACACATTCTTAACCATTATGTTAGGATGAAATAAAATGAAAATACCGGTAGTCTATAGCCTCACCCATAAGTCAAATGAAGCTCTTCTAGATGGGCTAATTGGGGTGTTATAAGACCAAAGTCAAAATGATCAATGTTAGGACCGTCCTGACCAGCATCACTGCCACTAAAATTAAAAAAAAAAAAAAAAAAAAACCACAGTTGCTAAATTCATAAAGCAAAGAATCTTAACAAATTTCATCAAGACAAAGCCAGTCACGGTGGTTTATAGTGGCGATCAATCGCGCCTGCCACCTCTGTGACCCCAGTTAAACCCTGGCCTCGGGTCATATGTGGGCTGAGTTTCAGGTGATCTCAATCTGACTCCAAGGGAACTTTTTCTCCGGGTATTCCATGTTTCCTCCCTCATCAAAATCGACTCAGTCAATTACATCTGGCTGCGGGCGGATACCCCTCGATAGGGATAACCTCTAGTATCCTTCCCTTTCATTGAATTAAATGAATGAAGTTATTATTATTATGATTATGATTTATTATTACATATTATTATTATTATTATTATTATTATTATTAAACTTTTAATTGAGGACACTTAAAATAAAATGAAAAAAGTAAAGAAAATCAAACCCAGTTTTGGTACTGATGAGAGGGGAAAACCAGGGCACTTCAAGAAAAACTGAATGAACTTGATTCAAATGATTACTACGTCAAGGTCGTAAACAAGAATGCCATAAAAAAGCGATATCATTGGTTATTAAAAGAGGAAAGATAATCATGCTGCAGGTGCAGCACACATTTTAACAGTAATTTTTTAGGTACTTTTCACAACAATGATGAGAAATCAACAAATTTGAGATTAAGACGACAACCTGAGTGTACAAATGTGAATCTTTGATTCTCTATTTTTTACTCTGAAACCGCTCATACCGTTTTAATTTTAGGATACTTCATCCATGATGTGAATGAGATGCAACAAATGTGAAAGGCTTATGATATTGCATTTTTTGAGGTCACGATTTTGTCGACATCACTGTCATTGACCTTTAAGTCCTTATTGCAGGCGTCAAACCAGTGACACATTGGCGGAAGATGGGTGCTCTCACCAAATAAACAGCCATGCTCCATTCCCCATAATTTGGCGGTAACAAAAGGATCCCTAAAATATTGTTACTTACGCATCAGAGGCGTCATCATCTTTAATCAGAGCTTCTTTCACTGGGGGTAAAAGCTGCCTGATGTTTAATCCCCGTATATAAGGAGTAGAAAGCCCGAGTGTTTCATTTAACTGTTTGAGAAACAAGCAAAAGAGAATCTTCTAATATCTGTATGTGTAATATCTTTCAAACGATTTGCCATTCAGTTTATTGTAATAAGTAACCAAAAAATAACCAGTGACCTACCAAAGATGATTCTGTAGTTTCTGGAACAAACTTTTCAATAATACCTGCAAGTCAAAGGCGCAGATTGAGCCGCAAACCTGAAGAAATTTTAAAACTTTTAAGAAATTGATTCAAGGAACCTGTCTAAGACTCAGGACTACTTTTGTCCAAGGATCAGCTTGATTTCCTTATACTTTGAAAGGAAGGATTGGGCATTGGGTTATGACGTCCAAAATGAGAACCAGTAGACACTACTTCCGACACTAACGCACCCTCAGAATGCAACTGGCACACTGTAAAAAGGAGTGTCAGCATCAGGTTTGACTGACACTTGCCTTAGTAGCAGAGTGAACTGCTGAAGTAGCAGTCACATGAAAAACATTTACTGAACATACGTGTTCTGTTTACAAATTTCTAAAATTATCTAGTAATGATCTAAAGTAAGTAAAGTTCAAATTAAAGAACATTGACAAGCCATTATTTTTACTCTTCAGAACAATACTTTTTTTTTTTTGCAATATGATGTGCCTGTGAATAACAATGATCTGACAGCAACCTTGGCAGAATACTAACCTTCTAAATTCCTTTCAAAATACATTCTTTTCCAGCTGTTTCCATGTTGGTTGATATCACAGACCTCCCACCTTGCTTTACAGCACCTTTTCCAGTAACCCTCATCAGACACTAAATTAGCAGTAACCCTGGTGCAAAATAGGTAGAAACATAGTAATCAGTGGATAACCTTGCATTTTGATTCCAAAAAAAAGGATGCTCCTAACATATTATGCCACACCAGGCCATGAAAAAAGTTAAAATGCCGACCACTCCATCGGGCAAGCAAACATGATGACCCACTTCCCCGAGGGCTTCCTCCACTTGGCAAGGTTACTTAAATTATTATAAGAAAAAATATTGTATAATTTTTGTTTCTAGATGACTCTTTGGAATTCTTTAAATTATAAATTTAAAAAAAATATATTTGAGTGGGTGCTTGCCTTAAGAGGGCAAGTGGTCAGAGAGAGTTGCTAACCAAAGTTTTAAATCTTCTTGTCCCAGATGACCTGCCAGGGGTTAAGAAAGAGAAGCACCAAAAAGAACAACTCAGTTAAGTCTGAGTACCTGGCAGAGATTTTCCACAGGTAAAGGGTAAAGGGTGACGGGTGAAGGGTAGAATTGTTGTTTTGCTCTGCTTCAAAACAAATCTTCCAGCGAAATTATTCAAATGAATTGGATGCTCAACCATTACCATTTCAATGGTTTTACTGTCAAGAAGACTTTCTTTCAAAAAAGAGGCAAACAGCAACTCAGAATTGGCATAATTTTCTTTGGCCCTAATATACGGATCCCGACACCCTTCACTCTTTTACCCGTTACCCTTTACCTGTGGAAAAAGGTCTGTCGTAGAATAGCAGGCATTGAAGATAAAAGGAAAGTGGGATATTTATAATGCAAGGGAATTTGGCTATCCAACACAACAATGAGAACGGCTCTCTCATCATGTCCCCCATTTCCTTTGCTCTAATGTTCCCCATTTCCTTTGAATTACTTGCCAAGTACACTGTAGACTACAACAAATTCAAACATCAGACCCCTTTGAGAGACAATAACAGGACCATAAAACAGTATTGCTCCCTAGCTTCTATTTGAAAGGTCAATATAGAATTAATTGTCAACATATTCAACTTGGCACATCCTTATGCATCTCTAGTCAGTTACACTGTTAAGATACATTCAAACGAAAAGCACATTCAAATTTGATACTTCAATTTGACCAAAAAATCTAATAAAGGACATCCAACGAGACACTATTGTAAGTTGAATTTACAATGTACGTTAAATAGCATTAGTAGTTTTGCTGACTTACTTCATGGCAATTTCTGTTGAAAGAGCATCAAGCACTTTGGATTTGTGTTTTGGAAGGAGTTTATCAAGAATTGGATTATCTGCAGCAGAAGCAAAATGAAATGACTCCCCATACTTTAAATTAAACAGTTGACGATCTCTCAAACAAAACACACATTATGACAGGCAAGTTTGGCAGGCGATATTCTATATACAGTACAGCTTGCCTGTCCATTCCTGCTAAACCAGATAACCAAGAGAAAATCTACACTGCAAGATTTGTCGCCTTATTTTTTTCATGTCATGAAACTACAGACTGTGTGCAAGCAATTATTCATGACCAAATTTTTGGGGTCAGCAAAAGGGAAATTATATCATTTTTTCGGTAAGGAAAAAACTGGAATACATTAGGAGAAAAACCTGTCTGAGCTGAATACAGAAATCTGTTAAGTCTAACTCCCAGGAGGCAATGGGTTAATAAAATAAATCCTAGGTAATAAACCGCACACCGCTGGCTCAGTTGGTTGAGCACCGGGCTGTCACGCGGGAGGTTGTGACTTCAACTCCGGCCGGACCAACACTCAGGGCCTTTAAATAACTGAGGAGAAAGTGCTGCCTTTGTAATTACATCTGCAAATGGTTATACTCTCTAGTCTTCTTGGATAAGGACGATAAGCCGGAGGTCCCGTCTCACAACCCTTCAATGTTCATAATCCTGTGGGACGTAAAAGAACCCACACACTTGTCGCAAAGAGTAGGGCATGTAGTTCCCGGTGTTGTGGTCTGTCTTCTGTGGTGTATCATGGTTGGGAGGGTAAAATGCTCGGAGAGGGCCGTAAGTTAGAAAACTGAAACAGGTTATTACGTCTCCCTCTTTAAATAAAGATAAAACAAACAAACCAGGGGCACAACATTATTGTGGAAAAAGAGCACTCATACCACATCACCACCTTCCTCTTACAAAGAGCATGGTTCATCAGTAATGCACACTTTTAAAAAACTGTTTTTGACCCTGCCAGCTATTATAATTTGTGTCAACAGTTGGCAGACTGTTTAAAAAACAAACAAACAAACAAAGTGAATCTGCCAATCGCTTACGCATATGACCCTTTGCCTTGTTAAAGTACAGTGAAAAATGGAACCGTTGGTTGAAATTTAATGGCATTTGTTTGAGGCCTGTTTTCCAAATCTCAGCTGCATTACAAATATACAATACAAATATCAGCACACTACAACTTGGCAGTGCCTGACTGCATGTTTACCTTCAAAATTTCGAACAATATGTTTTACACACAGCTCTGTGAGAAGGGGAACTGTTGCAAGGCTCCTGAAAAATTTAACACAGATCATACAACACCTTTAGAGAATAGTACAAAAACTGAAAATAAGAAATAGAAATGAGGTTCAGAGTTTAACCAACCAATCTGGATCTTCAGCAATAATCCTTCTCATTTGCCGTGCATCAGATGCTGGATTATCTTTAGTAGCAAACACCTAAAACATTCGCAACAGCATTAACAAACTAACTCATAAAGTTCTTGCATAGGCCAATCTAGAGAACACTCCTTTCTTTCTGAGGCCATTCCATTTAATATCCACACCCCCTCCCCTCCCCCCCTTCCCATGGATGACATAGTATCTGAGGGGTAGTGAGCCAGTTGGCACCATTTGATCTTGTGATTTTTTCTGAAGGGTATAGCAAAAATCAGCTCTTATTTCTGAGAGGAAAAGAAAAATTTAGGTTATTTCCAGGGAGGGGGGGAGAGTGGTAGCAGTGTTTTAGACCAGTTCAAGAGGAGCGAGAAAGAGAATGTGACCTCCTTGCAACTCTTGTCCTTGTTTTGATCAAGAAGAACAATAATTTTATACAGCAATTCTATATAATCAAAGAAAATTAAAACTGAAAAGCTTATCAATCAGCTGATGTTAAAACGCATTAATTAAATGACAACAATGTTTGTAAACAACGTACACAACCAACTCGGTCCAAAATGGTCGAGGAATTCATCTATTTAAAGCACATTGGAGAGTTGATGTTGATTGATTCCTCTGAGTTTTTGAGGTTAAAAACTTATGTAGGATTGCAGAGTGTCATATTGCAGTGGTAGTTTTCGTTAGTATGATAAACAATAAATTCTATTTCAAAAAATCACTGGCACAGACAAATCTCATCATCAAGAGATATTCTCAATACTTAATCGGAAACCAAGACAACTTGGAAACGATAACAATTACCGGTGAAGCGATTTTTCTTCCTGAAATCTCCATACTTCCAGCAGCCCCTTTCCCAGCGGATCTTGCTAAATTTGTTGTTGCTAGGGACAGTGGCGGGAAAAATGTAGAGAAGACTGGGGCGAGAAGTTAAAATGCTTGACATGCGCAGAACTGTTGCGTGAGTTTCCTGCCCAGAATCGCCCAGATTTTGTAATATTGGCGATTGGCGCGCTCGAAGAGTTTTCTCGGAAAAGTTGGCTTTCTTGAAATTGATCGTGAAGCCACTATAGTGGGTGGGGGATTTCAAAAGTGTAAACGTTCATTATTACAAAATTTCTTTGAAATCGCGTAAAGGAAGTATATAATTCATTTTTTTTTCCAAGAAGTAGTACGATCGGGATGTTATTGCGTCGAAATCAGCTGATGAAAATTCCCCCACCTTGATTTGATTTGTGGTATTAAATTAAGCTTACTTTAGGCATGACCATTCTTCGGAAACTGGTCTGAGGTAAGATGCATTTTATTTATATTTGACTTTAATCACCTTGTACCTATCACGCTCTTCAATGTAAAGGACACTGCTGACAATTATTACTCTGTCCCGCGTAAAAACAGCTTTCTCGCCACTCTAGCTCCAATCGCAAGAGTACAGGGGAATAATCCTGTGAAATACGTTGTCTCACTTATATGCTGTGTGCCATAGGAATGATTTTCTTCAAGGTTGGAGAAAACGCTACGCGATTCGAAGGGATCTAGGAAGGAAAAATGCGTCAATGTCCTGCAAACTGTTTGTAAGACCCTTTCAACGATCAGATTAGCTTTCTATTTGCAAATAATATAATGACTAATTAAGCTAAAGAAGATCATTCTTTTCTCTTGTTACTTAATACCTTAGGTGGAGTAGTTACTTGTGACTTTTGTGCTAACATTGTTTGTCAGGTGAAGCTAAACAAACTAAACTTATAAGCACTTAATATCAATATTATTGTTGTTGTTGTTGTTATTAGGGACCTTTAGATCGGAGTATGAGGACAACTCCAAGTAAAAGTTTTCTGTACTGAGCATGCATATGCATGAGGTTTGGAGGCCGACATTTTTAAAAGTGTGTATGCTCAGAATGGAAAACTCATACTCCTAGTTGCATGTCCTCGTCCTTCGATCTAAAGGTCCCTATTATTATTCAGATGGACAGACCTTATGCAACATTGCTGGTTTCTGCAATGAACCAATGTTAAATCATTTGCTTAGTTGACTTGAATTAAGGGGCAGTTTGGGTGGCATTTATCCCAGTATTCCTATCATGACATCACTTTTCACATGTAGCCCCTTTTTTCTCCTCTTACTTAAAGTGCTACTGTGACAAAATTCGCATCTTTCTGATCTAAGCCATTTTAAGACACAGCCATGTAGTCTGTATGAGACGAAGAATGCTGTTTACTCTTTCCCAATATCTCTTTCTGTTTCAGAGATATTAAAATTTTTTGCAAATTAGCAAAGGAATGACGTCATAAACTGAAATGAATTTTTATTCAAATATGATGAAAACGGATATCTTGGCTAATTTGTACCAGAAATGCTTGATTCTTTGCAGTACGATTCCAGTAGATGTGCTCCAGAATATGAGCATACCAATTTTGAATACCATGGCAACAGTTGCAGACCACAGTCACCTTTGGTGTTGTATTTTGATAATTGCCAATGGTGCCTCATCTGCATGACCCTGAAAGCATTTAAGTATATTAGGCAGAGTTTGTGACCTTGTTTTATTGTTTTTCTTGCTTAAGATTACTAAAAATATTGAAATCATGTTGGAGGGGACTAAAAAAGAGTGAGTTGCCATGTGAACCAATTTCCATAGGTGTGTTGCCTGTAGAACTATTTACCTACCAAGTTTCAATGGTTGCTGCAGCAAATTGACCGAGATCGCTCTATTTATATACTTGATGTTATATTGGGTTGAGTGAATGACGTCATCAGTCCTCTCATTTGCATATTTTACACATTAATTTTTTCAAATGTAAATATCTCCAGAACCAATGCAGGTATTTCCAAACAGTAAATACCATTTTTAATCTTTCCTAGAATTCTATATGATAAAACAAAAAAATTCAAGGGATAAAAATTTGATTGTAATACCACTTTAACACACATGATAGCAACATCATACACACAACAGTAAAAGTAGTAATTATTAAATTGCACTTCTTATTCTTTTTTCAAGGTTCTTTGGCATGGCCAAGCAGATCTTACAAACAATAGAATTTGTAGCTGCCTTGTGGAATTCATCAAATTAAATATGGCAAATCCATCTGAATTTGAAATGATAAATCCGGTTCCTAAGGACGTACATGAATCATTGACAAAAGAGCATGGAAAAGTCACATTGGATCTTACAGGATATGATCCCATTACACCAAAAGATTTTCCAGGAATCTGGAGCATTCATGGAATCAATGATCTTCGATTATTTTCAAACTATGTGAAGGAAATCCCGAGTGGATTCTGTGGACTAAAACAACTCAGGACACTTTTCATGAGTTGTAGTCCCATAAAACCAGATAATGGCCTTTTAAGATTGCCAGAACTGTTTGGTAACTTTTCACACCTTGAAGAACTGCATTTAGTTGGGAACCATTTTGAAGCCTTCCCTTTGCCAATTTGTCGGCTTTGTAAAGTCAAGAAACTTTACATGGATAATTGCACACTGACAAAGATTCCACAAGAAATACAGAATTTGTCAAGTCTTGTTGTGGTGGATTTTAGTTACAATAACCTTGGTAATGCTGGTAGTTTTCCTGATGAATTTTTTAATCTTCCAAATTTGAAAGACTTGTACCTTATTGATTGCCAGTTAATGGAGTTACCACCTACAGTAGGAAATCTGAAGAGCTTGGAAGGTCTCAGACTTGGAAAGAACAATCTATCAAAGCTTCCGGAAGAGTTATACAACCTGACCAATCTCAGGAAACTCAGCGCTGAAAGGAATCAGATATCAGAGTTGTCTCCAAGGCTTGGACAACTTTGCAACTTAAAACTTCTCTTGATTATGGAGAACACACTCGTAACCTTGCCGGATGAGATTAAGAATTTAGAAAGCTGCAAGCACATTAACGTGTTTGACAACAAACTCACCTGCATTCCTCGTTCCATTATTGAGATGCCTGTTCTTGACTCCTTAATAGTTGATGGAAACAGTAATTTAAGAAGACCACCCATTGATGTTTGCAAACGCGGATTGAGCAGTATCAGAGGTTATTTTGAGTCACTAGAGGCTGTTGACACACAGGCAGTTCATTCACAGCGTCTCAAAGTCATGTTACTGGGAGAAGCTGGTGCTGGAAAATCAAGTCTTGCATACGCCCTTGTGAATGCAACAGCGCTCACATTTCCAGACGGCCAAGCACATAGTACTGTGGGTGTTGATTTCTACACTTGGCGTCCAGTTCCTAATGGGATAGAGTTTCATATTGCTGATTTTGCCGGTCAGCGACGTTATCAACTCACTCATCCATTTTTTCTTTCTTCAGGTACTGTTATTATACACGTATATAGCATTTAACTACTGTAATACTACTGTAACAGTATATAGTATCAGGGTTGTCATTAAGTTTTGAAGCAGGTGTAGCACTCAAGATTTCACCCTTAACATGTAAATAAATGGCCAAAGGCCATGTAAAGGAAGGCCCGAAGGGCCGGAGCCCCTAGGGGGGTCTTGGGGCATGTTCCACCAGAAAATTCTTCAAATTAGACCCTCAGAAATGCATTTTCCAGCCCTCTGAGGTGCAATCAATCAAAAAGTGATGAAAATAAAACAGGGCAAAAAGATAAACTTCACAATGAATAAAGATATTTACTAACCATGTTGAAATGGTCATGCATCACAGAACCTTGAAAAATGGTCAGTGGAATCCCATTTATATCAAGTAATGATTTTGTTACCGAAAATGGCGTGGGAATCCAACAACGATCGATCGGGGGTGTTCTCCAAAGGTTTCTTACAGAAAATGTTTGGATTTTTATTAAAAGCATGTCTTAGAATCAGGAACACAGACAACACAAGGCAGTAATTACATTTTCTTTAGAAGTTAAATGTTTATAAATAAATTTCAATTTGTTTTGTGCCGTGAATATTTATTCTGCAGCAACCATCACCCGTAACATTGACTGGGCTCAGCCGTAACAGGTGTTACGGGTAACGGCCCCTAATGACAGCCCTGTATTATTATATGGCTTGTGTTTGTAGCCGATATAATGCGTGCTCTGATTGGCTAATTGTGACTGAATTGTAGGGCATTATTCTCCCGTAATGCCCACGGGCTGATTACGGGCTTGCAAAAACAAAGCAAAAGGTAATTAAAAAGCCATATAATAAACTACTTACTAACCGAGCTAGCTCGAGCCGTACTGGGGAATATTGGCCCTCAGTCGTTTTTGTACGGACCTCGCTGCGCTCGGTCCGTACTGCCACAATCTCGGGCCAATATTTCCCAGTACGGCCCTCCCGCTCAGTTAGTAAGAAGTTACTATTCCTCGATAATAGCTAGTTTTCACAGTGACATCATCAAATTCTACAATCAAAATCGCAAGGTCTTCAGAATTTTTATCTACAGTCGTACACCAACAGGGCGGCACCATACAAAACTCTTTAAACTTGTGTGAAATGCTTCGACAAACGATGAACTGCAGTCAGACCTGAGAACTGGAGAGGTGGTTATTTTGTTTGAATTCCTACAACATTCCAAGTTTTTGGCCCTTTTTATTGAACGGTTTCGAATATTAATTTGTTTGTTTCGTGACAGTAAAAACAATCTATGGAGTGTGAAAGTGAAGTTTTGAGATTTTTGGTATCACCTGGCCCAAATAATTCCAATCTTGTCTTTTATTAAAGAGGGAAATCAACCTGCGCAGAAAAAAGTCTTTGTAGCAGGACTACAACCATGGATTACCCCTGGGATTTTAAACCCAGGCGACTTTTTTTTTTGGGGGGGGAGGGGAGAGAGAGGGTAGGGCACGTGCATGCCAGTGTTCCCTTCCTGCTTCCCTTTAATGGAAGTGCTTCAAATATTACAGCTGATTACTAACTGTCATTCTGTGTTGGCATACTCTTTTAGAGGCACTGCATGTCTTGGTCGTTGATCTCTTCAACTACGATTCAACTGAAAGCTGTTTTTGCAAAACCATTGGTGATTGGCTAGATTTGGTTACATCTCGTTTGTTGAAGCCACGAGTCATGATAGTCCCAACACATTTGGATGAATTTGAAACCAGTGATGATTGCCTCGTCAAAAGTCGGTGTGATGATATCGTTAACCGTGTGATGCATTACTGCAAAGGGCAGAGCGCATTGATTGACCTTGAAATCTTAGAAAAGAAGAAGAAAGGATTGAAAAATGCTGTACAGGGAGGCAGTGATCCTGAATGGAAGAAAAATAATCCCCCAATCATCTCTTCAGGTTTATCCAAAGGACCGGTTAGTTACATTTGTCTGACTGATTGAGTTTGTATGATAATTATGCAGATTGAAGAGCATCTGTTAGTCAACCATATCAAAGGCCAAATTGGAAAATACTCCTTATTCTTCATAATGTAGGAAAGCCAAACTTAGTATTATCTTGCCTTATCATTCAGTCAAAAATCAATACAGTCGAACCTCAATTATTCGGATTTCTCGATTATCTGGACTTGTTCTCTGGTCCCAACTTTGCCATGAATATTTATAAATTAGTCATGATCAAGATCCGTAGCCATATTCTTTTTAAAACTACAGAGTTGAAAAAAAGTGAAGTAAAGGCAAGTTTGTTTCACTTTCAAAAAGCAAAATAAAGCAGCGCTCGCACGCGTCGTAACTTACATGTAAGCAGAACTTTCAAATGAGTTCTGATTGGCTTAGAGTTGCTTTGTTACTAAATGTTGCTTTCTTAATGTAATCAGTTTCTGTTCTCAACTATCCGGACTATTTCGTCTAGTCCAAACAAGTCTGGATAATCGAGGTGCAACTGTATTAGAATTTGTTCCGGATATTACACCCAAATATCTTATCGAGAAAACTTAAGTTATGCAAAGCATTTGAGACATGAAATAAGGCTTTTATTAAGATCTTTAGTAATATCAATTTTACTGTATTTTATTGCACATATTAATTTTGTTTAATTCAGGATCAATTATCGGATAATGAGAGTTACATTGCAATGGTTCCAGTCAGTAGTATTGGGGAACTCACTGGAATGAAAGAGCTACAAGATGAGATCATCCGTGTGGCAAATGACTCCCAACTGTTTCCCTCTGTTGGCAGAGATTTACCAGAGGATTGGATTACACTTGAGAAAGCATTGAAGAATCTAAGAGTGAAGAATCAAGTTCACTGCATGTCTTTCAATGAGTTTGAAATCTTTACAAAAGAACATACTAGTCTTTCTCCCTTGGGAACGAGGTCTGCCCTCTCATACTTGGATTCAATTGGAGAATTGAGATATTACAAGAGCATTCCATCCGACTATGATGTCTTCATTGACCTGAAGTGGTTGGCAAAGTTGGTTAAGTGCTTGTTTCGTCATGATTTGGAGGCAACACTGAAATTTGATGAAGTGTATTTCAAGTATAATGTCATTGGGGGTAATTTTGAAAACCTCAAGACAAAACTACTAAAAGAAGCATTGTTGTCTGAGTCTCTTTTGAGGTAATGTATTCAGAAATGATAAGGCTCCAGTTCCCATGATAATGACGTGAGAAGGGTGGGAAACTAGTTTGTGGTTTGGCAATGAGAAAAAGGACAACAGACTGAAAATTAGAGTTCTAGGCAGGATTCAATCCTATGACCTCTGAAACACCGATTGGATGCTCTACCCATTGAACTACTACAACGCCCAGACAGCTGTGTCTCGCTGGTCTGCGGTAGATGACATTTAAAGTGAAAGTGAAAGTGAAAGTGAAAGAAACAGGGAATTAAGAATCTTGACAAAAATAATATTTCGGAAGTCACTTTGTGTGTAAGAAATCACCCTGTAGTGAGCCAGGCTACGACAGTGACAATGATATTTAACAATGCATTATTATTCCCTTGCTTAATCATCATGGTTATGTATAGGAAATTGCATGACCACAAGTGCATTTTGTGATTTATATATAGGCATGAGAAGTTACAAAACATCACAAGTGACCATAAATCACAAAATGCACAAGCAAGTTCGTACAATTTATACTCAACAAAATTGCTCCATCCCTGTGTTTCCGTAGCAACTTCTGTATTGCAATCTATAACCTATTCGTGAATTTGCCATCAACCAATCAGAAACGTGATATTCTGGTCATTTTGTTCCTTAGGTTAATTTGCAACCAAACTAGGTCATTTTGTTTCAACCTACAATAGGTCAATTTGGGGCAGGTACATTGTACAAAACCCAGGTCACAGGTCATTGTTTTACCTATACAGATCATCCTAAACATTCATTAAAGCTAACCTTAAGCCCAATTAGGCCTAAACAAACGTTTTTCGGCCTATTGTTAGCATTTGTAAATGGTGAGGGTTGCTTCTGTATTGGTAAAACAATGACCTGTGCCCTGTGTTTTGTACCTGCTCCAAACTGACTTAAGTTGAAACCACGTGATCTAAGTTAAAACACGTTGACCTAGGTAAATTGAAACAGAATGACCAAGTTTGGTTCCCAAGGAACAAAATTACCTGCAACATATAATAAATTAAGTTATGATTACTGCAATAAGGCTAGTGAGACTAATTTCAAAGTTTGTCTGTGACGATTCAACTGTGATGGGCAGCTGTACTTGGATTTCAGTGTTAGTGTGGATGTATTCTTTGATTGCACTCATGGTTTGACCTTGTTGAGCTGTCATGGCAATAAGCTGCAACAAAAATGTTTTTGCCAAAACAATAGAAAAACGCAGGTCACGTTTTGCATATTTTAATTAACATGCAAAACTTGAGCTGCATTTTTCTTTCTGCATTGTTCTTTCCACCAACATGGGTGCTGTGATGTCAGGTGGGATCAAAGAATATCAGGTTTTCCATAATAAACATGTAGATAAAAGTATTCAGTTTACAAGTTTTTGATTTAGTGTTTAGTGTACCCTGCATTTTTGTTTGTTTGTTTGTTTGCATATTAGGTGTCTGTGGCATGAAATGAATCTTGATGATGACATGTTCCCACAAATGGTAGAACTGCTGCATCACCTCGGCCTTGCATGCCCAATGCCCCCTGATGGTTCAGATGAGCGGAGTCTTTTAGTTCCATGGTTCTTGAGAGAATATCCTGAGGCAGTAGACCCCATGCCAGACACCTTACACGAAGATCAGGTATGTACAGATCGTTGGTGTACAAGTCATGTATATCTAGGGTCTGACTTGTGCAATAAACATACATGTAGGCACAAGTATGTACAATCATTATTTTTTTTGCTGTGCTGGAGACAATTGTGACTCCACACACAATGTAGCACACATGACAACCCTACCACGGTCCACCACCTCGCTTCTGTCACACTGACAAGGCTGTCAGTACAATGCTACCAATTAATTTTTTTATTTCCCGCTGGAGGGGACATGTGGGAGTAAAAATTATGAGAAAAAACAGCGATGGTCCAAACTAGGTTAGATCTGCAATGATTTTCAACAATGAATATGTGCACCCTTGCACAATGCAGCATATGGCATATAGCCCTAACTCTGAAACCACTTTTATACATTCTATAACGTGAATGAGATGGAAGAATCTCAAAGAGTACTGTTTCTAAGATAGTGCAAAGTTGTATTTTGAGGTGATGTTTTCATCAATGCCACCGTCATAGGTTTTAAAGTTCCTATTTAATGAAGGTCTACAAAAACAATTTCAGCCTAAAGTCAGGAGATTTGACAGCTGTTGGAACCATGAGGTAGATTTAAGAACCCCCATCATTGTTATTGTCACTATTCACTCCACCTACAGGACGAGATTCATCTGCTGTTTATGATGGCTTACCTGCCTCCTGGTTTATTCAATCGTCTTCGAGTCCGTTGCTGTTCTCCACACTATGACCACTACAATTGGAAGGATCATGTGATACTGTTAATGAATGAGCACCGTGTACTGATCTGGAACGATAAACATCCTCCTGGAACAGAATCGAACTCACCTGCAATTCATATCAGAGGAAGTACGCCCAAGGGTTGTAGAGAAATACTATGGGAAGTTCTCCTACATCTTGTGCAGGTGAGTACCAAATTAACAATCAAACAACTAAAACCTCTTCTTCCCTGAAATTGGTACTATGATCAAAAAATCACTTCCCTTTTTTCTTCAAATTTTGAAAGTGTGATTGCTCAACACCTGACTGGCAAAATTTTGAGCTTTGATTTTTGTCCAAATGCTGTTTATTTTGAGTGTAAGTTTTGGATTTCATGGTCTGCCATTACTCACGTTAAAAACTGACCGATTGGACCTCAGAGCGTGGGATCTAAGAAAAGTGACATCATTGACTCACTAACTTCAACGCAAGTTAAATAATCTGAAAGCCCAAAACTCTGCATATTTTATTCAGCTGTGTACACACACATTGCACTCTTAAACTATTTTCTCCTCGATCCAGGTCTCTCAAGATTTTAAAATTAGTAATGGCAGACCAAAAGAAAACAAATTCCAGTTAAAATAAACAGGTGATTTATTTTAATCAAGGCTTAAAACCAAAGAAAAATAAAAATTGACTTGTAACTGATGCGGTTATGCCTTCTGCTGACACGACAACAATCAAGACTGTTGCCGAAAGTGGAGCGTTTTCAAACCAATACCGTTCATCTGTCATGTAAACAGTGAAACCACATCAATTTCAATAGTGACTATTTTGGTGGGAAATGTGCATTGTTTGATTAAAAATGGTGAATTTAGCACGTAGTGCAGCACTTGCTTATATCATCACGGCTTTGATTTGCTGGCAAAAACGGTTCCGTGTAAACACTTCCAAAGGTTTCAAGGTTTCAAGGTTGTGAAATCGCATCGATGTGAAACTGCATTTGTATAAACGCAGCCTTAGATGAGGTAGGTAATTTACAGAATCTTTATCAGTGCATTTGATAAAAACCAATCACAGAATTGACTATCAAAAATGGCTTAAGTCACATTGCAGAATGTTCTTGAATATCGATTTCCTTCAACTACGACAGGAAACAGAAGCACTGTTGGCAGAATGGCAGAGACTGAATGTACAGCGTTTTTCATTATGCCCACCTTGTACGCAGAAAGGGAAACCAAGGCCTTGCCTATTTCCATGCAACTGGATGAGTACTAATTCAGCGAGCAAGGGTCTTTCCACACAGACAAAGATTTGCAAGAAGGGCAGCATGTTTTTGAGAGGAGAAAAGTTTGACATCAACCTTATCTATCCACCTCCTGGTGAGTTGCCAAATAATAACAGAATCAAGTACTTGCTCTTCCTCAGTCTGGATATCAGTATAAAAGATGAGTAAAGTGGACCAAACTCAATGGGTCAAGCATTTCAAACGATCAAGATTGCTTTCATAAACATGCAACTTCAATGTTTAGATCTGTTGATCGCATTGTTTTCAGACAATAAAAACTTAAGAACCAAGCTGATTGAAAAAAGCCAAAATTTGGCTTTAATCATATCGTAATTTAATGAAACGTGACCCAGTCCACTTTAGTGATTATAGTGAAAAAGCACTGGCTAAAAATTCTAACTTACTTTCTAAAGGCATGTTTGGTGAGATGAGTTTTCACTGTTACATCCATCCCTTTATTCAGAGAGATTAAGCTTTTGTGGCACGAGATCCTGCTTATTTGGAAAAATTGTGCCAATTAAGAACCATACTTGACAATGAGTGCCCCTTTTTTTTTAATAGAGACAAAGTTAGGCTGGTAAATAGTACTTTTCTTATAAGTCAGTGCAGTTAATTCTGGATAAGCAGATAGTCCTATTTCCCATTGGACTTTGTCTGGGTCAATATTCCTTTAGAGAAAAGGAAAGAAGCAAAGTCATTTTTTTTTCAACACAATACAAATGAGTAATAATGAGATTCATCTTCTATCGATTCCTCCTCACTTCCTGGATGAGTTCATTTCCCCCACTGACACTTCGGAACAAATTATTTCCTTGATTGTTAAATTTATGTTGTGTTATGAGATTACTAACGTTGTTGTTGTGTTAAAGATGTCGTGAAGAGGGTGTTAGATGCTCCTTCACGTCATGAGCCAGGTACAGTTTTCGTTTGTAAAATGTATGTTTTAAAGAACATGCATATAATTTTTTTCAAAGAATTACCTATGTAGTTAAAACTAAAACAATCACCTTAGGCTCGGTGAATATCGGTTAACAAAGAACCTTGACTTCGTCTTTGTTTGTATTCACCAATATTCATTGTGTTGTTTAATGTGTTGAAATATGAAGTATTTCAACACAAATTTACAAATTAAAAGCAGTTTGAACCTATAAGTTGGTAATGGAGAATACAATTGCAAACACTTAGTTCTTTAATTAAGGTGCTGAAATATATATAGAGTAGTGAAAGTAAAATTACAAGGTGAAAACAATTTGAGTTCCCTTCTTTCCTTTACCATAGCGTTCAAGTTTGTCAAATAAAATATTATGATTAACTGTATCGAATGCTTTTGAGAGATCAAGGAAAATACCAACAGCTATGTCACCACAATCCAAAGCGGAGGAAATCTTATCCTGCAAATCAATCAAAGCAAGTGTAGTGGAGTGATTTTTCCTGAAGCCATACCGCTCATCACAAAGGACATTAAATTAGACAGTTATTTAAACAGTTATAAATTGTTCTCTCAAGAAATTTGGAAAAACTAGGTCGAACCGAAAAAGGGCTATAGTTAGTGAATAGCGACTGCTCATTAGCTTTGAATACCTGTGTTATCTTCATTTGATCTAGTACAATGATTAATTGGATAGAAGAGCTCTCCTTTTCTCCCTCCCATCACAAAGAGAAAACCTGTCCAAGGCGTAGTAGCGATACTCCAAGTTGCTTTGTGCTAAGAAAATTGGGATGCGCTTTAATTGTATGAGCCCCTTGGACTTGCATGCAACTCTTCCCTATCCCAAATAATTTATGGTGAGAAGGAAAAACAGATATTGCAAACCCCACCCTCACCCTACAATTCTGGCAATGATGAAGCGCGCAGTCTCAGTGGTCACGACGTTTACTGTGCCCTTGAACAGCTCAACTCAGTGCTCCTTTGCTGGAGTCGAACAAACAGCATTTCAATTACTAGTGCAGATGCTCCACATCAACTGAGCTTTTGGCCATGAAACTTCAGGTAAAGTTTTAACAAGTAATACTCTCTACAGTTTCAGAAGATGTTCCCCAAGCCCTCATTGCTGATGTTTCTCAGCAAATCACAAAGCAGTGGACCATAGTTGCTTCCTACCTGGGAATTCAGAATGACAAGGTAGATGCTCTGGATGCAGACAACAATTCATATGCTGACAAAATCATTGCTATGCTGAATGCATGGAAACGCCAAGAGACGAACAAAGCTACAAGGAGCAACCTTGTGAAAGCTCTTGAGAAGGCTAACAGGAATGACGTTGCTGAAAAAGTCAGACTTTTCAAAGAACAGTAAATTTATTCAAACAGTTTGTTTTCTAGCTTCACAGTATGATTAATAAATATACAGTGTAAAGACTGAAATTACAATTTGCTTTTACCAGAAAGGGTTTTTCCTTCAAAGATTTTTAAGTGGCAAGTTTTAGCTTAAGCACCTCAAAGGTACTCTGAGAATGCTACGTTATTGACAGTCGTGTAGAAAAAGAATTATTTTATGAAATTGCTTTTGTACATTTATTGAAAGAGTGATACTACAGAAGAGTGCTATACTTTAAAATGGAGTAATCGACTTTAATAACCATAAAGATTACAAGATAGGATGAAAAGAAATTTTAAGACCAAATGATAACTGGGGCCAC
This sequence comes from Montipora capricornis, assembly GCF_036669925.1. Lineage (NCBI taxonomy): Eukaryota > Metazoa > Cnidaria > Anthozoa > Scleractinia > Acroporidae > Montipora > Montipora capricornis. The sequence continues at coordinate 12,903,945 of NC_090885.1, read as the reverse complement.
ATTTTAGTGTAAAATTCCAAGTCAGTTTAAGTAGATTTCTTATACATTAATTAATTTTGTGAAAGGGATTTAAGGGATAAAAATATTTACAAAATAAATAAATTTTATAATTATTTTTAAGCCAGTGTGATTGTTTTCTCATTATTTTATTTCTGGTTCCACAGTTGAGCAAATGTAACTCAATGGGTAAAGCATCTGACTATGTTAAAGAGTTTGTTGGTTTGTACAGTCATGTACTATCGATCTCAGACGTCCGTGGACAAGGGCCTTTTTTCAGCCCACTTCACGGACCATTGATTTCAGTTGAAAAATTCTGATCATGTGATAACATTTTTTGTGGCTCTGTGGTTTCGAAAATGCCGACCACATGCCGCTAGTCCTTCATTCTTCCCAGGGCCAAGAAAAGAAAAAACCTGAAGAAAAGTTTCCACCTGCTTCTTATTTCCTCAGACAAGGCTTTTCCTGGGTTATCCATAACAGCTTCGGCCGGTGTTACTCGCCGTCAACATCGTTTCGCGCTTTTCTCTTTGGGAACAACAACAGTAAATAGCGTCACGAGATCGGTATTTTCCAAACCGCAGGGCCACAAAAAATGTTATCACATGATCAGACTTTTTTAACTGCAGACTGAAATCAACGATCTGTGAAGTGAGCTTTAAAAAAGCCCTTGTCCACGGATGTGTGAGATCGATAGTATCCTGCCCAGTCCATGGGCCCACTTCTCTGAGTCCTGAAAACCTCTCAGGCCCGAAAAGCCATTTGTGAAAGTGCCAACTGCTTGTTGTGGAAAGCCGATCTTTTAACTTGTTTTCAAGGTAACAAAAAGAAAAATGACTGGGAAGTTTGACAACTTAAATCCTCTCTGTTCTTGAGATACAAAAGGAATTGTTATATACCTAGACTTTCACTCAACAAAACGAGCACTGTGATTGGTTGATTCTTGGTCACATGGCCCTGATCAAATTCAAATGTATCCCGACCGGGATACAATTCCGCAGTTGTTGCCCGCTCCAGATGTTTTGCTGCGATTGTTGCAGGAAAAGTCTAAATATATAACAAAGCACTTAACGTCTGGTCCCTTGGGAAACTAATTAGTTTGTTTTCTCTTGAGTCTGTCTCGGGAAACATGAGGACCGACTCTCGGGAAAACAAAACTAACTGTTTCCCTCGGGACCATACATTAAGCGTATATTGTAACACCCGAAAATGACCCATAAAGTTTCGGGACTTTCAAGAAACGTGCCCCAGGACTTTGATTTTTCAGTTGTCCCTTCACCTGTTGCCAAGCAATATCCTCTTTCCCATAGGCACATTACGCCATGTGATATCAATAGTTGCATTGACCTTTGTTATTTTACACATTCTGTCATAAGATCACCAATTGCACAGTTTGACATACAGAAGAGTGAACCATCATTTCAGGGATTAATATGGATGCACTTCAGAAGGCAAGATTTCCAAGAATCTCACAATGTGGTTTGTGGGAAACATGCAGTATACCAATACCAGAGAAATGTGCAGCATACCTTGTACCAGCTTTGAAAAGTTAAACTCCTGTTTATCAAAAAGGTTTTTGAAATTTTTATTTAATGAATTCTCAATTTTTGGTATTTCCCTCTAATTGCCGCTGAGAGGATTGGAGATTGTGTAAGGCTAAACACAGGTAATGAGCAAAAGTTTCTTTTCACTTCAAGACCAAAGAACACACATAGATTCCAGTCCTATTCTTTAATTTGCTAATTACACTGTGCACAGCATTCAGGTTGCACTGTAATAAAACAACTTGCTTTGATAAAATAACTATAAGTGAAATCTAAAATGTTAAAACACAACAGAATCCTACACTTTGTCAGTCATTTGGCCTTTCTCTTCTTCTTTAGAGGGCCATCAACTTTGGCTTCTTTCGACGTGCTTGCTCCATATTTCCTCACAAACTCTCCAACATCAAACTTTCTTTTGCAGCCATTGTAGTTCATGTAACGAATTTTTCCAAACACTGGCCTTTCAGCCCATCCTTGATCATGAATTCCACAAATTGACCACATACATCCTGCACGTATTAAAACCAAGCACACAATCTTGTAGTTCCCTTAATTTTCATCAAATGGCAATTTACATCTCTCCAACGTCAGAGTGAAACTTTCGGGTTTTACTCATTACAAATGCCAGACCGTTTTACTTTTCAGCGGGGGCCACACCCTTTCTCCCCTGAGAAAGACACTGGACAGGTATATTTTGCTCTACCTAACACCAGATGATTTTACCGTCAACAGGGTCAGCCCAGGGGGGTGGGGGGGGGGGGGGAAGGGGAAAGGATGAAATTTGCAGTAAGAGCATTTCAGACGTTTTCGATTATTGGTCATCAACTTACGAAATACAGGTTCACAAGGATTGTTTTGCAAGTACTTAGAGTAAGCCGTTGAGTGTATTGTGTTGTAAACTAGCAGTTTTTACAGTCGAGTGCTTGTATTTAGCATTCCTGTACACCACCACCCTATATTTTCCTTTCAACAGTTCACTTGGTGAGACAGGTACACTGTATCTGGATGGGGCTCATTGCCAGTTTGGAGGGGTATTTGCCCTCAGTCGACAAAGGTTGCCACTACAAAGAAGGTCCCCAGAGGCACAAGTCCCTGGATCAGAGTTTATGGTTGGGCTGGAAGAATTTGCTATCTGTGAGGGGAGGGGGAAGTAACCTCTGTGATACCCCCCGCATACCCCTGACAACCACTTTAGTTAATGTAGGATAAAATGGTTTTATTTTTGATATCATGTCTTACCAACATAGCCATTAGGATCAGTGCCATCCAATGAGTATTTGTCATTGAGATAGAGAGATATCTCAAGACCTTCTTCAGGTGATGTGGTCCACTCAAGAATTTTCTTTGCCCAGTACATCCTTAAGAAACCATGCATTTTGCCTTCATTTACCAATTGAAGCTTCCATGGAAAAAAAAAAGAAAAAAAATGAGCAGAATATAGACAAGTTTCCATTGATATTAATGTGTACATTTTACTTCATTAACATACAAACTTACAGAAGGCATCAAGCCATTTTAAGTAGTGTGAGATGTTAGCTATCAAAAACTAAGAAATTTTCCAGGGACAAAAGTGCTAATGAGCCTACACATTATTGGTAGAATTTTAAAATTTTAAAGCAATCTTGGTACATCTGGTACATCTGGCTAAAATTTCAGAGATAAATAATTATGCAATGAACTGATTTCTAGGCTAGGCAATTACAAAGATCACTAAGCAGTTCATGCCAAAGACACAAACTTGTAAACAAACCCCTGTTTTTTTACTTTTTGTATATCATCCAGGGAGAGGACGAAAGGGCCAACATGCAGGGCAGGTCATATGC
>NC_090885.1:12888081-12895581 GCF_036669925.1 Montipora capricornis | reverse complement strand
ACAAGCCATCAATCAACAAAAGCTTGTCAGGAGATTCCGATATTTAGAATAATTTCTCATGGCGTCCATTTACACAACATACAGAATATCGAAAACGCCTGAGACAATTTCGTTGATTGATGGCTTGTGAATAACAACACTGTGAAGTCATTTTGCTCGTGAAGCGGCATCCAATACTCGATAAATTAATTAGAAGAACTCTCGGTGGTGTCACGTCTTACCGGCTCCTGACAATAAAAGGAAAACTCGGTTACACTATATCTGTTGGCGTAAACTTCGTTTATTAAGACGAAAATCTAAATCAGTATGCAAGGCTGGTTTTACGGCTGTGAGGATATATAGTGTTTGTTTGACCAATTTTCGTCAGGCACGGCCTGACTTCTTCAGGGAGTTAAATCATAACTCGTACATAACTCCCTGAAGAAGTCGGGCCGTACCCGACGAAATATTGGTCAAACAAAAACTATATATCCTCACAGCCGCACAATCAGTCTTGCATAATTATTTTGTTTTTAGTCTAAATATTATTTGCTGGTCAGATCTCCCAAGATCCGGCACTTGTACTTTGGTCAGCTGGCCCTTGCATACAAAAACTGTCCACATTTATTAAGCTTTCCTCTGATGTATAGTTTGCTATGATTTTATTGAAACGCAAGTACGAACTTTTTCCGGAAGGACACCCGTGAAGGTGGGATGTGACCCAGGGATTTCATGTGTCTATTGGCAGGAATTTTGATATTGAAACAGTCCGGGTTTTGTCGATCCGATCCGATCCGATCCGATCCGATCCGATCCGATCCGATCCGATCCGGTCCGGTCCGGTCCGGTCCGATCCGATCCGATCCGGGTTTTGCCAACGGCCAAATAAAAGCTTGGGGGAGACGGAACAAGGGGAGAAAAGATTTCTTCTTTCTGAATTTCCTGCTCATTCTTGACGTGAAGTTTGCATGCGTTAAATCAAAGACACTGGCACAAAATGTCAAGATACACATGCGATCAATTGCTAATTATCATTTCGTGACTTGTTCACTACAAGGATCTTGCGTGCATCGTGCTCAGCTCGGTTGCCAGTTTAGGCAAAGTGAGAGAAGTGAACCGAAGTAGAACAACCCGTTCATAGAGCGATGTTTCTGCTTGTATTTTGGGTTGAAGAAGAGCAATTTAGTGTGGTTGAGGCGAAGGATTTTGTACAAGACAAATCCAATGGGAAGCTCAAGGAGAGTATGACTAATGCCCGTTAAAATAAAGGGAAAGGAGAGGCAGAAAGATTAAAGATGTCTATGCATGCCGAGATTATAAATCCCTTTCAGGTAAGTGAGTCATTTCTTTAAGACTTACTTCTTATGCAGGCACAGTGTATTTTACAATCCCAAATGACTTCAAATTGAAGAGGTACTACGCTAAGGAGGGCTGAAAATTAACCGTTAAAACTTTTGAATTTCCCCCCAAAAGTGCTATTTATGTTATACTAATTGCCTTCGAAGACATACGTCAATTGAAAAATGAGTCACCTTTTCGTGTGCCAGCAAAATATGTAAGTTACAAGTTCCGAATCCTACGTACCATTTGTGGGGTTATTTGACGAAACCTATTTTAAAGGAAAGGAGTCATATTTGATCTTATGAGTGATAGTTTTGTCCTAACGAAAGCGTGATCTATTCCAAAATCACGTCTGCGGTTTTTGTGCCGGCCAACCCAACAAATTATTATTCACGGAAATCCTTCCCTTTCATGAAGGTGGAACTGCAAAATCGTAGCCGATTAGTGTATTTTACTGCCGCATTTAATGTACCCATTAAAAAAGCGAAGAACATTCCAAACGGAAGAGGAACCGCCAAGCGGAAACTTGAGCGCCAGTTGTCGAAAAAGGAGATCGTGGATCGTTAGTAATTTACAACATGTGATAAGGCAACTGTGAATTCTGAAATATTATTCTCTTGAAGTACTCCTCCAGCGATCCTGCTGCAGCATAAAAGGCCTCTGAAGGATGGAAAAAATTTATTGAGAGTGAAGGCGCATTCGTGTGCACTTGCCGACATTGTATACGCCAGCATAACGACATCGCATGCACAACTTGGATATCGATATTTTTTTCCTTCAACTGAGAAGTTGCTAAATATTATTACGTTCCTAGTTTGTTGAAAGGGTTTGTTCTTAACATTGGACGCATAAAAAGATCAACACAATGAATTTTTGTCCATTTTTCCCTTTGCGTGACGTCGCGTTCTATTTTCGAAGAGAACCAGGCTAAAATGAAGACACATATTAACAAAATAACTTTGGCTGAAAATTATTTCATTACTTGTATTTTCTACGTCAATACTATTATTTGAGCGAATGCTAAGCTTATTATTACGGAAAAATAAATGGCAGTAACCTATAAAATAAATGGCAGTAACCTATAAAATGGCGAGGTCGCGGGTTCAAATCCCGTTGAAGTCCTGTAAAATTTTCAGGCTTCTCGACGCAATAGAAATTTGCGCTCATCACTGCGAGGTAACATGGTTTCATTTGATATAAATAGTTCCTCATTACCTGTTTGATCGCCCGTGACATTTTGCCGCGGGAGAAAAGCGAAAAGTTCTCAGTGCTTTTCTGTACCACTGTCCGAATGCGTAACGCTGCAAATGCGCCCCAAACATTCCCTGAATTTTTGAAGATCATTTGCAGTGATTTTGCAGCGCCGATTGCGAAATTCGGCAAGGCTGCAAAAACGCTGTTAACCGCTGCAACGCGGCTTCTGTGCGCTGCTTTTGCAGCCAAAATTTGTGACTGCTGCAGCCAGCCTTTTGACAGCTCTTTTGAAGCGCTGTTTAAAGCCATTCTGCAGCGCTGCAACAGCGCTTCTCTTTTCGTACGGGGCGCGCCATGCATGCAGACAGATACCAGTGACACATTGATGCACCTTTTCCAATAATTATTATTATTTAGTCTGTCACTCATGCAAGGGTTTTCTCAAAGATAAGCAATACTGCTCATGCCAAGAGGACAGCCAGGACTTGAATGAGATACAGGTGACCATTTTATCTCTAAGGTTTTGAACTTTCCCTCTGACAAATTCACTAATACAGGCATGGTTTACTATATTTTTTTTAGTCTCAAGTAGTCATTGTGGCCATGTCTGATACAGAAACATTTCATGTGGAACACTGCGTGAGTAACAAAGCAAGGGTGTATAGTGGAAGTTAACTTACAGGGGAAAAAATCAATGCCACACCTTTTCAACTTGCTGAAGGCCTTTGATCATAAAGCTGTACTGTCTAAATGTAGAATGAAGGTATTTGGATGGCAAGCAAAAACAAACCAAGAGAGGAACTTCTTGTTTCAGGGCCATTCTCTGTGCATACAGCAATGCCCAGTTGTCTGCAGTGAATGAGCAAGTACAACTAAATTTGATTATGAAAGGCAGGCTTTGTAAAAGTTTACCAAATGCAATTATGATATAACTGTGATCTGTTATAATTAACAACTATTCACCTCAGTGTCAGTAGCTTAAGGACGTTCGCGCCAAAATCTTCCTACGGTGAGATTTTCTTCATTTCTCGCCTAGAGTTAGGTCATAAAGTACTTACTCCAAAAATTAAAAAAAAAATGGGGGTCACCGACTTTGTTTCGGAGAAAATGGCAGTGGAAAAATGCCTTAATTTCGAAAAATCGGTCAGAATAGCGAGATGTAGGCTCATCTGCTCATCCATCGAAAATCATAAAAATAAACTGTTGGAGTGAAAGTTTCCATGCATAGGTTTTTAGGAGTAAGATTTTTAGATAATTGTATGCCGCTAGGGATGTGGTAAACTGTAGAGTTCATCCTCGACGAGTGTTTTCGTAAGCTCTATCCGTTGCAACCACTACCGGAATTCGATGGCACGAGGAAAGAAAATGTTAAAAAAAGATAACTTCTTACGGTGAGAATTTTTTTATTTCATCATATTTTGTAGATAGTAAGTAAAGTAAGTGATTCATGATTTAAAAAATAGGGGTCACCGATGATCTGAACGAGTAAAATCGATGTGATTTTGCAAAGCTCATGGAAAAGTTCGTTTGTCACGCTTTTGCGTGACCTGTCGGGCAAGGACTGGAACCCAAGAGAGGATCGATCGTTGAAGAGATGATAGGTTTTTACCGAAAAAAAAAACCTTTTTCGAACATAGCAACGACGTTTTAAGCAGGGGTCATCTTCGTTTGGTTGGTGTTTTGTATAATATCTCCCCATTGCCGTCATGCTCATCCTCTGGAGTGTGTTTTTTGTGAAATTCAATCGCTGATAGTTTCCACGCAGGTCCGCACTATTCAAGCGGACGAGGACGAAAATACTCCTCAATTTTCACGAAAGTAAAGGAAAAGAACTTTAAAAACATGCATTCACTTTGAACTTAAGTTCGTAGGGTAATAAAAACATTAAAAAGAAATAGCCCCATTAAATTTACGCAACGGTTCGTCCACGACTTTTCCAAACTTTCAGCTACTAGTCTACTCGATCAGCTTCCTTTTCCAGAGCTTTTCGATCCTCCCGCTCACTTCTCTTTGAAGTTTCATGATGATTCGGAAATAAATGTGCCATTCTTTTGCCGGCCTGTAATTTTTTCCTCGGCGTTTTTGTCGCCATGCTATTTTAACTGATGCTTGAAAAATTTGTATGAAAGTCAAGTAGACTAGTGCACGACTGATAAAACCTCGCGAATATCAGTCGCGCAGTAGTCTACTTGACTTTCATAAATATTTTAAATCAATTTTGACTGATCACGATCTTCTCTGATCCAACGTTGTGCAAGACTTACCGTCCACGGTTTTTGCAAAGGCTTTAAAACCTCAACTTCACTAATGCTCAAAGTAATGCGTGACATATTACAGTCGCGTTACATGCGCAGTAACGTTGCGCACAAACAATTAGCGCGAACGTCCTTAAGTGGTGGATATTAATACTTCACGCTGAGTTGTTTTAGTGTATACTGAAACAGACTGTGAGAAAATATAGCACGAAAAGATGATTTTAACTCATTTTATTCCTGCAAAGATTACAATATTTTCAGGCGCAAATCTTGCATGAGTTGCTCAGAGGTGAATAGCCAAGGACAATCAAACTTTGAGTAGCCAATGAGGGACCGGTTGCTTGTAGCCTGGTTGGCACTAACTGTAGGTTAAGAGGTATCGAACCCTATAGGTTTCCATGGTATTTCAACACTGGTTTACTGTTACAGTAGCACAAACCATGCCCTGATTGGCCCAGAGAGCACGTTCAACGGTATCCACTGTTTTCGTATTTACATTGGACTAATAGATAATATCCCTTTGTTTTGAAGTCTTCCTTCAGAATTAGGATCCCTTTGCAGTTACACAAAATGTATATTAATAGCTTAGTTTGACCTTATATGGTAAATTATTGCACTAAGTGTTGCTAAACTAAAATTTTTTTCAAACAAACAACCTGACAACAGCCACTGATTCTTCCATTTCTTGCTATGTGCAATCGTTAATTTTTAATCAGGACCCCCTTAGGATATAAAGTTTTCCCAAAATGTGGTTAAGAGAGCCAACAAAAAATTTCAAGGCAGTCAAGTTACCCTTTGTATGTTATTTTGCAAAGGTTACCAACATTAACAACAAGGGAGTCCACATCACCCAGGGAGGGGGGGAACTCCCATATAAAAAGGGGAGGGATGCTCGTCAGAAATTTTACATGAAACCCCTAAAGGAGACCAATCTGGGCTTGGCCCAGGCTTTTTTTGACCCCTAAAAGAGACCATGTTGTAACACAGGGAAGTGAAGAATACAGTGACTTTTAATGATGGCAAAGAAATTATCATCTAATTCTTTCACCTATGTGGAGAAATATGAAAGTGTAAATATGCATACCCAGTTTAAATTTAATATTCCTTCCCTCCCAACCTAAAGGAGACCTCTACGGCTACATATGATTGCGTTTTGCCCAGACCACCCTAAGTGAGACCAAAGTCCGAAATTTACACTGCTAAGCGCGACGACGAGCATCCCTCCCATTCTTAGGTAACAAAGCCACCCCCCCCCCCCCCGCCCCCCTCGGGGACGTAACAAACAGTATGCTGTAGAAACTAACCTTGTACTCGCTGATCTCTCCACATCCAATAAGCAATTCCTTTGCAATCTTCTGAGATATCAGCACTCGAGGAAAGCAAGCGAACTCTTTTCTTGTTGAATTTAAAATCGGCCACTGAATCGCAAACTTCCAGTCGCTTACCCATGTACGATGCCATGACATCGTCGCATGTTTCAGAGACATCCTTCTTCCTTTGTTTTGTAGGAGGTTTGTTAGCCATTAGGAAATATCTCTGCCTATTGCAAACCAATTTATGGTGTGCAACACGACGAGAAAATGAAACGACAAAGACTGGCAAACGATGAATTTTGTGAAAGAAAGTGAATTACGTAATTCCCGGGACTTGCAAAACGTGAAGTGTCACATGCTGGGTGGACAACTATGTGATGGCTTGAACAAAGGAGACTTTTGTCTGATTGGCTGTTGAAAATTGTAGTATCCAGTGTTCCAACCGCGCGCTGAGATATAAACAAAGATGGCTTTCGAAGCGGTGATTTCAACCTGTGCTTCTATGATCGTTCTATGTAGCTTCTGCCAGTTGAAGGTGGTCATTTAAACTTTAAGTGACAGGGAAAGATTCTGCAAGGGGCATTTTAGTCGATGGAAAGTTTTCTTTCGTTTCGCTTTTTGCAAGCAGCCCTTTTAGTCTGCTCGGGGAAGCAACGCCTCTGAATTTGCTTCCAGTCAGCTTTAATACTTTTTAGCTTTATTTCTCCATTTAAGTGAACAACAAATGCTCAAAGTGCGAAAAGACCCGAGCAAAGGCCAGATTCCTTTGTTGGGAAGGGAGTACTATCTAACGTGGTTGCGAAATATATCCCTCGAGCTCGCAGGCTTCGATTTATCCAACTTGAATGCAGCGCTGGAAGGAAGTATGTCACTTCATTCACTTTCTTTCATTGATCGTTTAGAGTTATGAGATGTCCTCAGTCCTTTGAAAGAACATCTTATCTCAACAGATACGTCGACAGAAATTTAATACCAGCCGCTATTTTGTGTATGTGTCTGAGGCCAACCTGGTTCACTGCATTTATCTCATGTGCAAACACTCTCAAGATACACTACCTTAAAAATTTCAAGAAATTTCATTTAACGGAACCAAAACATTATTCTTTGATACATCAACTGATCATGAAGGCATGCTTGATAATATATGCTAAAATGAGTCAATAATGAAGTTCCAGTTTATTACTTTATTGGATAATTCTGTCCTTGATCTATGGTAACTCCATGAAGTCTAGCCATAGTAATTATTCATTGTTTTCATCATTTACGCTACCAGCGAGTTATTCAAAAGTGATTTTGATGTTCTTAGGAAATCTATACAATAGTGACGAATGATGTGGTCACTGCCATCACACTTGTAGGTTGTACTGAAATGAAATTTTCTGAATGAGTTCTCTTTGGGGAGGTAAAAATTTCACTAG
>NC_090885.1:12875581-12883081 GCF_036669925.1 Montipora capricornis | reverse complement strand
CAAACATGTGTTTAAAGTGCTTCTATGATCAAATTTTCATCCCTTGTATCTATAGGTTTATTTTGTAGAATTCCAGGAAAGATAAAATATGCCATTTACCGTTTGGAGATATCTGCATTTGTTGTAGAGATATGTAAGTTTGAAAAATGTGTAAATTATGCAAATGAAATTACTGATGATGTCATTCATTCAACCCAATATACAATTAACAAATAGATTCCATGTTTCCGTGCGTCTCTTCAGTAATAGATCAGATATGACGTCAAAATGTGGCAAGAACAAAAAACTGGTGTGTCACTGATGTTCTTATCATATTTTGACGTCATCTGTGATCTGTTACTGAACAGATTCACGGCAACATGCAACCTATTTGTTTTATATAATAAAGAATTAAACGCTATTTGCATAAAAGCTGATGGTGGCGTCAATTGTGCGTCTGTCCTCTAATAGATCATAGGCAAGAACCAATCAAAATGCGAGAATAACTTGGGTTATTATACAATCAAGTATATAAACTGAGCTATCTCCGTCAGTTTTCAGAAGAGGCCATTGAAACTTGGTAGGCGAATAGTCATACAGACAACACACCTTTGGCCATAAAGAAATTGGTTCCCATGGCAACTCACTTTTTTTCTTATCCCCTTCAACCTGATTCAATATTTTTGGGAATTAGAAGGTAGAAAACATTTAGCAAGGCAACAAACTCGACCCAACAAATAAAAATTTATATGCTTGCAGGATCTATATCAGCAAATATCAAAATAGAATACCAAAGGTGGCCAACAAAGTCTTTAATATCAAGGAGGTCTGGAACCTAGTATGTTGCCATAGTAATAAAACTAGCACGGTCATATTGTGGATCACATCCTCTAGAATGTTTCTGCGACGGATAAAGCATTTCTTATACAAATTGGCTGGGATATCTTTTTACGTTATACTTTATCATAATTCGGTTCAGTTTATGACGTCATCAATTGGCTAATTTGCATATTTCGAAAACTTGAATATCTCTGGAACTAAAAGAGAGATTTGTAAATAGTAAACAAAATTTTTCTTCTTGTACAGACTACATGTAGAAACATGCGAATTTTGCCATAGATGCACTTTAACAAGACTCCTGGATTCACTAACGTGGGATGCGTTGGTCATCATACGTGTAAAGTAACAAATTTAACGTCATCTCAGTACTAGGCAAACTCCCTATTCATGACCATGTGGGGCCTAATCTCTTCTATAATGCATTCCAACACTCAGGTTTTCATTGGTTGGTTTAGAGGTGATTTGGGGAAGGTCATTGTGCAGTCACTGCTCAGTAGCGAAGTTACATTTTTACAACAGATTAATTTTGTCATGTCAATTGCAATTTTATCTCTGAACATGTATATGATTTCTGACGTCATATTTGATTGCATCAATTGCAGTCTAGGCCTCATGTATGTTAAATTTATGTAGTTTAGTTATTACCAAAAAGCTATGGAAATGTATACATATGTAACTCATGTACTATTCAGTTTTGTTTCATTTGGCATTCATTCACAGTTTCTTGTTCTTTTTTCTTTTTTGTTCTTTCTTTATTTGTTCTGTTATCTTCTCCTCTTTGTGTTCACCACTCTTAATAAAAGCACATGTTGATGTTGTGAGCATTTGTTAATAGAGTATGAGAATGTAATAGCCCATGTTGTTTCCTACATCTTTAAAAAATAAGTTTAGAGTGCCTATCCTTTAGCAAAACTTGGCTTTATTATGGAAACCCTAATCTGCACTAATCCTTCTAAGGCACCAATCAGCCTTCAAACAATGTGGTCAAGGTTGGTTACATGCAACTTTCTCACAAATTCCACGAAATATGCTATCTGTGCACTCCCTGCTTTATTTTAAGGAGGTCTATGTTGTACTTACATGTATGTCCAGATGATTGAAGTGCAAGCGTCGACAGGTCACTGCCCCAGTGGATTAATGGCTGTTGACCATTTGATGGGGAAGATTCTATACAAAACATGGGAATGTTGATGTTTGAGGCCTGGATGCTGTTATCTATGAGATCATTGAAATTTAACATACACCTGTAACGACCAAAAAGCTGCAGGTACATGTAAATGAACTACACTGCTTTTTGGGTGAGCATTGCCAAATCACACCAAAATTGCACTCATGAAATACCACTTGATCGAACTATTCCATATTGTATTCAACAAATTGCAAATAAGGTGATTGGGTCCAAGTGAATGAAAATACAGGCGAAAATATTATTATTCATATTATGACAGTTGCATACTTGGCACTTTGTTGAGACGTAAAATTTTGGCAAATTTGCAAAAAAGCACCCGAAATCTGATGTATTAAAACAATGAAAATACAAATAGGCACTAACGCAAACATTAGTACAAAGGCCTTTTTATTTGTTGTAGTGTACATGTACCAAATTTACTCTACTTACCAACAAGCGTACTTGAAAGGTCCTCTGGCACTTGGAAATTCCCTTTAAAGGAGACCTGATTTAAAAGAAAAAAAAGGAGGGAAGTATGCATCCAAATATAAGCTTTGATCTACAGTGTTTGGGTTTGAAGATTTTTACTATTTGTCTTTAATTTTGCAGTTACTGAATGGTTAGTTTTAAAGAAAAGACTTAAATCAGATTGTCCATTAATATAGATATTACTATAAATTTTGCATTTATTGAAATATACGAAGGTCCTGGCTTCCAATAACATCCCTGAAGTTATACATTTTGTTTAGCGTTATAACCATCATCACTTACAATTTACAAGTTGAACACAAGTTACAATAACTTATAAAGCATACAGTACACTTATATAGAGTTCCTTTTGGGCAGTGTTGGCTTAAATGAAGCATCAGAATGCCAAAGTTTTGGCGTCTGAGGGAAGATGTGTTATTATCCTCTCTACTTTCTTTTACATCACATACACGACTTGGTAGCAGATGGTGAAGTTCCATGTTTGTACATTGTGAGAGTATACACAGTCACTGTTTTGTTGTCTTTGCTAGTGCTGTGTTGCATCATGTTGTAACGTCTTGAGTAAAGTAAGATTGAGGCAGGCGAGGCTGTAAAAAAATGCTCCTGTACAGCTGACATCCCTTGCGTATAATTGCTCTCTGTCTTGTCCTTTCTTGTTGGTGCCCGTTCCTTGTGATCTCTTTATAAACAATTATTATTGTTGTTGTTGTTGTTATTGTTATTATTATTCTGATTATTATTTTATTATCATCCTCATCATTATCATTGTCATGGAATAAATACTTATTAACATTATTATCACAAATTTACCATTTATTAGGAATCACTCTTGGATGTCTGTTTACATGCAGGTACATTCATTCATTTCATGTTTAACATTTTAACCAAAGAAACTGTTACAGTATCACTTAAATAAATAGATTAGCTGCCTTACCACAAAATAATTGGTATAATCCTTACTCAATTTTCAAAATTTTAATGATGTATTTGTTTCCGTTCAAGTTTAGTCTTATGATTTTGGCCCTGGGTATTTAACTCACAGAAGGTCTACATTGGTGATATTTACAGAAGGTTGACTATAGATCCTCTAGGGGTTACCTTTCAGTGGTTTTTTTTTTCTACAGTCTTTTCATAAGTTATACCTTTCTTTTGTTGTTCCTGGAATTCCATTAAGAGCCTATAATCACAAAGATCCTTGCCTGGTTGCAAAGGTCCTGGATATATTATGAACTCGTACAGCCAGGGTTATGTTCTTACAGGGCTCCCGGATATAAATAGAACTACATGTAGTACAACTACAGTTATCAAGTTCTTAAGAACCTGGTCACAAAGATCCTGGCTCATGGAGAGCCTGGTTACAGAGGTCCTGGTTCAATTAAGAACTTTTACAACTGGGGTTATGTTCTTAACAGCCTGGTCACAAAGATCCTGGCTCACGAAGAGCCTGGTTACAGAGGTCCTGGCTATATTAAGAACTCATACAATAAGGTTATGTTCTTAAGAACCTGGTCACAAAGATCCTGGCTCACGAAGAGCTTGGTTACAGAGGTCCTGGTTCAATTAAGAACTCATACAATAAGGTTATGTTCTTAAGAACCTGGTCACAAAGATCCTGGCTCACGAAGAGCTTGGTTACAGAGGTCCTGGTTCAATTAAGAACTCTTATAAGTAAGGTTATGTTCTTAAGAGCCTGGTCACAAAGATCCTGGCTCACGAAGAGCCTGGTTACAGAGGTCCTGGCTATATCAAGAACTCATACAATAAGGTTATGTTCTTAAGAACCTGGTCACAAAGATCCTGGCTCACGAAGAGCTGGGTTACAGAGGTCCTGGTTCGATTAAGAACTATTATAACTAGGGTTATGTTCTTAAGAGCCTGGTCACAAAGATCCTGGCTCACAAAGAGCCTGGTTACAGAGGTCCTGGCTATGTTAAGAACCTGATGATGATGATGATAATAATAATAGTAATATTAATAATAATAGTAATAATAATAATAATAATAATGATGATGATAATTTGTCATTTCGCATGTCTCTAGCATCAAATTTAGCTCAATATTTGACAGTTTACATTACAATCTAGGGAGATTTAGTCCATATTTATTTGTTCATTTTATTACATTTATGCAGTAGTTGGTTATTTATTTATGTTTTTTGCACTACTTTGTTATTTGCTTGGATTATAAATTCAAGCAAACTTGCATCTATAAAGCAATGATACTTGATATAATTTAAATTAATAGATTTACAATAGCCAAGTTACAATGGAACGTGCTTTGAAAATTGTAAGTGCATGTCTGAGTGTAAATCGTATCATTTATCATTACTTTGTAACATCACCGACTTAGATGTGATCTACTCATGATCTATTATGTATTTGTACAATGATAGATGTTGGCCTATATTTTGATGACAATTACTTCCCTTACCTGAGAGGAGATTAAGGCTTGGACCTCCTTCTCGCTCTGAAGAAGAACAAATTGAAAGCAAAGTTAAGATTAATTTTGTTAAGTTGATTTCATGTCATTTGCCTCTAAGGTAATCGATGTTTGTTCTTGTATATAATGACCAAGTAAAGCTGTATGTTTGCAGTTACTTCGCAGCACCTTACTTATAATAATTAATATTAATTTTATTCTCACACTACAGTTACACTCATCCAACCTTTGAAGACTGTGAAAATGAATTTAAATGGTGCTAGTGGTGTGTGGCGCTTAAATTGGATCCCACTGAAGACTTACTCTTTCAATCAGGGAACGAGAACAGTGATCCACTACAGGTGTGTCGTGGGTTATTACTTTATCCCCATTCTGGATAGTAAAATGGAGTGGAACGTCTTCTCTTGAGCCTGCCCAGTCATAGACTTCCTACAAAGCATTACAGAATATGGTTTAGCATTTTTCATAAAAATTGGAATTTGTAATACCTCAATATTATTCAGAGAAAAATTTACGTAAAGCGTTACCTGAAACATGGCTCCTTTGTTAAATCGTCTGCCTATTACCCTCTGAAGATCATTCCCAATCCGTAAAACAACCTTCAGTCCTCCATTCTGGGGTGCATCAGTTACTCTTTTGACCCTTGCTGCTCTAATTCGTACCTGCCAAATATAACACTGTTGAGTTTAATTATCAAACACTCTCGTCAATGGTGGCATTCTGAAAAGTTACAGTGGCTGTTTGCAAGGTAGACACACGTTCCTTCTTGGCTTCATTAATTTGTAGCATATTACTTCTGTAACAACTCTCTCTCTTAAGTTTATACAGCAAGCAACAATGTGACAAGTAACTTGATTGCAAAAGTACATTGTATGTATAATTAATTTATGTAGGATAGTTGTAGCATTAGACAGAGAGATGAAGGGAAAGTGTATGGTCTCCTTAACTAGGAGCTCTGCCTGTTGTTGGATTGTGAAGAATTTACTCTGACCTCTACGTCTTGTTTCTTGAGTGGCTGCACACTTGGTTCCTGCAGGAAAATATTAAGTTTTAAAGAAGCACCTGGGTCCATGGTAATGGAGAGAGTCAAGATTTGAGTTAACTTCCCCCTTACTGAAGCATAAAGAAACTATGATGCAACAACTGTTTTCATCAAAAGAAGAATTGTACATTCATAATTTAATGAGGTATGCATGTACATTCAAATGTCAAATGTGTTGACATCACTCTTTGAACATCTTACACTCTACAGGCTATTTCCTATTTCCTATTACAATCTACCTCTCCTATGCTTACCCCCACACACATTATTTTTCTTAATATTTGATAGACTACAGTATAATGCAACTTACCATAATTTCATTGCTCAAAGAAGGACACAAATTTTGTGAGTCAACCGGAACTTGAGTAGCTGTTCTTGGAGCAGCCTCAATCTCTATCTGGAGAACAAAAATGCACATGTACATCTCAGTGTTAATGTATTCCTACTTGTTGCAGGACACAATGTTAAGATTATATGACATTCTTTATCGTGTGTTAGTAAATTGTAGCTGTCTGCATACATTTTGATGAGGTCCAATTTCATCGCCTGATTCACTGGATGGTCCTTCAGGTACTTCTCCCCAAGAAGAATTATCAGTTGAGTTCCTGTATAATCCAAAAAATGATAGCTGTGAGAATTATTTACTTGCAATGGGTTAATTTGTTTCATTGAGAATGGAATTTGGACTATTTTTATTAATGAACTTCTTTCTGATACAGGTTGAAAACTAACCATTCCGATGCGGATCTTCTGATAGCTGAGTATCCTTGATCTATTACTCTCATCAAGGTTTCCACTTCAGTACGTTGAAAAGTTTCGCCTGTGAATAATTTTTTGAAACAAGGGATTACATTCCTGTGTGTAGGCAGTAACAGTGGTTGAGTTACGTGTACTGTACAAATGCAGGTAGAGCATAACATTGGGAAATCCAACATGTACAGTGTAAGTGTAAAACTCTGATTTGAGATTCTGTCCCTTCCCTAATGTTTGGTGTAGCAGACATCTTCACGAGAAGACAGCTTAATAATTATTTCACTCTGGAACGGCAAAAGTTCATCTACAGACTCGACTGGTCTCTGAGAGCATCTATGAGGCAACAGTGACCTCCTCAATATATTCTAATTGGGTGCCACTGTTGTGCTTAAGAGCCTTCTCATTAACGTTTATCACTCAATGTTATATCTATTGTTATAATGATAGTGATAAATGTGATAACAATAACTTCTTGTTGGCATGGCACAAGTGCTGTACAGTCACAAGTAATTTTACCTGAATAACGCTCAACCAGCATGGGCCTTGGTGATGTTGGTAACAGGACAAAAAGCTCAGTACTGTCACTGCTGCACCCAAACTTGTTTTTCACTGACAAAGCAAATTTTTTACCATAATTTATTTAATGCTTAATAATTAAAATCATAATGTACATGAATTGTACAGTACTGTAACAGTGATCTTGGACCTTAGCAACGTGCAGATACAAAGAAGATAAGAAGTTGAGTAAGGTATGTAAACACCTTCATTGCTGTGACCAATTTGTCCACCG
>NC_090885.1:12868081-12873081 GCF_036669925.1 Montipora capricornis | reverse complement strand
TGCTTAAGTATTCCTCTTTTTTTTTCTTCTAATAATAACTTTATATAGCCTAGCACAAGAGCTCTGCCAATTGGGCCGACTGTGAAACAAACAGAACAAATCAGATCATCCTATTGCATTGAACTAATGCAGTATAGACTGTGATTTAATTTACACGTATGTCAGTTAGGTAAAACAGTAAATGTTTTTTTGAAAGGGGGGCGGGGGATATCCAGATAACTGAAGCATGCTACAGTTCCAAATTAATCAACTTGTATTGTTTCCATGTAAAGAAACCCCCAAACGTAATTCTTATTGGCACAGGAAAATAGTGTGTGTGAAATCAAAAATGTAATTTCAAGACATATGAAATGTGATATGTAGATGCATAACTGGATATGTCACTGACAGACAAACCAACCTCTTCAAATGTTAAATTTAGGAAAACTGGAAGGCCTGCATATTCCCCTGGTATTCTCTCACCGCTGAGGATTGCCTCACACCACCATACTTCCTCTACTCGATCCTGCTCTGCTATAGGCACTGACAACAACAAAAAAACATTTATCACAAGACAGCCCGTTATGAGGAATACATGTAATTCATTCCATTGTCTGTGATCCCATTTATTACACAATACAATACATAATACATACCTAATTGACCGCTCCCCATAGGGGCTTTTCAGGGCCAATGAATCATTATAATCGACGAAATGATGGAACAGAACAAAAACAGCAACTGTTAAGAATCGCAACTGGCCGGAGGCAAACCAGTTCACTATGTACAAGTGCAGCTGGGGAGTTGAACAAGGGAATACCAAGAACAAATTCAACAAGTCGTCAGAGTGGGTCTTAAACCAGGAATCTCCGGATCTCAAGCCGGGCAAGCGCCCTAACCACTGGCCCACACTTCCTCTCACAGTACTTGTTATTATAAAGAACTACAGCTGTAATGGTACCCCCTTCAAAATTACAGTGTATCACTGCCTGCACATGTACAATAGAGGTAAATTATTAATAAAAATTGCTAATTTTGGGGTGTACATGTGGTGGTGTACAGGTGGTGGTGGTGCACAGGTGGTGTACATGTACATTTAAGTAAAGATACCCTGTATGCTAAAAGTAAGGTTCACTCTACAATTTTGCATATCAATAATTTCATCCTCCAAGTTTAAATCATGAAGCCTACTTACAACTGTCTACATACCTTTTCCTCTACCATCAAATGCTCCAGCTGGATCCAGGTCATTCCAAATCATCCCAACTTTGTGATTTAAAAGAAAAATTTGGCACTTCGTAATTTACAATCATAAGTTTTAAAGGTATGCATGATGTCATAGGGTTAACTCGAGTATGTTCATCACATTGTTGAAATGCTTACATGTAAGTAGTTACTGAGAAAGGTACACACCTGTTTCTCCATCTTCAACATCGGACATGGATATGTCTACAAAGAGAAACACAATCCAAGAAATTTGCATTCAGCTAGCAAAGTTACTTACAAGGATTTCATTTGAATTTATTTTTATGACAGCTCCAGTTCACCAGATTATTTTACAAATTTAGTAATCAAGTACATGACTTTGTACATTGTTAGTATTGGTACACTGTATCACAAGCGCTTAAGATATGACAACCCTGCTTACATGACATATTCCTTCTGTTTTGAATGATAAGCCATGTTAAGTGTTCATACCTATAGATTCCTGAGTAATCACGGTGGATGATGTTGGCCCTGCAGGGGATGTTGCAGAGGAGGTAGCCACTGCAACAGGTGATTTCAAGGTTATTAGTTATTTCAATAATAAATCAAAATGGATGATGTAGCATATGGTCTAAAGGAGTATCTGCATACTGATATGCTACTTAAGACTATCACATATGATATGTAAGACTATCGCTTATCTCACGTATGATACACATTACTGCATGTATAATGTAAAGCTTAAATACTGTAGTGTGCAATATCAATTGAAGTTGAGGTTAACAATAATGTACATGTACATGCAAGTAAACATACAATCCATGTTTTTTCACCTATAGATCCTTGTATGCTTGAGCTGGTTGATGATGTCAGTGCAGTTACAGGGGTTGTTATAGAGGATGTAGTCACTGTAAGAGATGATTTCAGAAAGGGTGAGCAATTTTCTTGCATACATTGCTGCTAGTGTAAAGGAGAAAGTACTTCAGTATTGGACACTATAAACTGGCAAATACTTCACAGTAACACTCAGAGAAATATGCATTTTTACCTATAGATTCCTGTGTAATCAGGGTGGACGATACTGCTGAAGTTGCAGGGGATGTTCTAGAGGAAGTCACTAGAACAGGTGATTTCAAGAAGGGTCAGTAATATAAAGCATAAATACTGAACAAGAATATAATTATGGAGTAGCTGCTGGTCTAAAAGAGTGCAACGAGATTGGCCACTTACATGTACCTATGAAAACTAGAAAACTACTGTTCGTGTTAATTGGCAATAAAAAATAAACTTCATTTGAAATAAAGCAAGTTATCTTTTGATTGATATTGCCATGTCCACAAGTACATCTGCAGCACCTGCTCCATGTTGTAACTGAACTTGGTTTCCTGTATTCTCTTTGTGCGCTCTGCTGTTTCATGATTCATCTGATGGCATGTGATTGAATATTAAGCCTTACATAAACGTCACTATACTGGGAGTAAACTTTAAATTCAGCTTATTGCTAAAGAGTGATTACTTATTTGAGGATTATTCCCTGTTTACCAGCAAAACTTGAGCCAGTTTTAACCATTATTTTACTGTAATAATCATAATGTGTGTATTTTTAATTACTACATGCAGGTGATCAAGACTTGTGGCAAGACTTAAAATATAAGGGAAGTTCTCCTTGTACTAATTATATACAGGTTAGCAATGCAAATTTTAGTTAATTTCTGATCTGACAACTTGAGTGCCCCTCTAAATCTTGTTGGCAAAGTATCGCAAATGGCAGCCTGCCCACCCTCTTCAAAATAAATTGCGTAGGGGGGTGGATGTCTACACATAGGGTAATACATGGCAGTTTGACTCAGTTGCAATATTGCATATCTTTAGTAATGCTGACCAGTGTTTGGCATAAGTTTTCTCACCTGACGAAAAGCTCCAATGTCTACCCGTGCTGGGTCTATAAGAACTGGAAACAGATGCATCTAAAAGGAAATCATAAGACAAAAGTTGTTTCATTTAAAGTGTCTTTTGCTTGTACCAGAAAGCAATGTACATTGTTCACTACCAAGAGGTTATTTCTAATTTTTGCTTAACTTGTAGTTAAGGAACACTTTGCGCAATCATTTGCCATAATTATGACGTCAAACTAAGATATTTATAAGCTGTTAACCAAGATCGAGTGGAGATCGATGTTGGAAATTTAATAAAAGTAGTAACAGTTGAACCTTTTTTCTATCCATAGTTAATCATTGTCAGAAGTGTTTCAATGTTAACCCAGAAAACGACCCGTTGCCAAACTACCAGTAGGCCAGGGCCATACATGTACAAATGTTATGCAGCAAATGATCTGAAAAGAAAACGAAGTACTTTTTTTCTCATTCTTCAGGCACAATTTGAAGATCACAGCTTGCATTTACTCACTGGTAGAAGAACACCTTAATTTACGTAACTTCACTTAGAGTAAATTAAATCGTCATGTTCGCTGTGCATCAATTTTTCTTCTATTAGAAATCAATGGCTAATTTGGATTAAGTCTAACTTACTTGTAGATGCACCACTGGATGTTGGCACTGAATTTGAGGAAGTGGAGTTTGGAGTGGATCTGGAATTACCTGTTGTTGTCACTGCTACGATATAGTAGGATAGTAAGAGAATGCAAAGAAGATCAATACTATTAGCTACTCCTTTCTAGTAAAATATATCTCAGGCTGAGTCTGGAAATTAGACTCAAGAGACCAGTTACATGTAATTTAGCACTAAGTAGTGGAGACCGATGTTGGAAATTTAATAGTAGTAACAGTTGATCCCCTTTTCTATCCATAGTTGAAGTGCCACTATGACGAAAATAGCATCTTTTCTATCGAAGCAATTTTAAGACATAAATAAGTAGCCTGCATGAAAACAAAAATGCTCTTTACTATTTTCAAATATCTCTTTTTGTTCCAGAAATATTCACGTTTTTAAAATATCGAACTTAGTCAAGTGATGACGTCATACACTCAGCCAAATTTTGATCAAATATGATGAAAAAGGATACCTCAGCCAATTTGCATCAGAAATGTTTGATTCTTTGCAGTAAGATTATACTAAATGTGCTCCACAATTTGAGCTTAACAGTTTCGTTACCATGGCAACATACTGGGTTCCAGACCTCTCCAATATGAAAGGTATTTCTGGCCACCTTTGGCGTTCTGTTTTCATATGTGCAAATGGTGCCTCATATACATGATCCAACAAGCATATATATATGTTAACTTGAGTTTTTGGCCTTGTTTAACTTTTTTCGACATGAAAATCACTTACATATTGAAATCAAGTGGGCGAGGACGGGAAGAAGAACACCTTAATTTATATAACTTAACTTAGAGTAAATTAAATCTTTGTGTTCGCTGTACATCAATTTTCTTCTATTAGAAATCAATGGCTAATTTGAATTAAGTCTAACTTACTTGTAGATGCACCGCTGGATGCTGGCACTGAATTCGAAGAAGTGGAGTTTGGATTGGATCTGGAATTACCTGTTGTTGTCACTGCTACGATATAGTAGGATAGTAAGAGAATGCAAAGAAGATCAATACTATTAGCTACTCCTTTCTAGTAAAATATATCTCAGGCTTGTAGATGCACCGCTGGATGCTGGCACTGAATTCGAAGAAGTGGAGTTTGGATTGGATCTGGAATTACCTGTTGTTGTCACTGCTACGATATAGTAGGATAGTAAGAGAATGCAAAGAAGATCAATACTATTAGCTACTCCTTTCTAGTAAAATATATCTCAGGCTGAGTTTGGAAATTAGACTCAAGAGACCAGTTAAATGAACAGTAAGTAG
>NC_090885.1:12855581-12863081 GCF_036669925.1 Montipora capricornis | reverse complement strand
TAGAATATCGCTGTAAGCTGGATTGATAATGTAAGCCAGAGCTTTGATTTTAAAATGTTTAGCTTCATCGTAAAGTTTAGAAAGCGGCCTTTGCAATGTGTAATAGTGTTTGTTGCCCTTTGATAACACAGCATTATCATATAGAGTTTAAAATATTGTTCCTGAGCAGCTAGCGGTGAGGACGTCAAGTGGTTAGGTGACGTGTTAATAATGAACATTCCCAGGTTCGAGTCCTACGTACATGCACTAGTGTTGTGTTTTAAAATATATATGACCATTTCCCACAATCCATATCAACAAAATTAGTGATATTAGTAAATCCAGAGCAAATTAAGAATAGGGAATGGGTTGAGGATATGTTGGGTGTAGCCTGTTCCAGGTTCCAAGATTGTCGGGAAACCGAAAACAACTGCTTGGGAAAAGCGAGTGGGGGCTTGGGTCGAGGTGAGGCGGGGGAGCCTGTAAGCATCTCTGAGCATCATGTAACCTTATCAGAGCTTCTAAAGATATGCCAAAAATTGCAGTACACAGACAAATACAGCTCTAAGCAAATTAAGAATAAACACTCAGCTCTAAGTTTATACCCCTCCGATGCTTGACTTGAATAACTGCGTGACCGCCGGTGTATGGTTTATTCAACTATGTGAACTTTATGTCCCCAGAGAGGAGAGAAAAGGAGGCATGGTAACAGTAAAAGGTTGGCAGCGCATAAGTTCGCAACTAGCTAGGTCATAGAAAGACGCGGCCTCGTTCTCTCAATGTTAATGGACCCTCTTAATACCCCCATCATCTTTGTAAAAAAAATAAAAAATAGAATTTGGGATAGCAGATAGTCCCAACCGCGGGGACAAGACGTTGCAATTGATGCCGAGTAAAATACTTCCAGGTAGCAAAATTTAATTTGAACGTAATAATAATGGTGCGCATTGTTTTATCGTTATCAGTGAAACATGTCTGTTGGTTTTTTAATGTGGATCAAAATTAAACCGTTTTCAGCAATTTTAAGAAACTTTCACCTTTTTCGAAAAGTTCAAAGAATTCGTTTTTTTGCAATTTAAGCTTTCATATACAAAGTGAAGGGTTAGGGTTAGTCCCAAGAAATTATTGAAACTGTGTTGAGGCAACTTAAGAAAGGCCTTATTCTTTTTAACTTTTTTGTTTCAGCCACGAACTGATGAACCAACCAGTTGCACTGATATGTGGTCAGTTCCTGCCGCGCGTGCATGTTGGCCCTCATCAGGAGTGGAGGCAATCGACCCATAAAGTGCCCACTCTGTAGAATGTTAATAGCCGACCGCGACTTCCGTGTCAGTATCGTTGTCAGTTCAGTGGTCGATAGGGTAGAAGTGCGATGTACTAACGAAGGTTGCTCATGGGTTGGACAATCCAAACAGAAGGAAGCGCATTACAAGAGTTGCCCTTTCCTTGTACAAAGTTGCCAACATGGTTGCTCTGGTTCCTTCCATAGAAGATCACTACAAGACCATCTTGCTCTATGCCCCTATTTCAAAATACCATGCACGCATTGCCTTGGAAAATTCCCCCGCTTTTGCCTTGAAAGTCACGAGGAAGGCTGCGCTGAAAAACCGAAACCATGTCCACTAAATTGTGGTAAAAATTTACCGAGGTTAGTAAACAATTAATAAATCTTCCGTCTTCAGGTTTCTCTTGAACTTCCTTTTGTACCCGAATTTGCATCATCTATTTATATCGTCATATATAGTTTTTTACCCCTTTACAAGAATGACGCCTGACAATGAGTTATGGGCTCGTGGTAGCTATATGTTTAATCAGGTGTTTAAATCGATCTCTGCCTCCAACCCAGGTCACACATACATCTTCATCTGCAAGACTGTTGGAAGAGAATGGTGAAATGCAGGATTTTGGGTTGCAACGTGGTCTACCGACTAGGTAGACAATATATGCACGACCAGGAGTGCTATCAGCGTCACCAGGAGTTTTTGGAATGTGACGTTGAAAAACTGCGATGTGCAATTTTTGAAAAGGTCAGCACGATTATTTCCATTGGATCGAACGATTGAATTTTAACGTAAATGATCCCGAATACAAGAGTTCGCATTGATAATGCAATTGCAATGTTGCTTTTGATCTTTGATTTCCAGGCTGACGAGTCGGTGCGTATACGACGGAACATTTTTAAACGGAACTGCTTCAGATGGACGTTAAAGCCAACTGACTACGCGCAACGTCACACAGAAAACATCAAGAGTCCGTTGTTTGGGTTTGACAGGAAGATGTTCACCTGCGTGTGGGCCCAAAATTGTTTAAAATTTATTTTAAAAGTTGAAGTTAGTTCCGCCCCTGTTACATTACGGGCAAGGTAAGAATGAAATCAGTAAACAATCCAAGGTTTAGACGTGGGACATACCTTTTTGATTTAAGGCTAAATATACTTCAACACTTCCACATTTCTTAGGACTTGCTCCATAAATAAGAATGCCAGGAAAATAACGAGGCTGATGACAGCGTAACAGTTTTTGTAATGTATGCATTTAAAATTAGGATTTTGCCTGGGGGTGGGGCCAAGTTCTACACAGTCGTACCCTTTGTGATTTGGTAATCCTTCGTAGCCAAAACGAGGGTATCTCAAGGCACCAAACTTGGTAGTTATTTTAATTTTTGTTTCATTGAAAACATGTAAAAAGGGCTAGCTTTTGAAAATAAGCTGATCGATCAATTACCTAGAACTTTATGGGAACTTTGATGCACTTTATAGCAAGCGGTCGCCCGTTCATCCCAGCCTTCAAGGCGATTTGGTGCGGGAGAGCCGCTGTTTTGGACTTGGTGGGCAAAACTAGCTACCTTAACTTGCGATAGGAGTAGCATTTCCGGATCTTACACGCGAATCTAACTTGCTGATGTTTATCTTACAGATTTGCTGTTATGCAGGAGGGACAAGTTCTTCAAATTTTCTCCAGCAGAGGAGCGACAACTCTTCGAGAAGGCCAAGTGGCTGGTACCGCAGTCGATCTTGCACCGTTTAAAGAGGATCAAGATTTAGACATTAAAATAATTGTAATTACATTTACTCATAGTTGAATAGTTACATCCGACGGCGCGTTTCTTTTCACTAAAGTGAGAATCCTGGACATATTGAAAAAAATGCCGAATCAGAATATATAAATTACTACAACCAAACCACCTATAAGTAGGGCGGCAACTTTAGTTTGCTATCTTACATTATACTGGATTGACCTTTTAAAAAAATATTTCGTAACGTTAATTTCACCGAATTACAAATCTGGGTTCTGATTTCCTGAAGAAACGCACAGCTCAAAGATCTACGACAGGCGCCGCGGTTAACAAAAAAGTTTCTTTACAAAAGATTGGAAGTTAAAATATTATTATCTAATTTATTCAACTAAAAAAACTTAAAGATCTAAATTAAGATGTGTTAATTTAAGGAAAAAATAGTGAGTTCCCTGAGATTCTCTTAAACACCAATTTTGTAACTAATTAGAACTTCGTAATTAAAACATTAATCTTAAAAAAAACTAATTTAAAAAAAAAAAAAATCAACTAATTTTCGCAGTTCTTTTGTTACCTCGATTAGTTATGGTTGCCTCCTGTCGCAAAGCAGGCTGTTTGATAATTAATAGACTTTTGCTGATATATAAAGTTATCTTATTCATCGAAGAAGTTATGTGTGATCTGTGAACTTCAGTGGAAAGGTTATGATGGCTAACTGAACCCGCGCCTATCACCTAGTCTAGCTAGAAGCACGCCAGAACAATGTCGACCAAGCGCAAAACTAATCTATCCGTTAAAAGGAATGATGATATATCAGTGTCAATGAACGCTGTGTTCGGCAAAGAAAACAAGATGTGGTTGCAGGTAAGCGAAGAGAAAAGAAGGAGTCTCTCCATTTTTCTCTCAAAACGTGCTTGCAAAAGTTCCACTAGAAGTAAGTTATCCCCACTCCTTATTATGAATCGCGTAGCAGAAGTTATTACTACAGAACGCCACATGACAAAAGTGGGGCACCCAACGTCAATTTTCGGAAAATTTCTGTTCGGTAGACGATGTGAGATCGGGAAATTTCGGAACATTTGTTGTAAAATTCCTTACTTGTCTGCCTGTCCTGGGATTTTCGAACATCTAAAACATGGCATAATTGCCCATCTTTAACGTATTTTTACCCTCAAAAGGTCTCCTAGGATTTTCGGGAGCCTTTTTTCTGGCGGAAATTTTCGAAACGCTACGATTATTTTGATCCCTATAATTTTCGGATCACTAGACTTTCAGCTAGGGAATCCGAACAGATGAAAATTTTTTTAGCGGATAAAAACACGCCTATATCTAACGGTGAAATACGAAAACACGTTTAACAATGCTATGGGCGCATTCTTTTGGGACTCCGGTTATTCTTATTCCGGTTGACGAATAAAAGAATACACGAAATACCAATTCCCAGAAGAACGCATCTGCCGAATTGGTCCCAAAGAACACGATTACCATATATTCGGAGTATTCCTATTCCGGAATAGCCCCAAAAGAACGCGCCCTATGTTTTACTGGTTTTGAACTATATTCTCGTTGGGTCCCCCTGACAAAAGCAGATGACTGTAAATAATGATTCTCAACTGCTAAGGATTATATGGATTTGTTTCCATGAGCAAGTTAGCAAGATAAAAAAAACCAAAGACCCGAGAAACGTCCCAAGGCATCACTCGAATAACGCTCTTTTCAATGATACTTCAGAGATAAGTAAAAATTATTAGTCCACGTGACATCGAGCCTTCCATGTCACTGATGGGAAAGTTATTTCAAGCCCTTTTTTTAAATCCGTTTTTTTAATATCTCAATACGTTACTGGGTATACATGTAATGGATTTGGACTATTTAACTTGCTTGCAACCTTTGCTTTTTGTCGAAAAGCTTTAATGTGGAACTCTGGTTGCCAAGCCCTAAAGAGCTGGACGCCCCAACGAAAATACTAGTTGCTCTGTGATAAAGTGAAAAAGGGAAAATCAAAAGAAGTGGGTAATGTATTGAAGTGATTGATTAATGACGTTTTTCATAAATGACAATTAACAGACCTGCCAGCAAGGATTAGTTATTAACGAGTAGCCGATTGCTTTTTACTACTCAGACGAAACCCTGCTCTCGGTTATCTTTCTTGAGAAAGATATCAAAAAATTAAAAGATGAACGGCTTTAATCATAAACGATCACACTTTTTTTTTTTAGTGAAGTGACATCCTGCGGTTTCCAAGCCTATTGTTTAACCTACCACCTACAGATAAGTTCCAGCAAAAGATTACTCAGTCCGTGTGATCGTATTTCCTACACATCCGTTTCGTTATTCAGAAGATTCTGCTTAAAATCCATCGTTTTAAAACGCTTTCAAGAAAATAAAAATAGATAGACTTGCGCTATTTTACACTACTGAGACAATCTTCATCAAGGAGGATCATACGATGGCTTCAACGACGATCGCTCCTGCCGAACCCTTTGCACTGTGGTGGATGCTGTCAAGATATGGTAATGGTGGAAAAGTCAGAAGCTCATATCGATGGATTTCAATGGTAAGAGTGCATTCCGACATATTCTTTTTCACGAAACTTAACGCATGAAAGCCATGTGTATTTGAACCTCGGAGGTAATCAAGTTAAGATGCTGATAATCGTTCTTAATTAACATTACTTGAGCAGTAACGTTATTGATTTTTTCCAGGCTTTCCTTTCCTTCACTGCACGAGTAACGTTAATTGATAACTGTGGTGATCAGCATCTTAACTTTATATTGTTCCCATACGAAACATATCGATATGAAGTCGAATGCGGAGTAAATGAAACAGGATTGGCAAAACGATCGCAGCCTACCTTCAAATGATGAAATACCTGTGAAATCAGAGTAGACCAAGTGTCTAGTCTGAAAACTACTTCCAGCTAAAAGTTAATAATGTTTTAAAATTGATTATTTCATCTTTGTCATCATTTCATTTGATAGTTATTGCATCTACTATCCCTTTTGATAATTTTACCCGGTTGTTTGATTTGAGTACATTCTATTTTCCTGCGACGACATTGTCGTTACCGGAGCCCTCTTCTCTTTTGGTCAGCACCAAGAACCCTGATTCTGGCCAATCAGTTGTAGGGAATGTCTTAGCCTGCGAACAGGTCCAGATTTGGTATAGGGCGAGTGGAACGAGCCTACAATAGAGCGGTCTGTTGATGAGGGACTGCACAGGCAGCCCACTCGCTTCGTTCGCGGTTTCACCCATCGACTCCCACTCGTTTCTCTCGTCGAATTTTTTTCGTTGCCTGTTTGCAGGCAACGAATGTCTATTTTTGTAACAGTTTACGACCAATGTTGTTTCAAATTTTTGCGCTTGCGTAGACGAGCCGCAAGTTTGTGATTTGCGGACTTCCTGTTTTGGCCTGTTGCCAGTGTCCTTGATCTTGACGCTGATAAGTGGACGCTGACTAAAAGGGAAAGCGGGCTCTGGAGACGAGACTGTTGCAAGCACGGAGTACTTAGTTCCCAGGGAAGGAAAAAGGGGTCGAGGATGGTAAATAGGCAAACACATTTTTATTCTGATTTCCGCTACCTTAAAAGCAGAGCATTTATTTGGAGCAAGTGGCGTATAGTTGTAACGGAAAGTTGCATTCACTTGTTCATTCACTCATCGCTATCTTGAGTTACAGTCACCTCGAGATCGGGAGCCGTTCTGATCACTAAGAAAGATATCAAAAAAAGTTGCCTTTGCACTTGACTTCGCAAAAAGAGAAGTATAAGAACAAATAGCGTCTTCGCTCGCTTCCCAAAAATAGCACTTGGGGATTTAATCTTTATGTGCTATTTTTGGTCTGTTGACAGCTCCCGCAGGGATACAGCAAGAATGATGGGCATAAACAAAAATCTTGTGTGTAGGGTATTTCGTTGCCTTGAGGACGTTTGCTCAAGAGATCTGGAGGTGAACCCAATCATTCCTTTTGTTGGTACGTCTGTTGTAAAGTGCGACGAAAGCAAATTCAATCATAAAGCTAAGGTAAAGTTCTTGGTTTTTGTAGATTACTGTAGTTATCGTATACTAGTCGGGAACGATAGACAGTAGGGGAGAGAAACAATGAGCATAAGTGCCACACACACCTAACGCATGTAGGCACCCTGAAATAGGTTTACCCAGATGGTGACAAATCGTTTCGTTATTATATCAGTAATTATCAGGATACTTTGCTTGTGTTTTGGTTCCTTTCGATTGCAAAAGGTTAAAATCGAGCACTCTTTGATTCAGTTCAACAGGGGAAGAAGGGCAGCAGACTTGTGGGTGTTTGGAGTCATCAGTTGTGCGACTCAACCTGCGAGGGGATACTACCAGGTAGTGGATAGAAGAGATCGCGAAACTCTCCTTCCAATATTGGCCCAATGTCTTCAACCAGGGAGCGAGGTTCACACCGACGACTGGGGTGCATACTACAATCTCACCAGGCACTTGCCCATCCATGTGGCGCGACACAGGGTTGTAGTACACGCG
>NC_090885.1:12845581-12850581 GCF_036669925.1 Montipora capricornis | reverse complement strand
GGGTTAAAGTGCCAGCCCCAATTACTGTTGAAACAAATGGCTGGTTCTCCAAATTCCCATCGGTCCAAATACGGAATGGTGCAAGCGAGTCGTTCTGTCTTGCGTTGGTTCAGTTTAAGTGAGGAGCCACAAGAAACAAGATCGAGAACAGCAACAGTGACCCAGAGGCGCTCGAAAACGCTGCACTCACAAAGAAAGGCTTCGAAGACAAAAAGAAAGTTTCCAACAAGGGGCGTTAGGAACGTAGTATCGGAGAAAAGAAAAGGATTAGAGCCGCGAGAGCCATCAGACATGGAGCACGCAGCCGTGACGGTGAATCTAATCTCCGAAAAACGAACGAGCAGCGATGAAGAAATGGAATTTGGAGAACACATCGAAGGCGAGGAAGGAGACGCTGAAGGCTACGAAGAAAACGATGATGATGATGATGGCCAAAGCGATGTTGGAACATCGGATCTCTTAACAGAGACGTCAAGCGTGATCACGGAAGAGCAGATTTTGTTGCCGAATATTGTAATCCCTTGTTCAAAATGTGGAGAGGTGATTAACATCTGTCGCTTACAGGGGCATCGGAATTTACATTCCGCATTAAAAGTGTTTAAGTATTCACATCATCAAAGACCTAAAGACCTCAACACTCTTGTGCGGCGAAGAAGGACATTAATTCAGCAGCATCGAGATCAGGTCAGCTCCAGTGATCATGAACAGTTTTTTGGGTACAAGCATTTGCATAAAATCAACAGAGCATTTGAAGTTCTGAGAAGTGAATTGAATAGGAATATGGGCCTGCCAAGTCTAAATGACCAAAATATCAAAGGTATGTATATTATTTCCAATTTCGATTTATGTCAACGTTTAACTGAGAAGCCTTTATTAAAAGAGTTTTCAATGATCCTGAAAGTTTTCGGGAGACAATCACGACGCAATTGACTTACGCTAACAAAAGCCAAACAGATAAAAGCATCAATTAACACAAATAACTAAACTAGTTCGTATTAAAGTTTATTAGAAGAGCAAAGAACTATTTGCCATTTATAAATTATTCGTCTGCGACTGAAAAAAGTCAAATTAACCAATTTCTTTTATACAGTGATCATTAATTCGTTTGCGTGATTCCTATTTACGTAAACCCGATTTAACCAACAAGATTTTTAACCTTTTCACCTCAATTGGAATTAACTTGGATCAAATGTAAATACTTGAGCCTTGCTCGATCACCATGCAAACACAGAGACATGCTTCGTTTCAGTCGTTTGAAAAGCCATCGTTACTCAGGGAAGAAACTTACACACTTTAGCTACCATTCTTAGTTTCATTCGTGTGCATTATACCTGTCTTTTAAAAAAGGAGAAATAAGTCCGAATCTCTTAGTTAGAAACTAAATACTTTGCGCAAGAGCAGATACAACGTAGATTTGATTTTATAGTAACGTACCATATTTCGGCTGGCCAAACCAGCCTTCTTTAGGTACAATGAGAGTTTACATTGGATTGCTTCAATGTAAAAATGTGATGAAATACCGCTATGGTAGTTATAACTAATTTGAATTCAAATACTAAAAGAGTAACGGAAAAATAACGGAAGCGACTGACTGACTAACGGAGAGAAGTCGAAATTATAAAAAAAGAGATTATTCATGACTTTTAATTGATAAGAGAAAAGAACATTTGCGATGAAGAACGTGCTTAATTGATTTTGATTGATTGATGTCCAAGCCACAACCCAAGAGATGCGCGCCTTCTGATTGGTTCTTGAAAATGACGTACAATCCGTACGTTCTAGCGCAGCCCTCGCTTATACCATCACGACTTTGATTTTCAGGCGAAAACGGTTCCGTGTAAACACTTCCAAACCGCATCGATTTTGATGCGGTTTCGAAGTCGTGAATCCGTGTCGATGTGAAACCGCGTTCGTGTAAACGCTGCCATAATTGTGCTTAACAGCTTTTGAAGAGCAGAAGCATCTTTTGATGCCTTTCTTCAGATGGCCGGCAAGAAACGCCGCCATCTTCGAAGTCGCAATGTTATGAATGTTATGAGCAGTATGAGATGCGCGGTGCAAAATTGATCAATTGATTTCCACGTCACAAGCTAAGAGATGTTATGAACACTCTTGCACAGTCAAAGAGATGAGCGTCTTCTCTTCTGATTGGCCAAAGGCTACGTCATATTTCATCGTGCAATAGTTGGCCCGTACCGAAGTTACCACGAGCCCAGAAAAGGCTCGAATTTCTCGAATTCTTTATATGTTTGAAGGAGATAGAAAATAATGTTGGACAAAACACAGCAGCTCTGGTAAATAGTTTGCGCTCTTTTCAGCCTTGTTTTTTCTCAACGCCCGCCTCACGCATGCCCAGTCGTACTTCCCCAGAGCGCGATGCCACGTCATGTCGTCGATGCCCCACGAGAGCTCCCATTCTCGTCACCAGAGCCTCGGATCGACCCAAGGCTCTGGGAAACTCTATATAGGAGAACACGCGCCGTAGGGTTCTTAAAGCCAAAAATTGCCATTTGAACTTTACGACGCTTGCTCACTCCTCGTGCGGCTAACATGAATGCACCAATTAGAGACGCCTTTGATTGTTCTGCACGAAAACCAACGAGAAGACACTTTGTTTCAGGGGTCGAGATTGGTGAGCTCCTAACCAAGAACAGTGAAAACGCCCTGCTCTTTCAACACAGGAATTTTTTGTACACAGAAGGTGCACCCGCTACGATTTAGGCACTAACTAGTAGTTCTCATCGCTTTTGCCTTTTTTCAATTGCAGAAATACAAGTAATTGGCCGAGGATTTGACCTGTCATGCACGATGGCTGCTGGAGTTTGCGAGGAAGCTAACAAAAGATGGAAAAGCATGGAAGACGTCCATGTGTACAAGAACGAATTCCTTAACCATTTAGACAGTTCTTTTTTCGCTATATATGACGGTTACAGCGGTAAAAACACGGCCTTGAAGTGCAGCCGGCATCTTCATGTTTTCTTAAAAGAAGAACTGGACTCCATTATAACACACGAACAAGTGAAACCGACAAAAAACCAAATTGCTGCGGCATTTAGAAATGCATTCTGTAAAACTGAAGAAAATCTGTTGTTGACGTCACAAGAGGAGCGGTCGCAAAGTAGATGGAGTGGTTGCTCAGCAGTCACGTGCGTTTTGTCTCGTGACGCGTGTTTGGCAGCAAATGTGGGGAACGTTGGCGCACTTTTGTTGCGCGATGACGACGTTGCTAAGGTACTCACTCACAAACACGATTTGTACAATAAGAAGGAACGGAACCGTGTGAAAAACTCAAGTGGGATCATTGTGAAGACCGAAAGGTGTGCCCTAGTAAATGGTGCTCTCGGAGTGACTAGGGGTCTAGGCAGCATCGGTGATACGGCCTTAAAGAAATGCGTTATCAATGAGCCAGACGTCAAAAACGTTCGCATTGAATCTAGTGATCAGCTTATCATTGTCGCTTCTGGAGGATTTTGGAAAGTCTTCTCGTTCGAGGAAACAGTTCATCTTGTGAACGGATTTATCGGACAGATCCGAAGGGACGTGAAAAGGCAAATTATGCGAGGGACGAAACAAAACAGAAGAAAAGCATTTGAAGAGGAACAAAAAGACTTGACAGACAGATCGAGTGGCTTAAAATTCGATTTAAAAGTTGTCGGTGAAGCTGACGATACCAGTAATTTTGGTGTAACAACGGGGTA
Organism: Montipora capricornis; assembly: GCF_036669925.1. Classification (NCBI taxonomy): domain Eukaryota; kingdom Metazoa; phylum Cnidaria; class Anthozoa; order Scleractinia; family Acroporidae; genus Montipora; species Montipora capricornis. Next base: position 12,846,883 of record NC_090885.1, on the reverse strand, counting down.
TTTTGCTGCCAATAAAACGGAATTAAGACGGTGGAAAAGTGAAAGTGAAGTGAGCTTTGACAAGTTTTCACTGTTCCATAAAAAAGCCAATAACGAACTTGTTACGAAAACACAAGATGACGTTGAAACCGAACATGTAGATGAAACAACCAACTCAAGGAATAATGACGTAATAGATGGCGTCAGCATCGAATATCTACGTTGTCGTCGATCCTCTCTCCCGGATGACAAAACTTTGCGTTCAATGAAGGATTCTGGAGGAAGAGAACTTACAAAGGAAGAGAGGGCACGTTTGCTGGCTAAGTCCTTGTCGGAGAGGCTTGTTAAATGTGCGCTTTATGCAGAATCAATGGATAACATCACAGTGTTTGTTGCCCTTTTGCCCGGATTTTCTATGATCAACTGGCAAATGGTAACACCAGACATCCTAGAGGCTTTGGACGCTCAGTTTGCAGAGGATGGCGAACTAAGCTGATAAAGCGCCGACATTAATCGGATGAAGTAGAGAACAGGCAGGTCGCTTGGTAAATTATCACTATCAGGCGTCAAACGAAAACGCATTTCTGACAGTATTTGATGAAATCTTGCTGTACACCAAACGTTGCATTCAAAATAATATACTTTTTTGACAAAACCGCATGAAGTTATATTGCTAACTTAAAAAAAAATAGTTCTTTTAAGAAAATTGAAAATAAAAATACAGTATATGAACTCTGTGCATACATACTTGTAGGGTAGGTAGGTAAAGTCTGCCACGAGCCTAGAAGGCCCATCAGGCCGGCGCTTATCTCCGGTTTCTGTGGCATGAAGCGACTAGGAGTATTTCTACTCCCCCCTGGATGGGATGCGGGTCCATCGCAGGGTTACCCCGGTACCCATTTATACACCTGGGTGAAGAGAGGCACCGTGAAAGTAAAGTGTCTTTTCAAATATACAAATACAAATATACATACTTAATTGACCCCTCCCCATAGAGGCTTTTCAGGGCCAATGAAACTCAACGAAACGACAGAATAGAATAACAACAACAACAACTGTTAAGAATCCCAACTGGCCGGAGGCAAACCAGTTGGCTATTTACAAGTGCAGCTGGGAAGTCGAACCAGGGACTACCAGGAACAAATTCAACCAGTGGTTAGAGCGGGTCTTGAACCCGGGATCTCCGGGTCTCAAGGCAAGCGCCCTAACCACTGGGCCACACTGCCTCCCCTAGGACACAACACAAGGACACAACACAATTTCCCCGGCCAAGACCCGAACCCGGAGCCGCTCGATCCGGAGTCGAGTGTACTAGCCATGAGG
>NC_090885.1:12835581-12838081 GCF_036669925.1 Montipora capricornis | reverse complement strand
TTGTTTACATTTTAAGTTAAACTTACTTAAGTGTCCCTGTGACCAAAAAAATCAATTCTTATTTTTCTTTGGATTTCAAAATTATGTTAACTAAACACTGATTGCAAAAAACCATCTGTTTATTTGAACTGGAATTTTCTTATTTAATGGTCCACCATTACTAACTTTAAGATCTTGAGAGAGCTGGATCTAGGAGAAAATGACGTCAAAGGCTCACTAGTTTAAGAATGCAATGTAGCTGTACACCGCAGAATTAATATGCAGCATAGGCATTTTTGGGCTTTCAGACTTTTAAACTCCTGTTTTGCATATTTAATAAGCTGCGTTCACACACTGAAATTTTAAGCCAGTGAGTCTTTGACATCACTTTCCCTGGATCTAACTCTCTGAGGTTCAATGGACTTCACTGGACTCCATTATAACACACGAACAAGTGAAACCGACAAAAAACCAAATTGCTGCGGCATTTAGAAATGCATTCTGTAAAACTGAAGAAAATCTGTTGTTGACGTCACAAGAGGAGCGGTCGCAAAGTAGATGGAGTGGTTGCTCAGCAGTCACGTGCGTTTTGTCTCGTGACGCGTGTTTGGCAGCAAATGTGGGGAACGTTGGCGCACTTTTGTTGCGCGATGACGACGTTGCTAAGGTACTCACTCACAAACACGATTTGTACAATAAGAAGGAACGGAACCGTGTGAAAAACTCAAGTGGGATCATTGTGAAGACCGAAAGGTGTGCCCTAGTAAATGGTGCTCTCGGAGTGACTAGGGGTCTAGGCAGCATCGGTGATACGGCCTTAAAGAAATGCGTTATCAATGAGCCAGACGTCAAAAACGTTCGCATTGAATCTAGTGATCAGCTTATCATTGTCGCTTCTGGAGGATTTTGGAAAGTCTTCTCGTTCGAGGAAACAGTTCATCTTGTGAACGGATTTATCGGACAGATCCGAAGGGACGTGAAAAGGCAAATTATGCGAGGGACGAAACAAAACAGAAGAAAAGCATTTGAAGAGGAACAAAAAGACTTGACAGACAGATCGAGTGGCTTAAAATTCGATTTAAAAGTTGTCGGTGAAGCTGACGATACCAGTAATTTTGGTGTAACAACGGGGTATTTTGCTGCCAATAAAACGGAATTAAGACGGTGGAAAAGTGAAAGTGAAGTGAGCTTTGACAAGTTTTCACTGTTCCATAAAAAAGCCAATAACGAACTTGTTACGAAAACACAAGATGACGTTGAAACCGAACATGTAGATGAAACAACCAACTCAAGGAATAATGACGTAATAGATGGCGTCAGCATCGAATATCTACGTTGTCGTCGATCCTCTCTCCCGGATGACAAAACTTTGCGTTCAATGAAGGATTCTGGAGGAAGAGAACTTACAAAGGAAGAGAGGGCACGTTTGCTGGCTAAGTCCTTGTCGGAGAGGCTTGTTAAATGTGCGCTTTATGCAGAATCAATGGATAACATCACAGTGTTTGTTGCCCTTTTGCCCGGATTTTCTATGATCAACTGGCAAATGGTAACACCAGACATCCTAGAGGCTTTGGACGCTCAGTTTGCAGAGGATGGCGAACTAAGCTGATAAAGCGCCGACATTAATCGGATGAAGTAGAGAACAGGCAGGTCGCTTGGTAAATTATCACTATCAGGCGTCAAACGAAAACGCATTTCTGACAGTATTTGATGAAATCTTGCTGTACACCAAACGTTGCATTCAAAATAATATACTTTTTTGACAAAACCGCATGAAGTTATATTGCTAACTTAAAAAAAAATAGTTCTTTTAAGAAAATTGAAAATAAAAATACAGTATATGAACTCTGTGCATACATACTTGTAGGGTAGGTAGGTAAAGTCTGCCACGAGCCTAGAAGGCCCATCAGGCCGGCGCTTATCTCCGGTTTCTGTGGCATGAAGCGACTAGGAGTATTTCTACTCCCCCCTGGATGGGATGCGGGTCCATCGCAGGGTTACCCCGGTACCCATTTATACACCTGGGTGAAGAGAGGCACCGTGAAAGTAAAGTGTCTTTTCAAATATACAAATACAAATATACATACTTAATTGACCCCTCCCCATAGAGGCTTTTCAGGGCCAATGAAACTCAACGAAACGACAGAATAGAATAACAACAACAACAACTGTTAAGAATCCCAACTGGCCGGAGGCAAACCAGTTGGCTATTTACAAGTGCAGCTGGGAAGTCGAACCAGGGACTACCAGGAACAAATTCAACCAGTGGTTAGAGCGGGTCTTGAACCCGGGATCTCCGGGTCTCAAGGCAAGCGCCCTAACCACTGGGCCACACTGCCTCCCCTAGGACACAACACAAGGACACAACACAATTTCCCCGGCCAAGACCCGAACCCGGAGCCGCTCGATCCGGAGTCGAGTGTACTAGCCATGAGGCCACCGCGCCTCCCAATATGGTGGAGTGGGTGGAGCATCCGACATGCGGTGTTACGGAGGTCGTAGGTTCAAATCCTGCCAAGGA
>NC_090885.1:12805581-12828081 GCF_036669925.1 Montipora capricornis | reverse complement strand
GTTAACTAAACACTGATTGCAAAAAACCATCTGTTTATTTGAACTGGAATTTTCTTATTTAATGGTCCACCATTACTAACTTTAAGATCTTGAGAGAGCTGGATCTAGGAGAAAATGACGTCAAAGGCTCACTAGTTTAAGAATGCAATGTAGCTGTACACCGCAGAATTAATATGCAGCATAGGCATTTTTGGGCTTTCAGACTTTTAAACTCCTGTTTTGCATATTTAATAAGCTGCGTTCACACACTGAAATTTTAAGCCAGTGAGTCTTTGACATCACTTTCCCTGGATCTAACTCTCTGAGGTTCAATGGACTTCACTGGACTCCATTATAACACACGAACAAGTGAAACCGACAAAAAACCAAATTGCTGCGGCATTTAGAAATGCATTCTGTAAAACTGAAGAAAATCTGTTGTTGACGTCACAAGAGGAGCGGTCGCAAAGTAGATGGAGTGGTTGCTCAGCAGTCACGTGCGTTTTGTCTCGTGACGCGTGTTTGGCAGCAAATGTGGGGAACGTTGGCGCACTTTTGTTGCGCGATGACGACGTTGCTAAGGTACTCACTCACAAACACGATTTGTACAATAAGAAGGAACGGAACCGTGTGAAAAACTCAAGTGGGATCATTGTGAAGACCGAAAGGTGTGCCCTAGTAAATGGTGCTCTCGGAGTGACTAGGGGTCTAGGCAGCATCGGTGATACGGCCTTAAAGAAATGCGTTATCAATGAGCCAGACGTCAAAAACGTTCGCATTGAATCTAGTGATCAGCTTATCATTGTCGCTTCTGGAGGATTTTGGAAAGTCTTCTCGTTCGAGGAAACAGTTCATCTTGTGAACGGATTTATCGGACAGATCCGAAGGGACGTGAAAAGGCAAATTATGCGAGGGACGAAACAAAACAGAAGAAAAGCATTTGAAGAGGAACAAAAAGACTTGACAGACAGATCGAGTGGCTTAAAATTCGATTTAAAAGTTGTCGGTGAAGCTGACGATACCAGTAATTTTGGTGTAACAACGGGGTATTTTGCTGCCAATAAAACGGAATTAAGACGGTGGAAAAGTGAAAGTGAAGTGAGCTTTGACAAGTTTTCACTGTTCCATAAAAAAGCCAATAACGAACTTGTTACGAAAACACAAGATGACGTTGAAACCGAACATGTAGATGAAACAACCAACTCAAGGAATAATGACGTAATAGATGGCGTCAGCATCGAATATCTACGTTGTCGTCGATCCTCTCTCCCGGATGACAAAACTTTGCGTTCAATGAAGGATTCTGGAGGAAGAGAACTTACAAAGGAAGAGAGGGCACGTTTGCTGGCTAAGTCCTTGTCGGAGAGGCTTGTTAAATGTGCGCTTTATGCAGAATCAATGGATAACATCACAGTGTTTGTTGCCCTTTTGCCCGGATTTTCTATGATCAACTGGCAAATGGTAACACCAGACATCCTAGAGGCTTTGGACGCTCAGTTTGCAGAGGATGGCGAACTAAGCTGATAAAGCGCCGACATTAATCGGATGAAGTAGAGAACAGGCAGGTCGCTTGGTAAATTATCACTATCAGGCGTCAAACGAAAACGCATTTCTGACAGTATTTGATGAAATCTTGCTGTACACCAAACGTTGCATTCAAAATAATATACTTTTTTGACAAAACCGCATGAAGTTATATTGCTAACTTAAAAAAAAATAGTTCTTTTAAGAAAATTGAAAATAAAAATACAGTATATGAACTCTGTGCATACATACTTGTAGGGTAGGTAGGTAAAGTCTGCCACGAGCCTAGAAGGCCCATCAGGCCGGCGCTTATCTCCGGTTTCTGTGGCATGAAGCGACTAGGAGTATTTCTACTCCCCCCTGGATGGGATGCGGGTCCATCGCAGGGTTACCCCGGTACCCATTTATACACCTGGGTGAAGAGAGGCACCGTGAAAGTAAAGTGTCTTTTCAAATATACAAATACAAATATACATACTTAATTGACCCCTCCCCATAGAGGCTTTTCAGGGCCAATGAAACTCAACGAAACGACAGAATAGAATAACAACAACAACAACTGTTAAGAATCCCAACTGGCCGGAGGCAAACCAGTTGGCTATTTACAAGTGCAGCTGGGAAGTCGAACCAGGGACTACCAGGAACAAATTCAACCAGTGGTTAGAGCGGGTCTTGAACCCGGGATCTCCGGGTCTCAAGGCAAGCGCCCTAACCACTGGGCCACACTGCCTCCCCTAGGACACAACACAAGGACACAACACAATTTCCCCGGCCAAGACCCGAACCCGGAGCCGCTCGATCCGGAGTCGAGTGTACTAGCCATGAGGCCACCGCGCCTCCCAATATGGTGGAGTGGGTGGAGCATCCGACATGCGGTGTTACGGAGGTCGTAGGTTCAAATCCTGCCAAGGAATACGATTTTTCAGTTGCCCTTTCTCCGGCATTGCTCCGGCATTGCCGTTGCCGTTGTATTACAATACAAGTTGCTTGGCAATGGCAATACATTCCAGCTGGTTGCTGTCAATAACGAAGGGCGTTGGCAGAATTGCCCCATGACCGACCACGTTGGGAATTAAGGTTTGTTTTCATCGATGTTAGAAATAAGAATTCCTTGGTACTTTTTGCCTCTAATCGCGCGATTTCATTGGCTTCAGTTTGATCCCTGGGCATGTGTCGACAGCGTTTCCGTTGCATTGTGTGCCATGGGTTCTCGACCTCTGGCAACGCGGTCTTCCTCAGGTTACACAATCTCTATAAATATCAGCATCCTATGACATACACCTGCTTCGTAATTTTATTCACTCATTTATTTAACAAATTTGCTCGAAGCAGAAGAACTGGGAAGTTCGTTGGGTGAGGGAAGGAAGTGCCATCACGGTAGCAAGTCAGAATATTGTCAACCAAAATGTCAAAAATCACACACAGAATTTGATCCTTATTCTCTTTAATTGATTGCTCTGTCACTATAATTTTACTGTACAGGAGTTGAATAAAAAGTTTCAATTGAACATCGTTGTTTGAGACAGGAACGTTTTATCAAGGCAGTGACTTCAATTGCTGTCCATGATTCCAGGGACATCTGGCAAACCGATAGCAGTTTCGTAAATGCCTTTTCGGGACTTTTGAGAAACGGGGCCCTGTTTGTTTAAGAAAGGACGCTCATTGTTTATCAGAAAGCTCATCCCCTGCCAGATAAAGACGCCGTACAAAACTCTTAGCAAAATCACGCATGCGCGTGCATTACCACGACTTGAGTGGCACAGTATACCAAATGTCCTTCCATTAACCGCACAGTTAATTAATCATCAACAAAAGACAAAGAAAGTCGAAAAGTGGTAGGGCTACACTGCATTATCCCTAATTTTAGCTGTTCTTCTTGTAGTTCTTATTGCTTTTGTTCAATTGAGATTAGGCGACTTCAGAAACTGTTTATATTTCCATGTCCAATGACATCACGATGATAATTTCAGAAAACGGAGCGTGAACACGAACACGATTCCAACGCAAACAAAAAGACATTTCCTCTTCTTTTTGTATAAATCAAGGTCGGTCATCTTGTGAGTGAAAACCTAGAATGACAAAGTTTTTAAAGATTCAAACAATTTTTTAAACATTCAAACCCCTTGATATTGCTCTAACACGCGGAAGTTTAGTGAGAATTAGAAAGCTTTACTTACGGCCTTTTCAATTCTTGTGGTAATTTGCCTGTAATTTCATAATGCTGTCGCAAGCTTGTAGTTCTCTACTACAGACTCCAACGTGTCAAATGCATCCAGGAAGTCGTTCTGAAATCGTGAGAGGCAATAATAATAATAATAATAATAATAATAATAATAATAATAATAATAATAACAATAATAATAATAATATGATCAAATTCTACCCACTTCATAAGCTTAGGTTTTGTGCGAAACTCAAGATCTTAGTGTATACAAAAAATTGGTTTTATCAACGGAGTTGAAAATGTAAATTGGCCACCGTACAGAGATTCTAAAAGCTGACGTTTCGAGCGTTAGCCCTTCGTTAGAAAGAATCGAGGAATTGTGGGTTACGTGTAGTTTTTATAGTAGAGTAGGAGCTACGCTATTGGTGCTAACATGGCAACGTGAAAAATAGGAATATAGTTAAATGAAAAGCATTTGTTAATACCTTGAGGATTAAGGGTGCCGATTTGGAATATGAATTAGTATTAATGATAATGATAACAATTCTCAATGTTTTACAGCCAAATCAAGCACAAGAACTATCCTAATAATTGAAGCAGATCAAAATGAAATTATACAACTTTGGTTTTTGATGAGAGAGGATACTTGACCACCCAGAGGAAAAAGCCTCGGCAGAGCAGACTGGGGAACCAACAAACTGATAACCCACATGTCATTTAGTCCAGGAAATGTCTGTCTAGTTTACCTCGGAGCAGCCATGCTTCCAAAACCAATGCAAATAAGCCCCAGCATCATACATCGAACGTGATTTGAGTATGACATTTTCTATTGTCTCCACTATTTTGGTAGAATTCAAGCAAAGTGTAAGTGATCGTGAATCTTTAAAACCACATGGATTGTACTGACCTGAAGAACAAAAACATCGTAATAACTGGACGGTATTATTAAAATTTTGAACTCGGATATTGCGGTTCTTAGCTATCTGATTGGTTCACTCAATGTTAGTTATCAGTTCATATATGGGATGACCTAATAATTATTGTGGAAACTGATTGCATCAACTGTTGCAAACTGGCTTCAATTTCCAAGTGTCCAAGCGTTCAGAATTTGATGAAAATTTAATACAACAATAATTATTCCATTCACACTTGTCGGAAATGAGACTGGTTATAGCCAACTCACATCCAACGCGCACTCATGGAAGAAATGTTAAGTAAAAAGATTATGGGGTGCGTTCAATTTCAATTTAGGGTAAAACAGACAAGCATGGAACCATCTTGGACCTATCTCAATCCCAGGCCCTCTCTCCTATGATGTCATTCGCCCCTGCAAAATCTGTGGTGATGCCAAATCTGTTGGTTGTCCCAAAATTTTTTTTGATACAATCTACATTAGTATTGCGTCCTCCTACTCGTCAAACACAATAATTAACATCAGTACATTTTACCTATTTCTTTCCTGACACTTTTGGATTAATTCAAAGTTGGCTAGACTGCAAGCAGTCTCTTTCTTCTCCCACGCCAGCTGGTAGCCTGGACTCCCTTTCCCCAATCCCTTCTCAGTTTTACCCAAAATTTGCATAATGTTTTCATTTCCACCCGTGCGATCACTATGAGGAAGAAAGGACAACTGCTCCCAGTCTAAAGTTGCCAAAAGGAAATCTTTGCTGACATCATTGTTTACATTTTAAGTTAAACTTACTAAAGTGCCCCAGTGACCAAAAAAATCAATTCTTATTTTCTTTGGATTTCAAAATTATGTTAACTAAATACTGATTGCAAAAAACCATCTGTTTATTTGAACTGGAATTTTCTTATTTAATGGTCCACCATTACTAACTTTAAGATCTTGAGAGAACTGAATCAAGGAGAAAATGACATCAAAGGCTCACTAGTTTATGAATGCAATGCATGTATGCCACAGAATTAATATGCAGCATGGGACTTTTGGACTTTCAGACTTTTAAACTCCTGTTTTGCATATAATTATAATAAGCTGCGTTCACACACTGAAATCTTAAGCCAGTGAGCCTTTGACATCACTTTCCCTGGATCCAACTCTCTGAGGTTCAATCATGCAGTCAGTTTTGAACGTGAGTAATAGCAGACCATGAAATCCAAAACTTACCCTCAAAGTAAACGGTCTTCGGATAAAAATCAAAGCTCAAAATTTTGCCGGTGAGGTGTTAAGCAAACACACTTTCAAAATATGAAGAAAAAAAGATAGTGATTTTTTTTATCAAAGGTGCAATTAAAGCCTTTTAGATTTGATAACAAGCCAGTTATGAGCCATCAAAAACTGAAAATTTATTGGTGGCAAAGGAACACACTTTCCCATACATTCTTTGTAAATTTCTAATTTTCAAAGCATCATTGCCAAATGGCACTTATAGATTTTACTCTGTCTAACGCCAGACGATTTTACTCATCAATGGGGAACCCCTCGGGGCTTAAAGGGTTAAAGATGATCTGGTATATCGGGTTCAATTTTTCAGAGAAAGCACATTATGCAATGCACTTTCGATATTCAGTGCTTTATTCTCGGCTGACTGATTATAAAACAATAGCCTTCATGCTAATAAGGCAAAAAGTGTAACAAAGATTCTCCTTAAGTCATTCTAATGATGGAGCACTAATTGGGGACACTGTAAACTGAAATCAACAATTTATACAAATCAAATCAAATGTTGGTTTTTGTGGAGAGGGGAAACCAGAGTACCATGGAGGAAACCTCTCGGTGCAGAGTAGAGAACCAACAAACTCAACCCACATATGACGCCGAGTCTGTGAATTGAACCCAGCCCACATTGGTGGGAGGTGAGGGCTCTTACCACTGTGCCATCCCTGCATGCCATATTAAGGGACTTAAGCACCGCAACATTGACAAGAACAAGGATGAAAAAAAAAGGAAGAAGCTGACTAGCTCAGCATGCATTGCAAGTGTGAGTTACCTTTTCATTGGTAAATTTTTGCCTACAAAATGAAATGAACAAATTTTATATCATATGGAGAACTAAAATGATAAATTAGTCATTTTCTCTCTGGTAATTAAACTTCCACTCTGCTCCAGGCAAATTCTTCAGAAGCCACTGCAATTCTTTTTAATAAGTCTGGCGGCCCTTCTATGCCTAGAATTAAGGTAATGGACAATTTTTCGGAAGAGAAAAGAGTGTCTACTTAGGTCTTAATGTCAACAGTTATGTGGACTATTACTCACTGATCCAGAAGTCAATTGGAAATGGATTCCATTCCATGCATCCCAGTGACAGACGTAGCTTCTCTTCAATCTTTGTTGATGCTTCTGCAAAGGAGCCATCAAGATCACCTCGGGCAACGAGAAGCGAACAAACAGTTGCAAACTGGGAGCCGTTCCTGTCATATCGACGTAGCGAATGGATTAGAGAGTGGACAAGGGCTTCCCAAGAAACTTTAGACTTGGCAACATGATGAACTGTGGCAAATTTCTTTGATGGTTCAGGACAGACTGATCGTAACATTTCCCATGGTTCATTTCCACATGAGACTCCTGCTTCGAACTTTTCTGAGTGGCAGCTGCTAGTCTTTGAGGGAGAAGGCCTCACAATTCCTTGATAGCGCAATAAGGCTGACGCTGTAGATCTTGGTTGCTTAGCCATCTCCTTACTACCATCCAAATCACACACACTGGGCAACACATTTGTAGAATATCTAAATGAAGTGGCAGAATTCTCTGAAAGCTTACTGCTAAGAACATCTGATCTGTCCAATGTTTCAGTAAGAGAATATGACAGCTTTCGTGAAATAAAATCTGTTTTATTGGGTTTTCCTGTGCTGTAACTCAACCCTTTCTGCGTCATCTTAGCTGCATGTAAAAGTGGTCTGCTTCCCCTATCCTTAACATTTCCCTTTATCCGTCTGGGTTTGCTCCCGAAGGGCTGAAGCAGTCCAGCAAGACTGGCAGATATGTGGGCATTCATGTCTTTAAGTGAGGTGGAGGCTGCACGTTTCTGTTGCGATACCAAACCACTGTGTGTCACAACGTGATGAAGAACATCATCATTGTTGAAGAGTAACACCCCATCTGCATGACTATTGAAAATAAACCAATTAGCGTCAGCTAAATACATCGACACATGAATAAAGTTCATCATCATCATCATCACCAGGTTTGTTACCTGAATGCCACATTTCTTAAATTGTAAGTTTACATTAAAGTGGCATCCACATGCCAAATGAGAGTTGGTATTGAGAGTCTAGTGTTTCTGACTCTAACTTTTAGATGACTTCCCCTTAGGTCAAAAGCAAGTGTGACCCTAAACCTTGTCTGGACTAAACTCATCCGGATGATCGAACTTAAATCAAACATTGAACATCAAGTCTCATGCTCATAAGGTGATGTACAAACTACGCTATTAAAAAGAGGCATGTAAATTAAGTAAAGCATTAAACATACTCACCACTGCAGGGAAGCCAAACTTAGAAGAGAGTTGTAATGCTGTAATGGACTGTCGCCAGATGTGTGGGGTGACACAGCTACTGACATAACATGAGCCATTGGGTATGTATCTCTAATTCTCTCAACCAAATGTGAACCCAGACCAGACCCTGTTCCACCAGCAAGACTATGTACAACAATAGTGCCTTTAAAAGTGACAGAAAGAAAAACGGTTATGGGATAACCCAGAACAAAATGTTAGCCCAGTCTTTAAGGTCAAGTGTGAACCTAGACAAGACCAGGTTTCACCAGACCGACCATGTATTTCAACAGTTTCTTAGTGAGACAAAAAGAGAATATGTTACACAAATCAAGTGTGAGCCCAGAGAGGACCTATTGATTAGATTCCTGTTCTCATTTTGCTGCAAAATGTTTTTTTGGTTAGCTAAGAATAGCGCAAAAAGAGCTCATCCAGAAAGGTCTTGGAAGCTCTGCTGCCTTTCAAGTGAATAACCCAATAAAGAGCCTGTTTTTGGACTAGCAAAAGCATAGCTAATTGAACTAATTACCAGCATAATTATCACATCTCTCTACTTCCATTCTTAAAGAATCCATAGTGCGATGCAACAATGAGGTGTCTTCAGTCTCACCACCAAAACCATGATAGCCAAGAGCCCAGTTATTTCCTCTGCCTTTCTGACCAGCGACCATGTTTGTTTCTCTATAAAGACCCCTTCTCCTTGTGTCATCATAATAGTTATGGCCAATGACCTTTGATTCACTGTCTACACACACACATCGTAATTTACCATCTCTGTGACTGAGTGGGTGAGTGTCGCTGTTGTCAATCAAGCTCATTAGTTCATGTCCAACTTGATTGCCACATTGTCCAACCAAAAGGACAATGGATGACATAGCTAGTGGGTGAAATACCTGCCGTCGTCCAATGACATTGCAGATATAAATAAAGCGAAATTGTGCAGACAACTTTGCCAGAGAAGGACGACAAATCTGTGTTTTGAAAACTCAGTTTGAAGAAATGCCAGTTTCTATCCACATTTAAAGAAATGCCAGTTTTTATCCAGATTTAAATAAGATGATTTCATTCTGCTAAGAAGTATAAAATTTAGAAAGATCTAATGGCATTTCATGTGATTTCACCGAGGCAATGTCAACTGAAGGGATCTGGGCCCTAGGCATTCACTCAGTCGACACGTTAGCAAATTCATGTACACAGCTGTGTTGCAGTATGCGACTTTCAGTGGACTCAAAAATATTTCCTCTGCTTTCGTTGTTCATCTGTGCTAGATCTTTCAACCCTTTTGACGATGGACAATATGATATTAGCTGGAGAGGTCCAGTTAAACTCAACGAAGGCCAAGTTTCTCCAGTAAGTGTGAAACTATGCCCAACTACTCTTTAATTTATTTTACCTGCCGGATGTTTTGTTATGTTATGGAAGAAACCTGTTATAGCGTTTTGCGAGCTTTTTGCATCTGAATAGCTAATTAATGACCAACTAAGGCATTCCTTTCTTGGGTTGAAATAGATTATTTTTAATTAAGCATTTTTTTCTGAAGCAGATAGATGAGATTACGTTTTACAAACCGGTTAACGTTGAATCACAACGCAATGGATATGCAGTTACAATTTTTTCTTGGTTAAAAATTGTTCAGACTAGTTTATTTTTTGCTTTCCTTTGTCTTATAGACATTACCAATTAATCTGAAATAAAGAAGAGTGAAAACAACCTATAGTAGTTTGACAAGTTTTCAAGTTAACCAAGGAAAAATTATTGTAACTACAACGGTTACATATAATTTATGGCCCAGGTTTATTAATTTTGTTTACTATCATTTGAAATCACTACAGTGGTAAATCTGCCGTTAGAATTTTTAAATGGAGGTTCCAAAAAAACTTATCCCGTGATCAGCAAAAGATAAGCCGTCACATGACAAAAAAAAGTTGTCACGTGGTTCGTGTAAAGCGCGTTGACGGCCGTGGCATTCAACAAGAAACACTTTTTTGGATCACATGACATTATTTTTTGGATCACATGACGATTTGTTTAAGATCACATTTTTAGAATCAAACCACTTCGGATTCAAATTCTTTCCCATGGACAGCTTTTGTGATATCTAAAAAAGGCTTAGAACTGGTGTTTATATATAGCCCGGCAATAAAGTAAAAACAGCAATGACTAAGTCAATGGGGCACTGATCATCAAGGACATCTTTATTATTATTTTGTGCTGATCAGCCCTTTAATTTTTGACTTACAAGAGTTTTTGTTTTTTTCAGAATGAGGAGGATTTGTCAAGTAGTAAAGAATCGATAGTAATGATCACAAAAGACAATGAAAAATACAAGTGTATCTTACCAGAGTATAAACCACAAAGAGAGGTACAAGTACTGTCATTGGTAATCATTATAATTATGTGTTAATAGAGACCTTTACACTGGAGGACAAAAACAACTACGAGTGTGAGTTTTCTGTTCTGAGCACGCGCATATCGCTGAGTATGTCGCATGCTGAGTACAGAAAACTAATACTTGAGGTCATCCATGTTCTCCAATCTAAAGGTTCCCAAGGATACATGATTTTACATTAGCATCAAACTTTATTCTTTTAACATCCGATTGGCTGAGAGTATGATGATCTGAGTGCAACCTTTTACTGACATTGACTGGCACATCTTTTAAGAAACGAAAATGTGTTTGTCCAATGCTTACATTTGTCATTGTGGTACTAAAAACTTCTTTGTTTCCTTTCTGTTCTTTTTTGTCAAGTTTTACACCTAACTTTAACTCCTTTTTTGCTTGTAGAGTGGTAAGTCAGAAGTTGGTCCAGACCCTGATGAACTCTTGAAAGGTCTTGTGATAAGGGGAGAGTGCTCTTACAGGGTATTATTTTTTGAGTGTTTTTTTTCATAAAAATGTGTCCACAACTCTCCCTGACTTTTCAAGTAGGCAGTATTAAAGATAAGATGGTTAAACAATGACTTTAAGTGAACATTTGCACTGTTTGTTGTTAAAGTAGGTTTGAGCATTAATATCTCTGTGTAGACAATAAAAATATACAGCCCTGGATATCTGCTAGGAGGAAAAAGTCATTAGTGCTATGTGACCTCTTTGCGTTCATTAAAAGTTGAGAAAGAAGTTCAGGCAAACCCTTGCTTTCATTTATAACACTTGGACAAAGTTAACCTTAGATTTGCTTTAGACATTGGTTGACTCAGAGTTGACAGTGTCAAAGGCTGTAACTATGGTTTAAGGACGGTGCCTACTAATTCAAAAGTATTTTGGCCCCGGTTTATAATTGTGTGGGAACTGTAGATCTTAACAAGTGTTATTGAAATCCAAAAAGGAAATTGGGGGCAACCACTCATTTTCCAAAGATAATTGATGAATAATATTTGTAAAAAGCTTTGTAATACAAAGCAATGTATGGCGTTCTTTATCAAATTGAAGCTTAATTATCTCTCAAAAATGCGGGGTTACCCCCAATTTTATTTTTGGATAACAAGAGTACTTACTAAGAAATACTTTTTCCGGATAGTTTTAAACCACGCAAAAATATCACTGTTTCAGTAAGCATCACCCATAGGAAATCCGATTATCTCGAGATGTGCAGAACGTATGCGCAATAACAATGGTAGGCATTGTCCTTAAGAACATTTGCACTGTTTGTTGTTAAAGTAGGTTAGAGCATTAATAGCTCTGTGTAGACAATAAAAATATACAGCCCTGGATATCTGCTAGGAGGAAAAAGTCATTTGGACAAAGTTAACCTTAGATTTGCTTTAGACATTGGTTGACTCAGAGTTGACGGTGTCAAAGGCTGTAACTATGGTTTAATGAAAGTAAATTCAACAAAGGTTGCTTGGGTGAAAGTAGAAAGGCAGAGTGAATCATTTGTCATGTTAATTATTAGCCAAAGGCTACTAAAGTAAACTGTACTTTGGAATAGGCTGAGTTTAATATATCAATATTCAGGCATGACTATGTACTTGTAAGGCTTTATGGTCATTTTAATAATTTCAAGTCTTAGTTCTGTTTTCTTTGTCTCACAAGTCTCAAGGGAGATTTCGAAACAAAATAATATTTAAATTTAACCATAAAGCCTTGTAGCCATGTGTGAATATTGATACATGTATATTGAACATAGCCTATTCATCTGACACTTTGACATAGGCATACTTAATTGAATCACATTATGCTATGGCTGATGTGAAATGTCTTGTTGTCTTTTAAATATGAACTCAGTGAAGAAACAGTGTCTACATTGATAATCCAAACTTGAAATTACCTTTAATTCCCTGTATAGATTGAAATATGCCATGGCCCTATCTTTTCTCATCTTAAGTAAGTGGTATCAGCTAGTTTCAAATTAAACAACCTCTTTTCTTTTCAGCTTGATACATACTGGACATACGAACTTTGCCATGGAAGGCATGTAAAGCAATTCCATGAAGTGAAAGCTGGTGTTGTGGTTTGTTAAATGAATTATTGAATGTTGTTTTTAATTGTGCTTATTTTGTGCAGTCTTATAGAAAATAAAATTAATCCTGATTCTCTTGACTGGAATGGAGTTTTTGGAGTATCTGTAATGTCTGTATTCCAGACTGTTCCACAATGCGAACAGATTACACTCCAGAAAACACACTCACATTTTCAGTTCGCCATCTTAACTTTATTGACTACCCACAATACACTAAAGGCACAGGTTACACAGGGAACCCACAGAACAATCACAGTACAGTATCTTCCGGTGTAAAACTTAATTTTTGCACTTTATAAACAGGATAACCAAGTACAAGAATATTACCTTGGAAGACTAGAGCCAAAAGTTATCCATACAAAAAATGAAGGTTTGCACTACTTTATTGCCTAGTTTGGCAACTTGTGGTTGCTAAATCCTGGTATATGTGAATGTTGTGCATTCTTGTAGCTGATACGTGAATGTTTGCCAATTTTTTTTGCTTCTTTAGGTAAAGATAAACCGCTTGTCCAGCCTCCAACACAAGGCAGTGGGCGTTCCGATAAGAATGTATGCAAAGATCATAATTCAGTTTTTTACTTATCAAATATTAACCTACATTGCTGTGGGTTTTGTCAGTATTGGAATGTATGAGCCTTCTGCCAAAAAGGCAAGAAGAACAGGCCTTTGCCTTCAGTCAATCATTTTAAGAGCTTCTCTAGTGGCTTACATGTATGTACTCTCCAAACTGACAAAAACCGGCATCTATGTGAGCTATGATTTTGTGCATACAATATTGCCCTTGAAATGTACTTGGACCAGCAATGAATGGTTTGGTTTTCATCTACATGGAGTTCACAGCATTTCTGAACTGAACTTGTGCTTAAACCAAAATCCTGTCTTGAAGGGAGTCGGAATAACGAAATAGCTTTCTTGGCACCCTAGCAGATGTTTAGTTTTTTGGTATTTAATATTGCCTTTTAGTTTTGAGGCCTCAAACTGAGAACGACCGAGTCTGCTGCAGAAGTTCCTGCCCCTTCACTTCATTGCGAAAATAACTGCACTTTGTTACATTTTAGTCACAGATGAATGCACTCCTATTAATTTTGAGGAATTTTTGATATTGTCAATATATTGAAGGAGTATCACGCACCAAATTCGAAACTCTCATCTCATACTTAATTTGGCAGAAAAAGTGCCATAAAACCAACCTCTGAAGACAAACGAAAAATTCCTCATACTGTATTTGGGGTAGCACAATTATCTATTTGAACTGAAAATTTGGAAGCAATATCTTATAACTCTTCGGGACAGGGAATCCGAGAAGTTGTAATTTTGATGTCAAAATAAAGCCCTGGAAAATCGAGCTTGAAGATTCTGCGTACAGTTCACGGTCTTCTGACTAAGTCCGCCCCCTAATTGAAAGCCAATTATGCTGAGCTAATCAGCATTTGGTCACGTGCTATTAAAGATAGCAGATGACTTGTGAAGGCTGTCAATTGACGCCCAATCCTTTCACATGCGCTTGACATGACACTTCAATCATTTTTAGCGGGCAGATTATGGCAGGAAACAAAGAAAAGCAATTTTAGTGGTTTTAAAAATGAACTTTTCAGAATTTTTTTTTGGGAAAATATATAGATCACAGCCCACCGATTCAAGATTTGCAAAAACAAAAAATTTGAGTGAGACATCAAAATTTACCTTTACCGAGACCTTAAGCTAAACAGAAAGGAAAGATGTCGAAACAAAGATGTGAGATCCAGGGATCGAACTCAAGATCTCTTGCACCAAGGTCGCACACCAACCAACTGTGCCATCCTTGCTCCTCATAACAGAGTTAAACTTCTATTTGCATTCTTTGCCTGAAGACGTTTTCTTTTAATTTGCCTTCTTTTGTTCCACTTTTATTGATATCTCAAAGGTTCCCATGCGTAAGATTGATGGACATGAATTTCCTTTCTATAAAGTTGTAATGACGAATGGTACCCCTTGCGATTTGTTGGGCAACAAACCACGCATGACATTTGTCGTTTACATGTGCAATCCAAGGTCAAGTAATGAGGTGAGAAAAATCTTGCTTTTACTAAATTAATATTATTATAATTCTGATAGTTTGCCTCCTTTTCAAGGAGCAGTGTAAGCTCTGTTGGTGCATGGGTGTGCTATATTAACCCTCCTGTCCCTGAGGTGCATTTTTTGATAATATTGTAATAAGCTATACACTTGAATCATTAATTTGAGATCTTTGCATGTACAGTGTTCAACTTTGATTTCATCCATAGATAATTTCTGTGAAAGAGCTTCAAACTTGTCAATATGAAGTGGAAGTTTTTACACCACTGCTTTGTGCAAACCCAGCTTACATGTGAGTTTTCATTTTGAGCTTTTTTAGT
The DNA here is from genome assembly GCF_036669925.1 of Montipora capricornis. Classification (NCBI taxonomy): domain Eukaryota; kingdom Metazoa; phylum Cnidaria; class Anthozoa; order Scleractinia; family Acroporidae; genus Montipora; species Montipora capricornis. Next base: position 12,813,125 of record NC_090885.1, on the reverse strand, counting down.
GCAGGGCTTCATCAAACATTTTAATGAGTCACTCTGACCTTCTGTGATCCAAAGAATTCACTGACAGTTATAATTATTGGTCATTTGCAGAGAGGTAAAATGATTATAATGAGTTATTTTGTTTGCTTGGTTTTCAGGTATCACGAAAAACCAGTGCATCAGATCAATTGCCACTCTTTAGATGGTTCTCCTTCGTAAGTTCATTTTGACTTTTTCTCAAACGCAATTAAGCATTGATGTTTGTCTATGGGTGTGCTGAGCATTAAAAAACTTGGAAAGCACTTCATGCTGTGCAGGAAATCTCAGTTTGAAATACATGTACCTGCTGGACCTTTCACCTGCTTCTAGATATTATACTGGATGGTACACTTTACATGACCAAATCTTTCTGGAGGCTATAAATCTACTATTTTCACTTCCCTATGACTTACTTGGTCTGTGCCACAATGCATACAGTCCAGCAAGTCCAGCAAGTGACATACGAAACCCAAACCCCTTGTTTACGTTCCCTGAAAGTGTTCTAAGTTGCATGAGAGTACAGTGTATGAACTTATCTGTTATCAGGGGCGAATCCAGGATTTTTCCTTGGAGGGTGTGCAGCTGACTGGCAACGTTTTTTTTCCCCAGAATACACTGTACCAGTTGTATTAGAAAGCCACAGGTCAGTTGCAGGAGGGAGGGGGGGGGTGTGCACCCCCTGTACCCTCCCCCTAGATCCACCCCTGGTTATGGTTCAGTTGAGTCAATTTGTCTGTTATCCCATGTGATGCAACTGAGTTGAGTCATCAAGAAGCTAAGAGGATTTGACTTAAGCCATTGACGCCTCAAACACCCGAGGACATAGCCAGTTGCTGATTAAAATCATCTGGCGTTAGACAGAGTAATTATGTTAAGTCTCACTTTCAGGGATCAATGGGTTAATGACAGTTGCAACATGCCAGAGGGAGAGGGTACCATAATCCTGGTGGTGGAAATGAAGTACATGATATTTGCATTGTGCTTTCTCTATTTTGAGGATTTGTTGCAATTTGTAGGCCACCTCGAAGTTATTCTGAGCTGCTGGATGACCAATTTTCATTAGACAGTTTTATGCCAGAAGGAGCCAGTGATGATAACACCAAAGCTGGCCCAGGTGATGAGTACAGAGAAATCCTCCCTAAGCCAGATGCTTTGCTCACTGCAGCCTTCCTTCAGGGCGAACATTGTCTTGTTGGGGTCAGTGTTTATTTGTAAACTCGCTATGGACATGTAGGCACTTTTAGGGATGGTGCCTACTAATTCAAAGGTATTTTTTGCGTGTTTTACTGAATGTGCGGGAAAAGCAGATCTCGGCGAGTGTTGTTGAAATCCAAAAAGAAAATTGTGGGTAACCATGTATTTTTCAAAGATAATTACCGGTAATCAACAAAATTTGTAAAAAGCTGTGAAATACAAAGCAATGTATGGCATTCTTTTCCAAATTGAAGCTTAATTATCTCTGAAAAATGCATGGCTAGCCGCAATTTTCTTTTTGGATAGCAAGAGCACTTGCTTAGTTCTGCTTTCTCCACATAGTTCTAAACCGCACCAAAATATCCCTGTATTAGTAAGCATCACCCATAGGAAACCCAAGTGTCTCGAGATGCAGAGAATGTATGCGCAATAACTATAGTAGCCACTGTCCTTAAACAGTTCCACAGTATCTGATTTGCATGTATATAAGGAAGTGGAGCTAGTAGAATGATCTTACTATGGAGCACCATAGACTTAAGCGACCTTTTTGTGTTAAATTATCAAACCTGAGAGTTTCCAATCCAGTCTGTTTGTACCTGACTTTTGGTCAATTCATACCCAAGTTTAGTCAGTTTGTACTAAGTTCACTTTATTCATGTATCTGATTGACGATTCTGGCATTAGCAAAAAGGAGGCAGTTATAAGGAGACTGAGAAGTGGTTGCAAAACTAATGATCAGATACTTGTTTAGCTTGTGCGCAGGAATGTGATGCCCTACTCACTGTTTTGAGCTTTGGCATTGTTGATGTTGTTTACAGGGTGGTTCTGTTTCATGGTGGAAGTACAAGTTTTGTTATGGTAAACAAGTGATACAGTTCCATGAAGATGTAAGTGACCAAAGCTTGATACGTTTTAAAATTTGTGCATGAAATTGACTGCAATGGCAACTTTCAAGCCAAATTACGGCTATAAGATTGGATACTCTGTGCTCAAGAAAACCCCATTTGTTCGTCTGACACTAATATTGATTTCATGGTTGGTTACGCAAATTTCTCTGAACACTTGCCCAACGGGTAAGCACCCACTCAATCAATCACGACTGTTAAGCTTGCACTGGACCTTTAGTTTGATGTAAATAATCAAAAAACGTGAGTGAAATTACATTTGTTTTAGCAGGTGTAAATTTCGGCAGCTATTCAGCTGATGTGATCCTGCTATACCCACCGACCTGTACACTCACAATGGACAGCCACAACACCGGGGACTCCATCCCCTACTCTTCACGAATAGTGTGCGGGTTCTTTAACGTCCCACAGGGAACTTATGAACATGCAAGATATTTTGTGAGATGGGGCCTAAGATTGTCTAGTAAACATTTGCAGATCCAATTACAAAGGCAGCACTTTCTCCTCAGTTATTTTAAGATCCTGAGTGTTGGTCAGGCCGGGAATTCGAACCCGCGACCTCCCGCATGACAGCCCAATGCTCAACCAACTCAGTCACCGGTGTGTGGTTATAGAATGGAAGGGGAGGGAGGGGAGAGGAGAGGGAGGGAAGAAAGCATAAAAGAAGCCTTATGCATCAAAAAAGGGTTCAGTTGCAGACTGAACCTCAAACGCGTCCTTCTTACCTTTCCTCGTAGCATATGACTGTGAACTCCATCTGAGCAGCCACTGGGCAACCACTATAAAGTTCACACAGTCACTCCAGGTCATATGAGAAAAACTAGCTCTCAATTAACAATTCTTGCAGAAGATTGTTATTATCATTTATACATTTTATACTATGAGAAACTATGAAAGGTTCATAGTAACAATTCGGTGTAATACAAGTTGCGTTGTTCATTTTCAGGGTTCTGGTCCCAGAATAGATATCCTTCTTGGCAAATGGGATCAAGAGGTATGGCATCAAACAAACGTTGTTTTTTTAGAACGCAGCTTGTGACTCAATTAAATTTACCGAAGGCCATTTTTATTTCTACCATTTTCTGGTTTATAAAAATAGAGGCGTCTATGGCTTAATTTCGCGATTTGCCTGCGCAACCCTGTCATTGCTTCGTTTATGATTAGCCAATAAAGTCCTTCCTTTTTGTCAACCAATCAGAAGTTTTGACCGTAAGCCAATTACTTGCTCCCAGTTTCCCTCGCTTTGCGCTGGTTACACTATTTCCTCATCAACTGTGAATGGCCTACGAAACTACTTTTTGCAGACTCAACTCTTCGTTGGTTAACTCTATTTTTTGTCCTTTCTATCTTCAGGCGCATATCCAATGGAAGAAAAACAGAAAGAAAATTACAGCTAGGTAAACAAAGAAACATAAATAAAAATTATATAAATTCGGAACTCACGTATTTTGACTACCAGGCCTCGGTTGTTCAAAAGGTGGATAGCGCTATCCACTTAACTTGAAACGTCTTTTTATACTTCTAAGATTGCGCTCCCTCTACAACCTCGTTCCCAAAAGCGGTGGGGACGAGGTTGCCCCCTCTATTAACTATATTTTAAGACCTCCATGAAGCGCGTCGTTACCGTGGCCAAAAAAACAGATCGTTTGATAACCACGCATCTTTTCCTGTCATACATGATTGGAAATTGTGACTGTAAAAAATCGTATGTGGTAATCTGTTTGTTTTGGGTTTTTTTTTTTTTTCAGCTATACCGATCATTTGTATAGTGATGGTGAATTCTGTGACATCACTGGGAAGCCAAGAACCGTTCAAGTTAGATTAAAGTAAGAACCGCTTCTCTTTTTTAACGCGCTTGACTCAACAAGTGTTTCACCAAGTATGAAGTATAGCTGGAGAAACTGCAGAATATCCGGTGAAGGGTAGTTTTCCAGATATAAATAGCAAAGGCAAGATTTATCTGGGAACCGACACGTTAGTTTAGTGAACAGATAAAGAATGAACCACTTTAGTGCTCCATCAATTGGATAGACTACTTTGCAACTTAAAGCAGGTCAATTCCACCTCAACAGGCCATTTCCGAGTTCATGTCTGCTTCCTCTTCAAAACGAGTCTAAGTGCGAAGTGCAAACTGATTACCATCACAAAAACTTCGCACTTAGACTCGCTTTGAAGATGAGGCAGCCATGAACTCGAAAATGGCCGATTGCTGTAATATGATAAGGGAAAACCGGAGAAACAAGGCATAACCCCTCGAAGCAGGGGCCCGTTTCTCGAAAGTTCCGAAAAGCCATTTGTGAACCTGCCAACCGCTTGTTCAGTAAAGCCGATCTTTTAACGTGTTTTCAAGGTCACAAAAAGCAAGCTGACTGTAAAGTTTGACGACTTAAATCCTCTCCGTTCTTGAGATACTAGAGAGTTTAAGCAAACACGACAGCTACGGCAACGAAAACGTCAGTCCAAAATATAACTTAGCGCTATCGCAAGTATTTCGCGATTATTCCTTCTTGTTCACCTTGTACAATTCATGCGAACTATCGTGTAACTGGATGAGTACGAACGGTTTTAAAGTCAAAACAGAAAATGACTGTCTCGTTATATGCTCACGTTGCCTTCAAAACCTAAAATTTGGTGATTTCACGTAGTACGACAAAAAATGCACGGAAAACGTGCAGCACGATTATTTTTCCTTTTTTAACCAATGATATTCTTGCTTTGTGGCGTTTCCGTAGCCGTAGTCTTCGTATTTGCTTAAACTCCCTACTTAGGGAATTGCGACACCCGAAAATGGTCCGTAAAGTTTCCGGTGTTTCGAGAAACAGGCGCTGCCTCATCTTTAAATATTTAATTAGACAAGATTGCACCAGAACTTTTCAGTGTTATCTGGAGCAAAAGAAGAGGATGATAATTAAGAATTGATATATAACAACCCTGCTGCAATCATTTTCACCGGAAACCCCACCTTCATCAGGGAAGCAACGTTCTTCGAATGACAAAAAGAAACTAATGGATGGAAATCAAGTTTTTTTTTTTCATTTTACAGGTGTAAAGAGTCGAAACATGAGCAAGAAGTTTCGTTATCTTTAACCGAGCCTAAAACTTGTGAATATGTCCTTACGGTAAGAGTGGCCTTGATGATAAGGCGAGTTCTTTCTTTTTTTCTTCTTTCGAAGATGCAAAATACGTTAACTGAGAAATTGTGCCCCGACGGAGGTTATTGACTAAGCCAATCATAGACAATTTGTAACTCGGAGCTAATAATATTACCAGTCAGCAGCGCAAACCTCGAAACAGCGCCGGCGACAAAATTTGCAATACTTTTTCATTGAGTTTGATTGTGCGTTGAGTTATTTTTACATTCATTTTCAATTATTGTACGGGCAGAGCATTTAGTGACGTTTCCTTCTTTATTTGCAGGTCGAATCCCCAATTATTTGCCCTTTGCTAGAAAAAATGGACGAGAACGGCATATTTCAAGTGGACAATGTGTGAACATTTGCGTCAGCTTACTAGCTTATTTTTCTCATTATCGCGAAATCTAGAAAGAGTATTTTACTTGGTCATTCATTTGACCTCACGCAGCGGTTTTCCATTTTAACTGATTGCGAACTTGAAAAAAGGTTATAACCCCTCCCCAGTCCCAGCAGAAGTCACGAAGCAATACTGACGAAATGTGAAAATCTGCTCGTTTTCTTTAATTTCGCGCCATAACTTGAATCAAGAGAAACTTATGGACACGGGAAAGGTTAAGACACGAGGTTTAAAGGTTCGATCACTGGTGAAACGTGGAGGAAGAAACGGGCCTCTCTATTTTCTGTCTTCGTAACTACTTTGTGGCGTCTGTGCTGCGAATTAAAGAACATCTGACACCCAATGTGTCTCCTGGGAAGAACTGTCCTTCTACGTTATATACCTGTAACTGATGTTCTTTGTACTTGCTAGTTATGAATATGGAGTTTTACGAATGCACAGCGGATATCTATTGAAAACACTTCAGCCAATCACAGCAAACTCAGACAATCAAATGAGCCAATCACAAGGCAAAGTGGGCAGGAGCGCGGGAAAACGCGAAGAAGTCACAATTAGTTTTGCCTTTGCCTCTGATTGGATGAAAATATGGCGCAAAATAATTTTAGCCAATCAATAAATCGCGAATGGGTATTCAACATTGCGAATAAGGAATTTTTGTAATTGGGAACAGTTGAGGAGAATCGTCAAAAATGTAGTTAGCAATGTCTAGTTCACAATAAAGCGAAACGGACTGATCATTCTACATCCTCTGATAAATCTATGACTAAATATTATACACAACTTGTTGAGTACATTAAGTTTTCTTTAGTTATTGTGTAAATTTCAATGTACTGCTGAGAAAGGAAAGTTGTCTCTGGTATTGTTACTTTGATCCTGGGTCATGCGATTGCAAGTTCAAATCCAACCACACGCCTTGAAGTAAGACACCGAATTTCGATCCAAAATTCTCCTCGCCCAGTTGGCTACTCAGTTGGATTAACTTTAACTTAGCGGTTACCTCCAGAATTGTCCCTCGCTCCCTAAGTTAGTCACTCATTCAGTCACTCTCAGATAGTCAGTCACTCACTCACTCAATCACTCATAACTGGAGTGAACGTCTCGCCAATAAAATGTGAAGTTTGACGACTCAAATCCTCTCCTTTCTTAAAATGCAAAGGGAATTGTGGCACTCGAAAATGGCCTTGGCTGGATGGCCTCGTTTCCATCATTGGCCGATTTCAGTGTCGCAAACACAAAACATGCCAGCCTCCTCCTCAAAGCGAGTCTAAGTGCCAAGTTTTTGTGGAGAAAATTACTTTTTATTCATATGTAAAGTAGAACCAATTACCACCACGAAAACCTCGCACGTAGACTCGCTTTGAATAGGAGGCTGAAATGAACCCGGAAATGCCTCATGCAATTAACTCATGTTCCCAGTGTGTTTCCAAGGTAACGGACTACCATACTTGAATCCCGGGCATGACCAAAATTTAGGATCTCAAATAACTGAATAGAAAGTGCTTCCTTTCGTCTGCAAATGTTTGATTTTAGAGAACCACACAGCCTTAGATAAGCGGAGAAGGGCATGAACTTGGTGTTGTCGTCTGTCCTATTAGGCGAGCTTCTGATGGACTGAGCTGTCGTATCCAACAGATCTCCTTTCTCTCTGAGTCCTACTGATGAAGGTTGACATGCTTTCTGCTGTGGCTAACCAATGCTATCCCCGAGCGACAATGACGTTTGCGAACAGAGAGGACGAAGTCAGCACTTGCCATTGATATCGATTGGTCCTTTGCTGCTTTACGGGCTGCTCGGGAATCCCGAAGTTGTTTAATGCGCCTATGCTCGAATTTTTCAACACCCGAATAACAGAACGAGCAGAGCGACTAAGTGCTTGTTGTTCCCAGTTAACGGTAG
>NC_090885.1:12780677-12801081 GCF_036669925.1 Montipora capricornis | reverse complement strand
ACAAGAGTTTTTTTTTTTTTTTCAGAATGAGGAGGATTTGTCACGTAGTAAAGAATCGATCGTCTTAGCAGCAAAACGACACTGAAAAATACAAGTGTAATCTTACCAGAGTAATAAACCCCAAAGAGAGGGTACAAGTACTGTCTTGGTAATCATGATAAATTATGTGTTAATAGAGAACCGTTTACACTGGACGTACAAAAAAACAACTACGAGTGTGAGTTTTCTGTTCTGAGCACGTGCATATCGCTGAGTATGTCGCATCCTGATTACAGAAAACTTATACTTGACGGTCATCCATGTTCTCCAATCTAAAGGGTTCCCAAGGAGACATGATTTACATTAGTATCAAACTTTATTCTTTTTTTACCATCCGATTGGCTGAGAGTTATGATGATCTGACGGTCGCAACCTTTTTACTTACATTGACTGGCAACAGCGTTTAAGAAACGAAAATGTGTTTGTGCCAATGCTTACATTTGTCATTGTGGTACTAAAAACTTCTTTGTTTCCTTTCTGTTCTTTTTTATCAAGTTTTAACACCTAACTTTAACTCCTTTTTTGCTTGTAGAGTGGTAAGTCAGAAGTTGGTCCAGACCCTGATGAACTCTTGAAAGGTCTTGTGATAAGGGGAGAGTGCTCTTACAGGGTATTATTTTTTGAGTTTTTTTTCATAAAAATGTGTCCACAACTCTCCCTGACTTTTCAAGTAGGCAGTATTAAAGATAAGATGGTTAAACAATGACTTTAAGGACGGTGCCTACTAATGAACAATATTTTTGCCCCGGTGTGTGATTATGCAGGAAATGTAGATCTTAAAAGTGTTATTAAAATCCAAAAAGAGAATTGGGGGTAACCACGCATTTTTCAAAGAGAATTCATGAATAATATTTGTAAAAAGCTTTAAAATACAAACGCAAATGTATGGCGTTCTTTCTCAAATTAAAGCTTAATTATCTCTCAAAAATGCATGGTTACCCCCAATTTTCTTTTTGGATACCAAGAGTACTTACTAAGATCTACTTTCTCCGGATAGTTTTAAACCGCACAAAAATATCCCTGTATTAGTAGCATCCGCGATAGGAATCCGAGTATCTGGAGATGCGCAGAACCGTATGCGCAATAACAATAGTAGGCGTCGTCCTTAAGTGAACATTTGCACTGTTTGTTTCAACTTGTTAAAGTAGGTTTAGAGCATTTAATAGCCCTGTGTAGACAATAAAAATATACAGCCCTGGAAAAAGTCATTAGTGCTATTGTGACCTCTTTGCGTTCATTAAAATTTGAGAATGAAGTTCAGGCAAACCCCTGCTTTCATTTATAACACTTGGACAATAAAGTAAAACCTTAGATTTGCTTTAGACATTGGTTGACTCAGAGTTGACGGTGTCAAAGGCTGTAACTATGGTTTAATAAAAGTAAATTCAATAAAGGTTGCTTGGGTGAAAGTAGAAAGGCAGAGTGAATCATTTGTCATGTTAATTATTAGCCAAGGCTACTAAAGTAAACTGTACTTTGAATAGGCTGAGTTTAATATATCAATATTCAGGCATGACTATGTACTTGTAAGGCTTTGAATCACACTATGCTATGGCTGATGTGAAATGTCTTGTTGTCTTTTAAATATGAACTCAGTGAAGAAACAGTGTCTACATTGATAATCCAAACTTGAAATTACCTTTAATTCCCTGTATAGATTGAAATATGCCATGGCCCTATCTTTTCTCATCTTAAGTAAGTGGTATCAGCTAGTTTCAAATTAACAAAGCTCTTTTCTTTTCAGCTTGATACATACTGGACATACGAACTTTGCCATGGAAGGCATGTAAAGCAATTCCATGAAGTGAAAGCTGGTGTTGTGGTTTGTTAAATGAATTATTGAATGTTGTTTGTAATTGTGCTTATTTTGTGCAGTCTTATAGAAAATAAAATTAATCCTGATTCTCTTGACTGGAATGGAGTTTTTGGAGTATCTGTAATGTCTGACAGTATTCCAGACTGTTCCACAATGCGAACGGATTACCACTCCAGAAAACACACTCACATTTTCAGTTCGCCATCTTAACTTTAATGACTACCCACAATACACTAAAGGCACAGGTTACACAGGGAACCCACAGAACAATCACAGTACAGTATCTTCCGGTGTAAAACTTAATTTTTGCACTTTATAAACAGGATAACCAAGTACAAGAATATTACCTTGGAAGACTAGAGCCAAAAGTTATCCATACAAAAAATGAAGGTTTGCACTATTTTATTGCCTAGTTTGGCAACTTGTGGTTGCTAAATCCTGGTAGATGTGAATGTTGTGCATTCTTGTAGCTGATACGTGAATGTTTGCCAATTTTTTTGCTTCTCTTTAGGTAAAGATAAACCGCTTGTCCAGCCTCCAACACAAGGCAGTGGGCATTCCGATAAGAATGTATGCAAAGATCATAATTCAGTTTTATTTACGTATCAAATATTAACCTACATTGCTGTGGGTTTTGTCAGTGTTGGAATGTATGAGCCTTCTGCCAAAAAAGCAAGAAGAACAGGCCTTTGCCTTCAGTCAATCATTTTAAGAGCTTCTCTAGTGGCTTACATTTATGTACTCTCCAAACTGACAAAAATCGAGCTTGAAGATTTTGCATACAGTTCAGGGTCTTCTGACTAAGTCCGCCCCCTAATTGAAAGCCAATTATGCTGAGCTAATCAGCATTTGGTCACGTGCTAAGGTAGCAGATCACTTGTGAAGGCTGTCAATTGACGCCCAATCCTTTCGCATGTGCTTGACATGACTCTTCAATCATTTTTAGCGGGCAGATTATGGCAGGAAACAAAGAAAAGCAATTTTAGTGGTTTTAAAAATTAACTTTTCAGAATTTTTTTTCGGGAAAATATAGTTCACAGCCCACCGATTCAAGATTTGCAAAAACAAAAAATTTGAGCGAGACATCCAAATTTACCTTTACCGAGACCTTAAGCTAAACAGAAAGGAAAGATGTCAAAACAAAGATGTGAGATCCAGGGATCGAACTCAAGATCTCTTGCACCAAGGTCGAGCACTAACCAACTGTGCCATCCTTTCTCCTCATAACAGAGTTAAATTTCTATTTGCATTCTTTGCCTGAAGACGTTTTCTTTTAATTTGCCTTCTTTTATTCCACTTTTATTGATATCTCAAAGGTTCCCATGCGTAAGATTGATGGACATGAATTTCCTTTCTATAAAGTTGTAATGACGAATGGTACCCCTTGCGATTTGTTGGGCAACAAACCACGCATGACATTTGTCCTTTACATTTGCAATCCAAGGTCAAGTAATGAGGTGAGAAAAGTCTTGCTTTTACTAAATTAATATTATTATAATTCTGATAGTTTGCCTCCTTTTCAAGGAGCAGTGTAAGCTCTGTTGGCGCATGGGTGTGCTATATTAACCCTTCTGTCCCTGAGGTGCATTTTTTGATAATATTGTAATAAGTTATACACTTGAATCATTAATTTGAGATCTTTACATGTACAGTGTTCAACTTTGATTTCATCCATAGATAATTTCTGTGAAAGAGCTTCAAACTTGTCAATATGAAGTGGAAGTTTTTACACCACTGCTTTGTGCAAACCCAGCTTACATGTGAGTTTTCATTTTGAGCTTTTTTAGTGCAGGTATGAAGGACAGAATTCACTCGACATAAAAAACAACTTGCTTTAATCGGAACACACGCCTTTGCCGACAACAAACCGGGGGCAATGCGAGGTTCGCTACGAAAAGAAAGAAATACAGTAATATAAGTTAGGACTGTAACTACGTAAAACGTAAACTAAAAAGATTATTTAACAAATAACAAGGCTTACCGAATGTGCGCAACAAGACAGGAAAAAAGAGTACTCGGTTTAACAGTCACTCGGTTGAACAGGACAAAAAAAACGATTTAACAAAATTTTCGGTCCTAATATAGTTCTACTAATTGGCCCCTTGGGGAATAACGAGAAAACTCCTGAGACACTAAACTGATTCTGTTCACTAACGAGGTAGTGTTACTTGAGTTGAAAAGAATATGACACGAAAAAGGATAACAGTAATAATAATTCGCATACGAAATGGAGTTATAAACTGTCCGCAACATTCCGGCCCCAAATAAACTACTTGATAGAAACAGTTTATTTCACTCAAAATTTATGCGGACATGGGAAAGTTCTCCAAGAAACACAGCTTTGTAATGGGCCTGATCAGGGAACCGGTTTTCGTTTTAATCTCCACTGAACGCACGTGACCATCTTTAGCTTTGTGGACTCTGGTAACCCGACCTAAGGGCCATTGACCCGATGGGTGTTCTCCTCTGTGAGCAAAACCAAGTCGCCCATCTTAAGGTTTCGGCTAACATAGCTCCACTTGTGGCGTTGCTGCAACGTGATCAGATATTCTCGGAGCCAACGCTTCCAGAAAATGTTAGCTAGGTACTGTATTTGCCGCCAACGTCGCTGACAGTACTGATCTTGTTCGGAGAAAACTCCAGGGGGAATCGATTGGTTTGACCTCAGTAATAACAAATGACTTGGAGTGAGAGGCTCAGCATCTATTGGGTCGTCTGGGTTTGGCGTTAGAGGGCGAGAATTTATGACTGATTCAGTCTCAGCCATTAGGGTCAGAAGTGACTCATCGTTGACAAGTTGCTCTCGTAGAAGGGCCTTGAGGATTCTCTTGACTGATTGAACGATTCTTTCCCAAACACCTCCCATGTGACTGGCTGTCGGTGGGTTGAAGATCCATTTGATCTCACGCTGACTTGTAAACGCATTTATCTTCTGTTGATTCCATTCTGACAGTGCACTTCGCAGTTCTCGCTCGCCACCATGGAAATTGGTACCGTTATCGCTTCTGATGATTTCGGGACTTCCTCTCCTGGCAATAAACCTTCGCAGGGCGTCAATGAACGAATTCGTGTCTAAAGAGTGCGAAATCTCAATGTGGACAGCTCTGGAGGCTAGACAAGTAAACAAGCATCCGTAGCGTTTTACACTGCTGCGCTTAAGTCGCACTAGAAACGGGCCAAAGTAGTCAATGCCTACGAACGTAAAGGGCGGTCGGTCTGGGGTTAGGCGCTCCGAAGGCAAGTCCGCCATCCTTTGTTCCCCTGTTGGTGAAGCTCTCTTACGGCAGAAAAGGCATTCTCTCAACACACGGCGCACCGCCACACGACCCTTGACTATCCAAAATTTCTGTCTTATGGAAGATAACACGTGTTCTCTACCAGCATGGGCTAACTCTTCATGGTACTTCCTAACAATCAAATCCGTTACATGGTGTTTTTTGGGAAGGAGAACTGGATGCTTGACCTCAGTTGGAATAGGTGCGTTTTGCAATCGACCTCCTACGCATAAGATTCCATCGATCAGTATCGGACACAACTTGCGAAGGGGACCTTTTGACTTCACCACTTGAGAAAAATGCTCTTTGAAGGCTTCCCTCTGGACACACACAACAATTTCCTTTTCAGCCCTTTTTAGATCATCTACCGAGAGCTCTCCCTTAATTGGCCCTAAGTGATTTCCTTCATCATGATGTCGCACTTTGCTGAGTAGGAAAAGCTTGTACTTCAACAACCACGCAACTCCCCTCTTGAGACGATTCCAGGAAGAATAGCGCTCCATAAATGAATGCATGATGCTCTTGTGTGAAATCACGTACGTCTGAACTTCATGCTTCACCTCTGGGTGATCATCTGGTATGTTCGGTATTGTGCCAAGGGAGGGCCAACATTCATCTGATTTCCACAAAAACTCAGGACCATGCAACCAACGCTTATTACGGATTAACTGTTCTGCAGTTAGACCCCTCGAGGCATCATCAGCAGGATTGGATCTCGAGTCAACATATTTCCACTGATCAGGAGACGAACCGTCATGAATAATCGACAGGCGGTTTGCCACGAAGGTTTGAAATCTCTTAGACTGATTTTGGATCAACTGAATGACAGAAGTGGAATCACTCCAAAAAATGCTCTCTTCGATGGGCAGATCCAGCTCTCTCCGGATGATATTATCCAACTCCACAGATACCACTGCGGCCGACAGCTCCAAGCGAGGGATTGTGATCGCCTTTAGGGGCGCCAGACGAGACTTTCCGATGACAAATGAACAATGAATGTTACCATCCGTATCAATCATGCGTAAATAGGAAGCTGCTCCGTAGGCGCACTGGGATGCATCGGAGAAATGGTGGACCTGAGCGTGACTGACCTCTCCAAATGAGTCAGGTTTGTAACATCTTCTTACTGCAACCTCCGACAATTTAGGTAAAGCAGCTAGCCAATCTTTCCAGTCACTCAGAGCTTGACCTTCTACCTTCTCATCCCAACCAATCTTCTTCCTGCATAACTCCTGAAGAATCAACTTCGCTGACAATGTGAAGGGCGCCAAGAACCCATGGGGGTGATAAACCGAGCTTGCGACTGACAATATACCTCGTGGGGTTGGTGGTCTTTCCTTGGCAATGACTTTAAAACAGAACTCATCGGTCTGAGCTTTCCACTGTACTCCTAGAGCATGCTCTGTGGGCATCTCGTCAAGGTCCAAGTTAACAACGGATTTCGCTCGTCGACTCGGAGGAATGCTTGCCAAGACTTCTCTGTCATTGCTCATCCATTTCGTTAAGCTGAATCCACCCCGTGATAACAGCTCAGTCAACATTTTCACAAGTAGCCGTGCATCGTGACGTGTTCTGACAGACTTTAAACAGTCATCCACGTAGAAATTCCTTTTTACTGTATTCACGATCTCGCTCGGAAAGGTATCCTTGTTGTCTTCTGCTGTTCTCAACAGACAAAAACAGGCACAACTTGGGGACGACGTAGCTCCGAAGACATGGACCGTCATCTTATACTCTGCTGGGGTGCTGTGTAGTTCTCCATTCGGCCACCAGAGGAAACGCAAAGCGTCACGGTCACGTGGATCAACTCTGGCCTGATCGAACATGGACTCTATGTCAGCAATTACAGCGAACTTCTCCTCTCGGAATCGCATCAAAACACCGATCAGGTTATTGTTCAGGTCAGGTCCTTGCATCAACTGGTCATTCAGTGAGGTACCCAGGTATCTGGCGGCACAATCAAAAACTACACGAACCTTGTCCGGTTTCCTGGCGTGGACAACTGGATGATGAGGAAGGTACCAGACGATCTTTCCCTCAACAGACAGCTCTCGTGGAAGAATCTTTACTGCGTGACCCTTAGACAAATATTCGTCCATAGTAGTGTTGTACTTCCCATGAAGGTCTTCATCCTTTAGAAGTCGTCTCTTCAGCGAACATAGCCTCGATTCAGCGAAACAACGGTTGTTCGGGATCGAAGGCGGTCGATTTCTCCAAGGCAACCCGACCTGATAATGACCATCTGTCTTTGTAACCGTCTCATTCATAATCTTCAAGGCTCGTTTGTCTTCCAATGACATGCACACATTAGATGTAGCTAAACTTTCACCAAAGTCAGTCAACCAGAACCTCTTCACTTGCGACTGAAGCAAGTCGTCGTCATCCAGGGAACGCACAAAGCTCACGTGAAATTCTTCGTGAGGATTCGTGGGACCAACTGGGCCCAATAGGGTCCATCCTAACGGGAACCTGACTGCATACGGTTCATCACTTGCCCCTTTCCTCTCGTCTAGCACCCAAAATGCCTCGGGACAATCTCCGCCAATCAAAAGCATTACTGTCTGATCATCAATCTGGGGAAAACTCAAATCTCGGAGATGGGGCCATCGCCTTAAATCATCAGGTACTGGAATGCTCTTCTCTGACACAGGAATTCCTTCAACAGACCACACTCTAGACAGGCAGAGATCCTTTACACCATCTATGCTGCTGACCATCAGACCAACCTCCAACCCACTTTGTTCTTCAGTGTTACTAAGGGTAGTAAGAGTAAACTGCCGGTTTATCCCATTCAAACCAAGCTTCTCCAATAGTCGATGATCACACAGTGACACGTCTGAACCGTCATCCAACAATGCGTATGTCTCAATGACCCGACCGTTACACAAACCTTGAACGCGTACAGGGATGACTCGAAGGCAGACCCGTTTCCTGCCGGCCCCAATGATGCCGTTTGATGCCGCGGCCGACACTCGGTGTGAAACTACTCTGTGATCTATGTCGTGATTATCACGCGTCCCATCCGGGGGATGCAGTAGGGTGTGATGTTTCCTTACACAACCAGACCTTTCGCACGCTCTTACCGCTGCACACCCCTTCGCGTAATGACCAGGTACCAAACAGTTTCTGCAAATATGCTTTTGAAACAAGAGATCGAGGCGTTCCTGATAAGTCTTCGCTTTAAAGGCTATGCAGTCCTTCAAGAAGTGTGACTTTAAGCACAAAGGACAATGCGGACTGGAAGTACAGACTTCAGGAGGAGGGTAACTACGCGTGACGTCGCGAGGTCCAAGGCTGATACATTTATCTGTGGTTACATCTCTGCGTGTGATCCTGCTCGAATCTCGATCCGAAACATCGCGTGGATGGACAACTACATTGTTCCTTATCTCGCGTGGACTCTCGTGTGAACTCTTTGGAGCACTAACACTTCTCACAGCCAGGGTTGTACCTATTTCTCTGTTGAGGTCTATTACCGCTTCTGTCTCTCGAACTGTTCACAATCAAGCGCTGACCAAACATGTTACTTGCAATATCAGCGCTTCGCTGAATAAAAGCGGTGAGATCGGAAAAACGTGGGCGTCCCCCATCACGGAAAATGTTCTCTTCCCGCTCAGCCCATTTAGTCTGAAGACGCGGGGGTAGGCGATCCATAATCTTCAACAACGTTTCAGAGTTATTTAAATGTGCATCATAACCGGTTTGAGACAAGGTGATCTCACATTTTAGCATCTGACGAGCAAGTTTCTGCAACGCTGATCCGTCAGTTGGCTTTATCATCTGACCCTTGATTAGTTGGTTTACATGGGCTTGAGCAACAATGTGAGGTCTTCCAAACTGATGATACAAGATCTCCCTAGCTTTCTTATAACCACGTTCTGACTCGTACATGCAGCAGTTCTCAATAACTTGTTTGGCTTCACCCCTACAATACTGGATAAGATACGCCAACCGTTTTTGCGGATCGCTAATCAAACTGCCAATGTTGACATCGAAATTATGAATAAACTGGCAATACTCCAACGGATCTCCATCGAATGTTAATATCTCAGCTCTAGGTATTTTGAAACCTACATCTAAGGCTGACGCTAAGGTCCTGACCAGATCTTCCACCTTACTTTCATTTTGGTCTGTGTGAGAGGGTTGAGGAGCGCTACTGATAGGCGATGTTGGTAACCTGCTACTCCATCCGGCAGCCAATGGGTTTAAGCTATGACTCTTCGTGACTATTGATTCTACCGGAGAAGAGATAGCTAGCCTTACCGGCTCGCTCGTAGCACTTGGCGTCGGAGCAGGACCAGACCTAGGAAACCCTTCTGGCCCCCTGGGCCCCTGGCGAGAACTTCCCAGACTCCCTTGAGGGGCATCAAGCGCTACAGGATCGAAAACTGGGGCTGACCATACCTTCTCGCTCGCGGTTGCCAATTCGAACTCATGAATCAATTTAAGTCTCTGTGCCTCGTTCTCCAACTGAGCTCGCCTTTGCTCAAGTTCTTGAGTTAGTTTCAGTTGCTGCAGCTTAAGGTGAGCTAATTCACGGCGTTCCTTAGCTTCTCGAAGTCGTGCACTTGATGTACTTGACGCTTGACTGTTAATACTTGCTAGACTCTTTGACGACTTTGACAACTTGGAATTCGAGCGACCCTTGATTGAAATCAGTGAAGCCGCTTGACTAATGGAATCCTCAGGTTCCACAGGGGGTGTAGAACGAAACGCTTCACGATCGATCCAAAATTCTATCCTCGACATAAAGTTCTGTCTCCTCTCAACCTGAACCGCAAATGAATCCTCAAAGGACTTTCTTTCTTCGTGGTCTGGAAGAAGTGCCAACATAGAGAAATGAATGTCCTCAAAGCGAGAAAACGTGGTATAAATTAAGTCGTTTTTTAACAAAACCTCCTCAACTCGACCAGAATCACCAATCAACCTCTCAACTTCATTATACAATCTCGTTAACCATGACAGATAACCACTTCTAGAATTTTTCATGTGGGAAACATCTTGTCTAGAAACGCCTTCATGACCAAGCTCTAACAGACCGCTAACGGCGAGATCCTCGCTGTACTTCGAAGCCATCCGTACTTTCACTTTACTTGTTACATTCGCGAACGATATGAAGGACAGAATTCACTCGAGTCGACGAGCGAAATCCGTTGTTAATTTGGACCTTGACGAGATGCCCACGGAGCATGCTCTAGGAGTACAGTGGAAAGTTCAGACCGATGAGTTCTGTTTTAAAGTCATTGCCAAGGAAAGACCACCAACCCGACGAGGTATATTGTCAGTCGCAAGCTCGGTTTATGACCCCCTTGGGTTCTTGGCGCCCTTCACATTGTCAGCGAAGTTGATTCTGCAGGAGTTATGCAGGAAGAAGATTGGTTGGGATGAGAAGGTAGAAGGTCAAGCTCTGAGTGACTGGAAAGATTGGCTAGCTGCTTTACCTAAATTGTCGGAGGTTGCAGTAAGAAGATGTTACAAACCTGACTCATTTGGAGAGGTCAGTCACGCTCAGGTCCACCATTTCTCCGATGCATCCCAGTGCGCCTACTGAGCAGCTTCCTATTTACGCATGATTGATACGGATGGTAACATTCATTGTTCATTTGTCATCGGAAAGTCTCGTCTGGCGCCCCTAAAGGCGATCACAATCCCTCGCTTGGAGCTGTCGGCAGCAGTGGTATCTGTGAAGTTGGATAATATGATCCGGAGAGAGCTTGATCTGCCCATCGAAGAGAGCATTTTTTGGAGTGATTCCACTTCTGTCATTCAGTTGATCCAAAATCAGTCTAAGAGATTTCAAACCTTCGTGGCAAAACGCCTGTCGATTATTCATGACGGTTCGTCTCCTGATCAGTGGAGATATGTTGACTCGAGATCCAATCCTGCTGATGATGCCTCGAGGGGTCTAACTGCAGAACAGTTAATCCGTAATAAGCGTTGGTTGCATGGTCCTGAGTTTTTGTGGAAATCAGATGAATGTTGGCCCTCCCTTGGCACAATACCGAACATACCAGATGATCACCCAGAGGTGAAGCATGAAGTTCAGACGTACGTGATTTCACACAAGAGCATCATGCATTCATTTATAGAGCGCTATTCTTCCTGGAATCGTCTCAAGAGGGGAGTTGCGTGGTTGTTGAAGTACAAGCTTTTCCTACTCAGCAAAGTGCGACATCATGATGAAGGAAATCACTTAGGGCCAATTAAGGGAGAGCTCTCGGTAGATGATCTAAAAAGGGCTGAAAAGGAAATTGTTGTGTTTGTGTCCAGAGGGAAGCCTTTGAAGAGCATTTTTCTCAAGTGGTGAAGTCAAAAAGTCCCCTTCGCAAATTGTGCCCGATACTAATCGATGGAATCTTATGCGTAGGAGGTCGATTGAAAAACGCACCTATTCCAACTGAGGTCAAGCATCCAGTTCTCCTTCCCAAAAAACACCATGTAACGGATTTGATTGTTAGGAAGTACCATGAAGAGTTAGCCCATGCTGGTAGAGAACACGTGTTATCTTCCATAAGACAGAAATTTTGGATAGTCAAGGGTCGTGTGGCGGTGCGCCGTGTGTTAAGAAAATGCCTTTTCTGCCGTAAGAGAGCTTCACCAACAGGGGAACAAAGGATGGCGGACTTGCCTTCAAAGCGCCTAACCCCAGACCGACCGCCCTTTACGTTCGTAGGCATTGACTACTTTGGCCCGTTTTTAGAGACTGAAGCGCAGCAGTGTAAAACGCTACGGATGCTTGTTTACTTGTCTAGCCTCCAGAGCTGTCCACATTGAGATTTCGCACTCTTTAGACACGAATTCGTTCATTGACGCCCTGCGAAGGTTTATTGCCAGGAGAGGAATTCCCGAAATCATCAGAAGCGATAACGGTACCAATTTCCATGGTGGCGAGCGAGAACTGCGAAGTGCACTGTCAGAATGGAATCAACAGAAGATAAATGCGTTTACAAGTCAGCGCGAGATCAAATGGATCTTCAACCCACCGACAGCCAGTCACATGGGAGGTGTTTGGGAAAGAATCGTTCAATCAGTCAAGAGAATCCTCAAGGCCCTTCTACGAGAGCAACTTGTCAACGATGAGTCACTTCTGACCCTAATGGCTAAGACTGAATCAGTCATAAATTCTCGCCCTCTAACGCCAAACCCAGACGACCCAATAGATGCTGAGCCTCTCACTCCAAGTCATTTGTTATTACTGAGGTCAAACCAATCGATTCCCCCTGGAGTTTTCTCCGAACAAGATCAGTACTGTCAGCGACGTTGGCGGCAAATACAGTACCTAGCTAACATTTTCTGGAAGCGTTGGCTCCGAGAATATCTGATCACTTTGCAGCAACGCCACAAGTGGAGCTATGTTAGCCGAAACCTTAAGATGGGCGACTTGGTTTTGCTCACAGAGGAGAACACCCATCGGGGTCAATGGCCCTTAGGTCGGGTTACCAGAGTCCACAAAGCTAAAGATGGTCACGTGCGTTCAGTGGAGATTAAAACGAAAACGGGTTCCCTGATCAGGCCCATTACAAAGCTGTGTTTCTTGGAGAACTTTCCCATGTCCGCATAAATTTTGAGTGAAATAAACTGTTTCTATCAAGTAGTTTATTTGGGGCCGGAATGTTGCGGACAGTTTATAACTCCATTTTTGTATGCGAATTATTATTACTGTTATCCTTTTTTTTGTCATATTCTTTTCAACTCAAGTAACACTACCTCGTTAGTGAACAGAATCAGTTTAGTGTCTCAGGAGTTTTCTCGTTATTCCCCAAGGGGCCAATTAGTAGAACTATATTAGGACCGAAAATTTTGTTAAATCGTTTTTTCGTCCTGTTCAACTGAGTGACTGTTAAACCGAGTACTCCTTTTTCCTGTCGTGTTGCGCACATTCGGTAAGCCTTGTTATTTGTTAAATAATCTTTTTAGTTTACGTTTTACGTAGTTACAGTCCTAACTTATATTACTGTATTTCTTTCTTTTCGTAGGGAACCTCGCATTGCCCCCGGTTTGTTGTCGGCAAAGGCGTGTGTTCCGATTAAAGCAAGTTGTTTTTTATGTCGAGTGAATTCTGTCCTTCATATCTTTTAAAAAACCGGATATGAAACCTTCGGTTTGCCACGAAGGTTTGAAATCTCTTAGACTGATTTTGGATCAACTGAATGACAGAAGTGGAATCACTCCAAAAAATGCTCTTCGATGGGCAGATCAAGCTCTCTCCGGATCATATTATCCAACTTCACAGATACCACTGCTGCCGACAGCTCCAAGCGAGGGATTGTGATCGCCTTTAGGGGCGCCAGACGAGACTTTCCGATGAGTCACTTCTGACCCTAATGGCTGAGACTGAATCAGTCATAAATTCTCGCCCTCTAACGCCAAACCCAGACGACCCAATAGATGCTGAGCCTCTCACTCGAAGTCATTTTTTATTACTGAGGTCAAACCAATCGATTCCCCCTGGAGTTTTCTCCGAACAAGATCAGTACTGTCAGCGACGTTGGCGGCAAATACAGTACCTAGCTAACATTTTCTGGAAGCGTTGGCTCCGAGAATATCTGATCACTTTGCAGCAACGCCACAAGTGGAGCTATGTTAGCCGAAACCTTAAGATGGGCGACTTGGTTTTGCTCACAGAGGAGAACACCCATCGGGGTCAATGGCCCTTAGGTCGGGTTACCAGAGTCCACAAAGCTAAAGATGGTCACGTGCGTTCAGTGGAGATTAAAACGAAAACCAGTTCCCTGATCAGGCCCATTACAAAGCTGTGTTTCTTGGAGAACTTTCCCATGTCCGCATAAATTTTGAGTGAAATAAACTGTTTCTATCAAGTAGTTTATTTGGGGCCGGAATGTTGCGGACAGTTTATAACTCCATTTTGTATGCGAATTATTATTACTGTTATCCTTTTTTGTGTCATATTCTTTTCAACTCAAGTAACACTACCTCGTTAGTAAACAGAATCAGTTTAGTGTCTCAGGAGTTTTCTCGTTATTCCCCAAGGGGCCAATTAGTAGAACTATATTAGGACCGAAAATTTTGTTAAATCGTTTTTTCGTCCTGTTCAACTGAGTGACTGTTAAACCGAGTACTCCTTTTTCCTGTCGTGTTGCGCACATTCGGTAAGCCTTGTTATTTGTTAAATAATCTTTTTAGTTTACGTTTTACGTAGTTACAGTCCTAACTTATATTACTGTATTTCTTTCTTTTCGTAGGGAACCTCGCATTGCCCCCGGTTTGTTGTCGGCAAAGGCGTGTGTTCCGATTAAAGCAAGTTGTTTTTTATGTCGAGTGAATTCTGTCCTTCATATCGTTCGCGATATAACCACACTGGCAACCGATTTTAAAACCATTTCTCTTTGAAGAACGCACCTGCTCCCTTCGACAACTTCCTCATTAAAAACAGGTACAAGGTACAGCGATTCAGTCATTAAAGTCATATTTAAGTAGCACTTACCATTCTTTTCGTGTTCGGGTTGCGCAAATTCAAAGGTGACATCATCACCAATTAGCACAAATGGCGCCCAGTATTTTATGGCGGAATAATTCTTTGTCTCCCGAAGAGATCTGATAGCATGGTGAAGAGCTGTACTTGCACTTTTTCTGTCTGCCAAGTGTTGGTAGAAACTCTTCATGAACTTCAAGGTCGCCTCGTCGTCAATTGCCCAGAGAGACACCAGAACAGACCGGGCACCAGCACACAGGAAAGCCCTGGCTATTCCCACAATACCCTCAGATCTTAGCTCTCCCTGGCCACTATGACAGCAACTCAGCACAACCAGTCTTGCCCGAAGACGAACTGCGTGAACATCGCTCATCGATAACATGTAATCTTCCTCTTCAGGGATCTGGGATACGCGTTCTGGATTTGGGGCCAAAGCAATTTCTCCAAAGTTGTCATCACCATGTGCAGCAATGTGGATTAGAGCAACTGACTCCATTCTTTTCAGCACCTCAGCTTTGGTTGCACCTTTTCCTGTAAGAGGCACGGTCTGCAGAAGTTCTCCAATCATATCCACCTCTCTTTTCGCACATGGCAGCTGTTTATACATGGCTTCACCGGTGCCGTAAGTGACTTCCTTCAAGCACGGATCGCCCACAAGGAGCGCTTCATTCTTACTTTGGAAGTCGTCAGGTAAACTGGTGATCAATTTTAAAGCGGTCAGCGAGGGAATTGCACGGATCCTGACAGAGTCACTCAATGCAGAAAAAGGAGCCAGGCAAAAGTGCCCTTCAGGAACAAAGACTAAGTTATCACCCTCGAGCAAGTCTGCAATAGGACTGACTAAGACATCATACAAGGGCTGCAAAGAATGCACAGAGAAGCTCAAGGACTGAACGGTTTGTTCAACAGCTTCCCCACTGCTAGAGAAGCTGCTGCGTTGTCTATCAAGTGAACGATTCTCACATCGTACAACCGTCCCCGCATTGATCTGTCTCAAAGCACTTTTCATCAAACAGCAGGCACATCCTTTTTCGATTTTCTTTTGTCTAAAATTTATCCCAATATCTTCTCTTAGGAACCAGAAACTGATGATGTTCCCTTTCAGTGCTGTGAAAACAGTTTGTGAGGGTAGATCGTTCATAACCAAAGAAATAGTTACCTTCATCGTAGGTTTCTCATCAATGTCGTATTTCATCTTCAAAATGTCTGCCAAAGCCTGTGCTCGGCCTTGCTCAGCAGCATACAAAGCCTCATCAACCTCTCCAGTCTTCAAGAGTGCTGTCCACAGAGCAGTGTATGCAAACCCATAATTGTCACGAAAGCTAATTTTCCATGCATCCTCTGAATGAAGAAGACGCTTTGTTTCATCAAAATAATAAATGTTTAGACGATAGTAATTAAGGGCTTTGCTCAAGGAGTCCAAGAATTCATGAACAACACCAACATTACAACACGCGCTTGCCTGCCCTATTGTGTCCTCTGCTTCCTTGCAAATACTAAGATGTTGATTGTGGTAGCCTATGGCTTGCTTAAAATCACCAAGTCTTTGATAAGCGATGCCGAGATTGTTATAGGCTGTTCCTTCTCCTGCCCGGTCCCCTACCTCTTTGGCAATAGTAAGATGTTGATTGTGGTAGACTATGGCTTGCTTAAAATCACCAAGACTTTGATAAGCGATGCCGAGATTGCCATAGGCTTTTCCTTCTCCTACCCGGCGCCCTACCTCTTTGGCAATACTAAGATCTTGATTGTGGTAGACTATGGCTTGCTCAAAGTCTCCAAGACTTTGATAAGCGTTGCCGAGATTGCCATAGGCTGTTCCTTCTCCTGCCCGGTCCCCTACCTCTTTGCCAATAGTAAGATGTTGATTGTGGTAGACTATGGCTTGCTTAAAATCTCCAAGACTTTGATAAGCGATGCCGAGATTGGCATTGGCTCTTCCTTCTCCTGCCCTGTCCCCTACCTCTTTGGCAATACTAAGATCTTGATTGTGGTAGACTATGGCTTGCTTTAAATCACCAAGACTTTTATAAGCGTTGCCGAGATTGCCATAGGCTTTTCCTTCTCCTGCCTGATCCCCTACCTCTTTGGTAATACTAAGATGTTGATTGTGGTAGACTATGGCTTGCTTAAAGTCACCAAGATTTCTATAAGCGATGCCGAGATTGGCATAGGCTCTTCCTTCTCCTGCCCGGTCCCCTACCTCTTTGTCAATACTAAGATGTTGATTGTGATAGACTATGGCTTGCTTAAAATCACCAAGACTTTGATAAGCGATGCCGAGATTGCAATAGGCTGCTCCTTCTCCTGCCCGGTTCCCTACCTCTTTAACAATACTAAGATCTTGATTGTGGTAGACTATGGCTTGCTTAAAATCTCCAAGACTTTGATAAGCATTGCCGAGATTGCCATAGGCTTTTCCTTCTCCTGCCCGGTCCCCTACCTCTTTGGCAATACTAAGATGTTGACTGTGGTAGACTATGGCTTGCTTAAAATCTCCAAGACTTTGATAAGCATTGCCGAGATTTCCATAGGCCTTTCCTTCTCCTGCCCGGTCCCCTACCTCTTTGGCAATACTAAGATGTTGATTGTGGTAGACTATAGCTTGCTTAAAATCACCAAGACTTTGATAAGCGATGCCGAGATTGCAATAGGCTGCTCCTACTCCTGCCCGGTCTCCTACCTCTTTGGCAATACTTAGATGTTGATTGTGGTAGACTATGGCTTGCTTAAAATCACCAAGGCTTTGATAAGTGATGCCGAGATTGCCATAGGCTGTTCCTTCTTCTGCCCGGTCCCCTACATCTTTGGAAATACTAAGATGTTGGTTGTGGTAGACTATGGCTTCCTTAAAATCACCAAGACTTCTATAAGCAATGCCAAGATTGCCATAGGCTCCTCCTTCTCCTGCCCGGTCCCCTACCTCTTTGGCAATACTAAGATGTTGACTGTGGTAGACTATGGCTTGCTTAAAATCACCAAGACTTTGATAAGCGATGCCGAGATTGCCATAGGCTCTTCCTTCTCCTGCCTTGAAACCTATTTCTTTAAAAATGGCCAATGCTTGTGTGTAATTTGTTATCGCCTGATTAAAGTAAGCTGCGCCCTGATAGTATCTACCAAGATTGAAACAAGCCAAACCCTCGCCTTGTCTGTCTCTCTCCTTTCTTGCAACGCTGAGCTCTTGCATGTGCCGCTCCAAAACGTGCAACTTTCTATCCAGCATTCTTGATATACAGGACCAGGAAGGTTTTCTCAGAAATCTGGGTTCACCTAGAATGTAAATGAACGAAAACACAATAAGTTCAATGCCCTGACTACAGGATGCTAAACCAGCACAGCAAGATTAATTGAACAGTGAAGGAATAACTATTTTAAGCTCTTATTTCGAAAGAAAATACCTTTCTTCATCAGGGTTTTCCAAGGAATGTTTCCGGCTTACGGAGACTGTCCTTACAGAGGAATATAGCCCGCAATGTGATGAAATACTTGGGTATTTAACGGACTAAGTGCGTTTTATACAATAATAATCGAGGAACATTAAAAAGTAGAAATTATTTTATGTAATGAGGAAAAAAAACAGCCTATAGGAAAACGATGACATCCCATTTTATCTTGCTTATCGAAAGCTAAAGTTCCTAAGACATACTTCACTAATTTGCTGCCGGTATGTAGCTGACACTGAAAAGACAGGAGGAGACACCAAAAAGACAGGAGGAGACGTTATTGTAAGTGTAATAATCAATTTTCTACAATTGACATCAAACTCATAATTTTTTTTTATTTCAGGTCTAAATCACCTGCCTTACGTCATAGTTTTTTGTCTGGATACCTGGTTAATCCATGCTTTTTAATCCAGGGACTTTAAATTGAGCTAATTGAATTGCTAACACGTTTACATTAGGAAAGGCTGCTCGTTAGGGCAAAATCGGCTGTTCTTATTCTAGAGACACATAATCCGGCCGTCCGAATTATGCCTTTCTCTCTCTTTCACAAGAGTCCCCCTGCATCTTCAACATCTTTATGGACACGGTCCTCCGCGTAGCACTCCACGAGATAGAAAAGATCACCGATGACTGTGGAATTGAAATCGAGTATCGAATAAACATGCGCAGCACCGACCGCAACCAGCGCGCCATAGCTCCTCCATCTGGTAAGCGAAAAGTTAAGCTAATTTTATACGCTGATGATATAGTCTTATTTTGTCGCTCAGCGTCGTCCCTTCAGCTCAGCGTCGACGCGATGAACTCCGTTTTCACCCGCTTCGGCCTGAAAATCGTTGAAGATAAGACCCAGACGATGATTTTCAACGCTGACGAAGAAGAACTCGCTCAAGAGTCAATCATCACGCTAAATGGCTTCGCAGTCGAGAACGTGCGCAAATTCCGCTACCTAGGCTACTGGCTGAACAACACCGCGAAAAATCCACCCCTCGCTGAGCAAATTTCCTCTGCATGGTCAAAATGGACTGAGATAAAACACATCCTCTGCGATCGTGAAATCAACCTCTGGATACGAGTAAAAATTTTAGAATCAACCGTCCGCGCACGCCTCCTCTACGCTGCGCAAACTGACCTCCTCAGCTCTGCTGAGCACGCTAAGTTAGAATCAATTTGGCACCAATATCTTCGAAAAATGGTCAAAGGCGGTTTCCAGCGCAAAAAAGCACCACCCCGAGAAACTAAAAAACTGAAAGCTGAGCGGTTGAAACGCGAAGCTGAAAATCCTGAGCTGAAAGAGCAATGGGACTGGGGATACAAAATCACGAATGAGAAGCTGAGAAAAATCTGCAGAGCTACTCTCATCGGTGACTTCGCCGATAAATTTCATCTCAAATACGTTGCTCACGTGACCCGCATGCCGAACAACGCTTTGCAGAAACAGCTGGTCTACTGTGAACCAGCCCGTACAATCCGACGAGGAGGCAAAAATGTGAATTTCTGGGCTAAATTATCAGAGACTACTGGCATTGAAGCCGAACAACTACAAAAGACTATGTACGACAGGAACGATTTCAACAAGTGGATCGCAGATCGCTACGAGACGCATTCACGGCCAGCCAAATTCGTAAAGACGAGTAAGTGCTGAACAAATCGATCGATCGATCGACTACCAACGATGTAGATGTTTGTTTCTGAGTGAGCCTCGAGTAATAAGACTCTACGTTTGTTTGCAAGCTTTCCCGATGTTTTCTCGTATTTCTCGGCGATGTTTAAAAAAATAGGTACCCAATGCCTACATGTGGGTAGCCACTTAGACATCGTACTATCAATGGAACGTTTGAGCGTGTTGTTCTTTTTTATTCTGGTTCTAACCATTTACTAATCTGCGTTTGCAAATCTGCAGGAAAATCCGTGGCAACGGTCCATAATCATGGTAAATAGAATGCAATTCAACATCCCTAATTTAGCATCAAATTTGCTATCAAAATTAAACGCTATCATGACTATGAAGCGCCGTATCCCTAATTTAGCATCAAATTTGCTATCAAAATTAAACGCTATCATGACTATGAAGCGCCGTATCCCTAATTTAGCATCAAATTTGCTATCAAAATTAAACGCTATCATGACTATGAAGCGCCGTATACAGTAGTTATGATATCAGTCTAAAAAGTCACTCTTTATACCACTGTCTACTATCACTAGTGTATAACAGTCTGCACACCAGAAGATTTCAAACAGCAAATATCAGTAAATGTATTTAAGTAATATTTAATGGAACATAGTTTTTCAGTGAGTAATTAACCCATTGGCTCCTGGGGGTTCCCCATTGACGAGTAAAATCGTCTGGCTTTAGACAGAGTAAAATACTACGTATGGATGGTTTGGGCTGGTTTGG
>NC_090885.1:12740677-12773177 GCF_036669925.1 Montipora capricornis | reverse complement strand
GAGGGGGGGGGGGGGGCTGTGTCATGGCTTGTCGCATGCAACTCTAACAAGTATGAGGTAATAGTCCATGGCCACACCAATTCACTAGAGCTCTCTATGGGAGGGTGAGGGGAGTAAATCTCCACGTGTTGACTTCACACAAGTTTAGGTTTCACGAGTAACAATCGTTTTAATGCTACAGAACTGTTTCGTATGGTGCACGTACCACACTCATCAGGCAATTTTAACGACTGAACTGTTGAAATTGGAAAGCTGGCAGTTAAATACGGAAATTTGAATGGTTACTATAGTGAATGCGTTATATTTTAGCAGCTGCTAGGTAACAAAACATGATATAAGGGCATTATATGTCGGTATTTTAAATTTACGTTACTCTAAAGTTCCGGAGTACATATCGGTTTCTGTGGGGGCATGAACTTGCTAATTCGTTTCTTCTGTTAAGGCTACACAGTGCTTTCTTACACATGATTATGAATTTCTCATTCAGACAAAGACTACATTTCTTGCTAATATTGCTGTAGGGTCTACATTTTTTAATTTCCTCTAATTGCTCCTCAATCGATTGAGTTGAGCGCTCTAAAAAATACGTTCTACTCAAAAAAAAAAAAGAAATCAATATGTATAATATATATATATATATATATATATATATATATATATAGCGCAAGTAGGGGGTTCCAGTTAGCTGCAGAGTGCTCGATACGTGAAGTAGAGCGAATATAACATTTGGAAGAAAGACAACTTCACAGCGTAGCGATGAAGTTGTCTTTCTTCTACGCTGTGAAGTATTCTTTCTTCTAAACGTTATATATATATATATATATATATATATATGTATATATAGTGAGAATAAAAGCAGTTTACCCAACGATGAACTCCCAGTAAGAGGATCCAGAGGATACGTGTCTCTCCGTAAATCTGTAGATAGGTATAATAAAACGACGAAGAGACAAACTCTTGACAGTTCCAGCGTTTAATCGACGTTTCGGCCTTCGGCCTTCTTCAGGATAGTTTAAAAGTTAAAAATTAAAAAAGCTATATACAATGGTTGTGAGTGGCAGAGTTACGGGCTTTTATATAGTACACAAAAAATGGAAATTAAGGTTATGTAACAAAAGAAAAGTCTTAATTACAAGCTAGGCAAAACAAAAAACAATTGATAAAAAGGAACAAACAGACTAATTAGATAAATCGTGTTATTACGTAACAAACTCCCCATTGAGGGCCTCTGAGTGAATGTGCGGGTCAATGTCATAACAAGGTCCTCAGAGAGGGCCCCTAAACAATGTAATAGATTCCCAATCGAAAGCCCCTGAATGAAAAACCAAACACAAACATAACAGAATCCCCCAATAGAGTTTTTGAACAAAGACAACAACGACTATATATATATATATATATATATATATATATATATATTTATAAATACATGTATATATACATACATATGATATATACATATATACAAAGGCCCTGACCGGGAAGCTCATTATGATTTACATTGTTTAAGGGCCCCTCTAGGGGTTTTGTTAATTTTTTAGCTTTTTTGTCATCTACAAATTAGCACCACTTTTTGTTCTTTTTTGCAATCTTTAATTTTTTTGACAGCTGTCACTTGTAATTGTTAGCGCCTAAATCCTATTTAAGTTTCGTTTTTATTCAAACGTTGTCATAACTGAAGAAGGTCTTTGACAGAAACGTTTTATTAAATTTTTAATTTTTAAACTTTTTTTACGTCAGAAGTTGTCCGTCCTCGCTTTTCTTTTAACCTACTATATATATATAACACATGCGGTTTTCTTTTCTTTGGCTTCCCTACGTCTTGTGGTAAAGAGTTCGAATTTACCGTTTAGTTATTTAAGTTTCAAGTTTTCCTGGGCCGTCCAGTTGTGTTGGGCCGTTTAGCTTAATCCACGTCTCGGAGAAATCACCGATAAGGTTTGTAATTATCGGTTTTAAGTTTGTACGTAATTCTTGTTTTATCAATCATGTAATTAACTCGCTCGTTAACTCTTTTATTTTAACTTTCCTGTTTTAGAACCAGCGCTTTGGAAAGGATTGTTACTAGGCTGCGTATCATCGGTGTTTTTTAGGAGAAACAAATAAAGTCTTAGTGGTTTTCGCTGATCCGGTTTTCTTGCTTCTATGGTCCTAATCACCTATCGAGCGCATAGTTCTACATATTGCCCATGACCACCCCTCGACTATATACGAGTCGGCGAAGAAGTAATCAAGTCTAGCAAACAGGCCAGGAACTTGGGAGTTGGATTCCATCAAAGAACACTGAAGTTAAAATAACATGCATTAGCGCATTTTTCCGCATTCGCCGTACACCTAGAATTGGGCGATACCTATCCCAGGTAGCTAAGTACTGAGACTATTGTTCACTCTGACATAACATCGCGTTTGAACTATTATAATGCCCTGCTGTAGGGTCTCCCAAAGTATCTGATTAATAGACTTCAGCTTTGACTATAAAGGCAGGAAAATATCACACCAATACTAAGGAGCTGATATTGGCTGCCAGTTCATTATAGGATAGTTTTTAAAATGTTGTTGCTAACTTAAAAAGCTCTGAATGGACTGGCCCTGATTACATTAAAGAGCTATTGAGGTATAATGACTCTCGTCGAACACTAAGATCTTCAAACAACAGGTTGCTATAGCAAATCTTAAAAAGTATGGTGAAAATGGTTTTTCCGTGGCGGCACCAAGGCTCTGGAATAAACTATCACTCCAGATCAGGTTTTCATCATCAGAGGCAGTTTTTAAGGCTAATCTTAAGACTTATCTTTTTAAGCGTGCATTTGATTTGTAGTTTTTACTTGTAGTTATTTTTTTTATTCTTTGAAACCTTATCGTATTATATTGCGCATTTAATTCTTCAGATTTTAATTTTTAGGGTTTTACAGTATTGTCAAGCACCATGGACAATTAATGGAAGATGTCGCTATATTGATTGATTGATTTATTTGTAGCTGTTCCTTTAATACGTACACAAGCACCAAGAACAAGGTGTAAAACCACCGAACAGAAAATTGTGTTTGAAAACCTAGGTACGCTGACATTTTATCAGAAGCACTTGTTTTCAACATTTGGAATCTCTTTATAGCGGTAAGCTGCCTCATGCAATTTGCCTTACCAAATATTAAAATCTTATCGTCGCGTGAAATTCTTACGAGGACATCTCCATAATTGGACTTGGAGGCCTTCGGGAAGAGTATCTGTTTTCTAATATTGGTCTTTACTATAATTTTCAGCGGTGAATATAAGAATTTAGTGTTATATTCACCGGGCTACCCGGTGAATATAACATTTTGGAGGCGCGGCTGCTAAGCCAATCAAGCACTTTTCGTGCCTTTTTATCTTGTTTTAGGCCGTTGTTTTGCACTTTCTTGATATTCACCGCTGAAAATTACACTAAAACAATTATTCGCCTCAGGCTCAGTGATTATCGGTGAATATTCACCTCGACTTCGTGCCGGTGAATATTCACCGATAATCACTTCGCCTTCGGCGAATAATTGTTAAATATTATCGTTATTTTCCTTGTCAACTTTTTTAAGCTTCTCAGTGTTGCCCAAAGTTCATTTCCACTACGGAAGACCAAATATTTTCTTGGTCAATTTATGACAGCCGATGAACATGCATGATAGGTCAAGTTGGCGGTTTCGAAAATGCAGGGGTTTGTCTGCAAGAGTTCCTTCTTGTCTCGCCCCATTTTTCGCGGGGCCAAAACATAAAAATCCCTTATGTCCCCCCACGGAAACGCTTGCTACGCAGTCTACTTTGAATCCTGATTGTTTAAAAATTTGGTCAGCAAGAGCAATCAAGGTGACAACACATCCTTTCTTCCAGACTAAAAATGTCATATGCGATGAAGTAACAGAAAAAAATTCTGATTTAGAAATGATACCAAGAGAACTCGAATACTAATCCAAAATAACACGAAAAGTGTTTTATAATAATTTCCTCCTTAACGCATTTCATGTTATGCCCATCAATCACTTCTATTTTAAATCGGGCTCTTCTCATTTTTTTTAGTTTTGAAAATGAATGATTTAACTTTGTAATATGGCAACTTACTGGAGCATGTCTTAGCAGTTTCGACTCCTGCCGAAAAGGGTTCGAATATATATTCCGAATTACCCCGAGTCACCATCGATCAAAAACATTTCTCTTCAAAGAGCAAGTTGTTTGTGATTGAAACTGGTTTGCATAGCACGAGTCATTTATTCATAGAGGGTAGTATACTTCGATCAAACGACAGACAAATAACTTATTACACTCAGAAAGCAAATATTACTAAATGCCTTGCAAATGTTCCTCTTTAAAACCTTTTGAGAAGGAATAACGAATCCTGCTGAACAGGAAAAAAAAAAGTGGGGGGGGGGGGGGATAAATAATACTGGTGGATCATTCGGGTGTGTCATTCGTAGCTGATTATGAGTGACGATGCTCAATTCAGAAAATAGACATATAATGAATTCTGACATAGTCACTAACTTGATCCAAACTGAGTAATGATAATGATTTTAAGTAATTTTGCCCGGGGCAATTGCCAATATTAACGAGAAATGCCCTATGCCATTGCCCTCTATGTTATTAAGTAGAGAAAACTTGAAAATTTATTGTCAGGTACCGACGTCCTCTACACGACTTCAAATTTGGTCATTTCACATCGCCGTCAGAGAAACACACATTTGGGGCGTACAGAACCTTTGTTTTTGTTCCAGTATTAAGCCCATTGTTTTATGACGCTCTGGTAGCCGTCGCGCTTACGTGAGCTCCATAGTAGGAACCTTACGATAGGACGACGACGACGACGACGGCTACGAAAACGCCACGAAACAATAGACTCAATAAATAAAAACAAAGGCTCTGCACTCCATGCACATGCGTTTTGCATTTTGGGACACTTCTTTTCCGTCCTCGTCCTCGTCCTGACAACGACGTGAATTGACTAATTTTAGGGTTGTGTTGATGACGAGAGAACCTGACGAAATATTTCTACTTTTCTTCCCAAAGAACCACACCGTGCATCCCAATTTTATTCCCGCAATGTTGATAAATATTTTCCATTCCGAACGACTTGGAGTTATCATAAAATTATTACAATAACGGGAATTAATAATTTAAGACAATGTTCTCCTTGGTGTTGCCGTGGTTCATGCGTAACTGGTTCCTAATGAATCAGCCGTGCCAATGGTTCTGCACGCCGCGCAAATGCATTTAACATTTTTGGAAGCCATTTTCTACTTTGGATCGCTAATCTCTTGATAGATCAAACCGAAATATAACGACTATAACGGTTCATGCACAACACAATGGCAACAAATCTGTCAGGTCAGCGGGGATTAGGCTATACCGTTTAATGATGAATATGGAAAAGCTAAGATGCAACTAGGAAGGTTGACTTAGCGTCAACAAACTTTGCAATAGACTTTTGTAGTAATGTTGGACGGTCTACCAGAATCTCATTTTTTCTTGGGTTTAAATAAAAATGTGACATTTGCAGTTAGTAATTCAAAAAGGGTTTCATTTTGATTTCAAGGTCGTCTTTTCAGGGTATATTCACTAAGTTCAACTTTATCCAGAAAACATGAATGCCAGTAGTTGCTTTCCTCGACAAATGTTCTAAGCATAGATACGTTTGACTAGGTATGCAAGGGAAAGAGTTTGTATTGTATAGAATTTTCACACACAAAAACAAAATGCCTTCTTTTTATATGTTCATAAAATTTGATTGGTTTTACGGTTTGAACTTAAAAAAGCCTTGTTTCCTTCACCAGCATAAAATTCCAAACCATGAGAGATTAATTTGATTTGAGCGTCAGTTATTTTCTTATTTGAGAGGTTTTTAATGTACTTTTCCCCTGAGGTTTTCGGAAACTGACTTTCATACGCTGAAACAAGATGTCAGACCACGCAATACATAGAAGTTGTAATCCTTCATGGAGATATCGACAATGCAGAAGCAATTCTGCCAGCTCTACCAAAAACACCAGACTATCGTTTGTCGGACGATGATATGGCTGAAGCAAACCTCGAATCAAACGAGGAAAGCCCTCCAGCATCCCAGCTAGAGCAATGACACAAAGCTGAACTTACTGTAATAGCCACACAAAGAAACGAAAGGAGAAATCCTTCAAGGCAGAGCCCGCTGAAAGTGATTAACTTACGCAAACCGGCCAAAGAAAAGGAAAGAATATGTTATTAGCGCCATTGAATTCAAGAGACTAAAGACTGAGGAACCTACCCTCAAACTCAAGAAACATTTATAACAAAAGACTTGTCCTAAGTCACTCCAGTATAAAGCGCGGGCAAACATAATGCTCCATGAAATGTTTCCAAAAGAGATAGGTGCCATAAAACAATATGCCGAAAAACAATTTGTGAAAGCCCTGTTGCGCTTCATTCAACGCAGACTCGAGAGTCGCACGAAAAAGTTAGAAAAGTCGAAATATGGCGAACATCGAAACAAGGCGTTTGTAAACTCTCTAGCTGAGTCACAATCGCCCTCGGCGAAGAATGTCAATAATGATGTAAACAGGATAAACAACCTAGAAAAGCAACTTTTCGATATAAAAGATGCTATATACACACTTGCTAAACAACAATAAAAATGTTGAAAGCTGCAACAGTGTGATTTCTGGACAAACAACCACAAAAACCACAAGTAAGAGATCAGTCCCAACACTATCACAAAATGGCAAACGCATAAGGCAAAGAAAATCCGCTAGAGAAAAAAGATATAACAAAGAAAGGGAGACGAATGAGAAATTCCTTTAAAATCTCTCAGATCACAGATTGACTGACATCCAAGTAATGCGCCGATCAAATCGAAACTTCAACAACTTCAACACCCCCCCCCCCCTCTCACCCCCCCTCCGCGCAAACCCCGGGCATTTGACTATTTTATGTGCCCGGTAAGTGGGGAATTTGACGAGTAAGGCCTTCCCGGGGGTGGCGAATTTGACCTTTTTCTTAGTGGGGTGGAGAGAATTGAACCGGAAGTGTCGATCTCAAACAACCATTCAAGAAAGCCTCGAAGCGTGTATGTTTTTTAATACAATTGAAGAGGGCAAAGGTCCCACAGAATGAGATAATACTATTTTACACTTCTTGCATACGGCCCGTTTTAACGTATGCATCGCCGGTGTTTTTCCACGCTTTGCCCATGTACTTAAAGAAAGATCTAGAACGCGTAAAGAACCGGACCCTAGCTATTATTTGCCCGGGACTGTCCTATACGGATGCCTTAGAACTATCGAACATTCTATCTATTAACGACTACATCGCTAGCTTATGCAATAAGACATTCACATCGATTGTAAATGATCCGACCCACCGCTTGCATAGCATGCTACAGTTCCGTGAGCCATCGCGCTATGATCTACGCCACAAGAGGCGGTTTGTTGTTCCCAAATGTAAAACAGAACGAATTTTAAGAATAGTTTATATGTTGTAAATACGCAATTCAGCTTTATAAGCTGCAAGTTTTTTACAAATAAACCATCTATCTATCTAGGTATCAAATGATTTCTTTTTCCGGCGCCGAAGTCGCTCACAGCTGTAAACACTTCTTTGGACGAGATGGAAGAGTTTAGCGGCTATCGTAAAAATTTCATAGATGGCACATTGTCTGCAGTAAATTTTTCCAGAAGGTAATCGGCATTAAGAACACAAACAAAAAAGACTCACGAGAGAACAATACCATCTGTCACAACATCTGTCATCCAGCAGTAAAAGACCATAAAAAAATCTTGATGCAAGAATGGAGTTTACTACACAATCAGCCAATGCTGAAAAACATTTACAAAACGCTTTCTATCATATTATACAGAGGAAGGAAATCACTAAAAGCCACACCTTTGACGGCACACAATACGGCTGCGCATTACGGAAGTCAGAGCAGGTCTGTCATGATCTTTTCTCTCACATGAATTAATTCAATTTCAAGTCATTTTTAATATTTTCGATATTAAATTTGTGTTTTGTAGTAACTCAAGTCTGGTAAAAACGGCATCATCATATAAAGGATCACGAAACATGTGTTGGCATGTTTATACACAAGATGACTGTTCCATTGCTCCGAACAACTCAAGTGATGGTTTCGTTCTGCGAGGTTTAAAGTTGTAATGAGAATGCATACATTATACGAGGCTCTGGTCTTGCTTAGCTTTAAGTAAGACTTTAAAGTGAGTAGACATTAAAGGTTTGTTATCATGCTAAAACTGATTGAATGCATTCTTAATCGTCATTTTGTTTTGTGACACCATCATTTTTTAATCACAGCGGATTCAAGAACTAAAACCTTCTCTGTTCAGGAACAATTCAAGATACATCGTTTACTTACTTCCTCTATGTGTAAGGAAAGAGTGGAGGGCAGTATATAGTTCGATCACACAAGAAACAAATAATTTATTACCGTGACCCCTCTAGCTAATTGTTACTTATTACCTTGAAACAACAGACAAATATCTGATTACACCCACCAAGCTAATTAATATTACGAAATACCTTGCAATGTTCCCCTTTAAAACCTTTTGAGCAGCAATAATGAATCCCGCTGAACAAAAAAATTAAGGGATAAATAATACTGGTGGATCATTTGGGTGCGTCATTCGCAACTGATCATGAATGACGATGATCATGATCACTTTAGAAAATAAACTGCATATAAGGAATTCTGATATAGTCACACTAAACTTGATCCAAAGTGAGTAAATAGAAAACAACAAAAAGTAACGAAAAATTCATCAGAAGTGGTTTATCACACATAAATTACTTGTTCGTACTATTAAAAAAGGAGTAAAAGTGAGCAACTTACCAAAATGGATACTACTCGATGCGAGGTCCTCGACGACAAGAAATGACTCTGCAAAATTTGATGATTTTTAAATGTGGTTATCCATGCATTATCGAATCTTGTACGAAAACTTTTAATTTTCACAACAAAATTCCCTCAGTTATGCCTAGTATGCAATAAAAATGTAAAACCGGACCGGAAAGTTGAAACGTTAGCAAGAGAACTAACAAATGGAGCAGCAAGGAGAAGAAGTCGTTAATTCATACTCGCAACTGCAAGATCAGTGAAGCAGTTTAAGTTGAACACTGATCGAGGTGAGATGACTGTTCCATTGCTCCGAACAACTCCAGTAATGGTTTCGTTCGGCAAGATTCAAAGTTGTAATGAGAACGCATACATTATACGAGGCTCTATGGCTGGTCTTGCTTAGCTTTAAATAAGACTTTAAAGCGGGATTAAGGGCTTGTTATGGCTAAAACTGATTGAATGCCGATTCTTAATCGTCATTTTGCTTTGTAACACCCTGATCATCTTTGAATAACGCGGATTCAAGAACTAAAACCTTCTCTGTTCAGGAACAATTCAAGATACATCGTTTACTTACTTTCTCAATGTGTAAGGAAAGAATGGAAGGCAGTATATAGTTCGATCACTCAAGAAACAAATAATTTATTACAACCCCTCAAGCTAATGTTACTTGTTACCTTGCAACGACGGACAAAGAACTTGATATTACACCCAGCAAGCTAATACTAAATACCTTGCAATGTTCCTCTTTAAAATCTTTTGAGTAGGAATAATAATTCCCGGTGAACAAAAAATTAAGGGATAAATAATACTTGTGGATCATTTGGATTCGTCATTTGCAATATTGATCATTAAGTGACGGCCGTCACTTCAGAAGAAAAACATAGGGAAGAATAGTCACTGACTTGATCCAAAGTGAGTAAAGAGAAAACAACAAAATGTAACGGAAAACTCATCAGAAGTGGTTTATCACACATAAATTACTTGTTCCTGTTATTAAGAAATGAGTAACAGTAAGCAACTTACCGAATGGATGCTAATCGATGCGAGTTCTTCGACGACAAGAAATCACTCGATCTGCAAAATTTGATGATTCAATGTGGTTACATAATCAATGCATTATCCAATCTTGTACGAAAACTTTTCACTTTCATAACGAAATTTCCTTTTGCCTAGTTATTGCAACAAAAATGTAGAACTGAAGCGGAAAGCTAAAAAGTTCGCAAGAGAACAAATGGAGCAGCAAGCTAGGAGAAGAACAAAGTCATTTCACACTCGAGCAAATTGCGGAACTGATCAGTGAAGCAGTTCAAGTTGAACAGTGATCGAGGTGAGATGACTATTCCATTGCTCCGAACAACTCCAGTAATGGTTTCGTTCGGCAAGGTTCAAAGTTGTAATGAGAACGCATACATTATACGAGGCTCTGGTCTTGCTTAGCTTTAAGCAAGACTTTAAGGAGAGTAGACATTAAGGGTTTGTTATCATGCTAAAACTGATTGAATGCATTCTTGATCGTCATTTTGCTTTGTAACACCCTGATCATATTTGAATAACGCGGGTTCAAGAACTAAAACCTTCTCTGTTCAGGAACAATTCAAGATACATCGTTTACTAACTTTCTCGATGTGTAAGGAAAGAACTTGGAGGGCAGTATATAGTTTGATCACGGAAGCGTGAAACAAATAATTTAATACGGTAACCGTGACCCCTTAAGCTAATTGTTAGTTATTACCTTGCAACGACAGACAAATATTTAATTACACCCAGAAAGCAAAAATTACTAAATACCTTGCAATGTTCCTCTTTAAAACCTTTTGAGCAGGAATAATGAATCCCGCTGAACAAAAACAATTAAGGGATAAAAAATACTGGTGGATCATTTGGGTGCGCCTTTCGAACTGATCATGAGTGACGGTGAACATGATCACTTTAGAAAATAAACATATAAGAAATTCTGACATAGTCCAGACTGAGTAAAGAGAAAACAACAAAAAGTAACGCAAAATTCATCAGAAGTGGTTTATCACACATAAATTACTTGTTCGTGTTTTTAAGAAACGAGTAACAGCGAGCAACTTACCAAAATGGATGCAATCGATGGGAGGTCCTCGACGACAAGAATGGACTCCGCAACATTTGATGATTTAAAGTGGTTATCCATGCATTATGGAGTCTTGTACGAAAACTTTTAACTTTCGTAACAAAATTTCCTTTAGTTCAGATCTAAGTATTAACGGCATAAAACAGAGACAGAGCTTAGCGACAGTTTACACATATACTACTGTGAGACGGAGGCCAGAAAAAACATGCCGCAAAAAACCCTGTGGGGAAAAAACAGACGGCAGGAAAACTGGGTAGGAACCGTGGCTCAAGCTCGAAATAGCCCATACTGTCAGGCTAAAAAATTCAAACGCATCTACCCGCGTTGACTAAAAGAACGATATACTTAGAAATAAATTTCCAAAAAATATATCGAAGGTCAAACGAGGTGTCGACCTAGAATGACTATCCCACATGATACAAGTCTCTTATATAGCCCCTTCCCTGGCAACCCGTAATGCACCTCGACTGGAATATTTTCAGTCACCATTGCTCCAGTGCCGGGGAAATATTTCATGCCCGGCTAATTCGTATACACTCAAACTCCAGAAATTCCACATGCCTAGTATGCAATAAAAGTGGAACTGGAGCGGAAAGTTGAAACGTTCTCAAGAGAACTGATCGAGGTGAGATGACTGTTCCATTGCTCCGAACAACTCAACTTCAGTAATCATAAAAACTTTGCTCTTAAATTCGATTTGAAGAGGAGGCTGACATGTACTCGGAAAAGGCCTATTAGATAGTCCATCATATGGACTCCTGATATATAACCTAGGTACATACACACATATGGAGGGAAACACTAAATAGCTAAAAGCTAATCAACGTGTGGCCCTATAAAATTATATTGGGGGTAAAAAATACAAAATTCGAATATCTAAAAAGCTATACTATCAAATCTATAAATTCTAATAAATATTAAATTAAATTAATATCAAGGTAAAACTAAAGTGATTTAGACTAAGCTGCTCTTTAAAAACTCGTCTTAAATACAGTAAGAGAATTCTTACGTCAGAATTCTAAAGATAACTTATTCCAAAGTTTACATGCTCTAACCAAGAAAGACTTTGAATTCCAAGTTAAATTTAGCATACCTAGTATTTCTAGAATGGACTTGAATTGGGTAAGGTGCCCTGTATAAGTTTGAAAACTAGAGAACAACTGCTTATCTTCTTTTCTTCATAAAAGGGAATCCATTTTCACTTATTTAACAATTGTACAGATGGCGAATCTCTATCGGCAGAGAAAATAACCCTAGCCGCCCTTTCTTGCAGCTTCAATACTCTGTTCAAAGATTCTTTATCACAACATGACCAGATAAATCTAGCTTAGGTTATTGTAGGATGAATTATCGAATTAAAATATTGCCTAAGAGACAGATAAACTCTGATTTTTCTGAGAAGCGCTATACGTTGAGAACGCTTCTCACAAATTTTGTCAACATGTTGACTAAACGATAAGTGACTATTAATATCCAAGCCCAACAGAGTAGCACTTAGTTTAGAAACATTGCTCGCTAGTTCATGGTCACTAAACTTCACTGATGGTTGAAAATCCAATTTGGATTCAAGTCTCTTGCCAGTCACGATCATTACATTTGTCTTGTCTACGTTAACAGGAAGCTTATTTGACACAGCCCAGATTAGGATTTCAGCTACATAATTATTAAGGTCACGTTCAAGTTTATGCATAGACTCATAGTCAGCAGAGCAGGTGATGGTAGTATCATCAGCATAATGATCTATCTGCGCTGTAATATAAAGTGGCAAATCATTTATAAATACGATACAGAAAAGAGGACCCAAAATACTTCCTTTTGGTACTCCATGATTGAAACATCTTGCAACATCAATGCAGACCAACTGACGTCTACCCGAAAGATATGACTGGCACCAATCATATGTTCTGTCGTTAACACCACAGGCCTCCCATTTCCGCAATAATAAATTGTGGCCAACCAGTAGTCAACGAGTAGTACTCCACTCATTCTGTTGTTGTCCAAATTTAATAAGAACTCATCAACTATTTTAATCAGAGCAGCCTCAGTACCATAGTGCTTACTGTCTAGAATAAATCAAGTTGATCACTTGAAGAAAGTCATACAAAGAATCGTGGACGTAACGCTGTGTAACCTTAGATAAAACTGTCAGGAAAGCAATTAGATGATAATTAGAAGGGTCACTTGCATCACTCTCTAGCGAAATTTAAATTGTATAACAGTTGCTTTTACTACCTAATTGGCTTGCAGGGATGGCGCAGTGGTGAGAGCACTCGCCTCCCACCAATGTGGCCCGGGTTCGATTCCCGGCGTCATATGTGGGTTGAGTTTGTTGGTTCTCTACTCTGCACCGAGAGGTTTTCTCCGGGCACTCCGGTTTCCCCTCTCCTCAAAAACCAACATTTGACTTGATTTACTTTCATTGTTCATTTCAGTTTACATCGTCCCCAATTAGCGCTCCAGCGCTAGAACGAGTAGACACTTAAATAAAGTTCCTTTATACGTGACACATAACCTCAATTAGAATATACTAAAACAGTGGATAGCGTTGAACTCGCGTGCATATTGGCTCGTCAAACTCCGGATATCCTGTGCTATCCGAGCAACTCAGGAAAAATGGCGTCCCGATTTGCATCCGTGACAAGTGAAGAAAACATCCAAATTAATTTGTTGTGGGGTATATTATCGCACTGTTTAAGGATATACTAAAACAACTATTCACCTCAGTGTCGGTGGCTAGCGTTGGATATTTACCTCGCCGCTTCGCGGCTCTGTAAATCTGTAACAATTAACATGCAGTTTTGTTGCATAATTCTACTTCTGCGATATCCGAGCTCAGTGCAAGTTTGGAGTCGAGCGAGTCAGTTGTGTAAATTATAGAGAGAAGTTTTTACCGATTTTACTGCGTTTCCGACGTTATTTCTGGCCGACCTTTCTTGACGTCGCACACAGACGAAAATGAGGCGCTTAATGACGACCTGCTATCGAATGAAGGCCTGGACGAAGGAGAATTCCTCAAAGATTCTGGAAAAGATAAAAATATGGCGGCCGAGCCTGGCACAAGCGGCGCGAACGTTTCAATGTCCGCTGCCGACTTTAAGAGTCTTTCACTGGCAATGAATGAATGTGTCAAAAAGACCCGATAAATTGGAGGAAAAACATTCTGCGACGGGTAAAGGCCCTTGCAAACGACAGAGCCAGGAACATACCTCGGACAATGAGGATGTTCAAACACTCATGGCTAAAGTTGCCGACGATGATGACGATCTCGGCAACGGGGACGAAGATGAAACGCTTACAAAACTACAGAAAGAGTACGAGTCTGAAGACTCTATCGGGAAAAGCATACATAACCCACAATTTGCCAAGCTGCTTGGCAAAATGTTTCGCAATCACCTGCCCGACAAAATCCTCAAAGGCCTTAAAGAGAAGCTCGAGCGACAAGCTCGAGTGGAAAACTGCGAAACTGTAAAACCAACACGCGTCAAACCGGGTATTTGGCGAAAACTTCGTAAACACACGCAGAAGAGGGACTTACAACTAGATGCAGCAAGCCCTCGTTAAGGGTATAATCCCGGTTGCCCGGTTGACAGAACTGATCATGTCAGAAAAGCATGGGTTAGACAAAGAGAGAATGCAGCTGATCAAGCAATTTGGGCTTGATGTCTTGCCACTACTAATGCATGTAAACTATGAACTAAACATGCAGTGAGAACATCTGATGAAACCTGACATTGGCAAAGACTATTTCA
Organism: Montipora capricornis; assembly: GCF_036669925.1. Lineage (NCBI taxonomy): Eukaryota > Metazoa > Cnidaria > Anthozoa > Scleractinia > Acroporidae > Montipora > Montipora capricornis. Next base: position 12,758,485 of record NC_090885.1, on the reverse strand, counting down.
CTTTCCCCTGACGTCATGTACTATTCACATACCTGCTTTTTGCTGACGACCTCCAAAAGCAGTTTAACGGCATAAATGAAGTAAACAAGATTGGTGCAAATGTTCAAAACCATAGAGTCACAGGAATCCTTCTGGTTATAGCAGCAGCAATACAAACAGACACACTCCAAAGACCAAACATTCAGAGCCTGGTGTCACAAGGAATCTCCAAAGATGAACTCAAACAAGAGGCAATCACAGTAGCTCATGCTCTTAACAGACCTTAACACGGTAACTTGTGGTGTACAAAATTTTGTTGCTGGTAACATCGCTCATCACTTTTCTGACTATAGGTCTATTACCTCACACCCAAGCATCCTTGTGATTGTATCGAGCTATCGCATCGATTTTGAACGGTTATTGCAGAGAACAGGTTATTGAACACATTATTGCAGTAGACGTTCAAAAACTTCTTGATAAAGGTGTTCTAAACAAGACAGCACACTGCAATGGAAAATTCATCTCTTCGGTCTTTACTAGAACAAAGAAAGATGGGTCTCAAAGACATCCTGAACCTCAGAAATCTTAATGAGTTTGTTCTTACCGGCATTTTAAAATGGAATCCATCCAATCAGCTTCGCAACTACTTAAAAGGGTCCGACCATTGGTTGGCAGTTCTAGACCTCAAGGATGCTTATTGCTCTGTACCAATAAACCTCTGGCACAGATAATACCTAAGGCTTGAATTTAACGGAACCCTTTATGAGTTTATAATTACTTGCTGGCCAAATGGCCTGGCCTAGGCCCCTAGGGTATTCACCAAGCTTATGAAACCAGTAGTTATGCAACACTGAGATCCAAAGGATACCTTATAGTGGGTTACATAGACAACATATTACTAATGGCAGAAACATGCACCAGAGCAGCTATTTCTTGTAGTTGCTGACACGGTTGGCCTACTCAGAACATTTGTTGTCACAATCCATGATACTAAATCTGTCACGACACCCTCTCAAATAGCAACATTTTTGGGATTCATATTGAATTCTATGAATATGACCTTATCCATGATCCCGGAGAAGGCAGATATCGTAGAAATTAAGTGTCACAACCTCAATTGTACAAATACAAGATCCTGCGCAAATCCAAGAGGTTGCCTCAATCACGGTGGGTTTAATGGTCTCCACATTTGCAGGAGTGTACTATGGGCCATCAATCAATCAATCAATAAACTTTATTTACCCTCGAATTTACAGAGTAGCACTCAAGTGCTAATATCTTCGAGCCAACCGGCGGGTCTAATCTGCAGGTCGCAGGTCGCAGGTCGCGGGTTGCAGGTCATTGTTTCATCAATATACAAAGTATCCTAAACATTCATAAAAGCTAACCTTAGGCATACAAACTTTTGTTTAGGCCTAATTAGGCCTAAGGTTAGCTTTTAAGACTGTTTAGGATTATTTCTGTATTGGTGAAACAATGACCTGCAACCCGCGACCTGCGACGTGCAAAAAAGACCCGCCGCGAGCAAACTACATTAATAACTAATTATAATTAAAAAGTTAATTGTATATAAAAAATAACATAACTAACTACCTAGACAACTAACTTGCAAATTATCTTGATGTAAAAAGTGCAAGATCATTTGTTCCCAGTAGATATCAGTCGTCGAAAATAACTAAAATCAGAAATAGTGCGGCGATGGTCAGGAAGAGAATTCCAAGATAATGCTGCCGAATAACTAAAGGAATTGATACCGTAAGAAGTGGTCAATGGTTTAGGCAAACAGAGCATCTTATGTCCTCTTAAAAAAGAGGTGCTAGAGCGCAAGCGAAACATATCTTTTAAATATCTTGGATAATCAGAAAAATGAAGACATTTAAAAATAATAGGAATCATGTTTTGTAAACGCTTATCCTTAAGGTTTGCAGTTCCTGCCCTTTTCAGTAAATTATTGTACTCAGAGTGAAAATCCTTGAAAATAAATCGAAGAATACGTTTTTTTTAAAAGGTCCAGTTTATGAGAATCTTGTTTGCTAGAGAAATGCCACACCATAGAACAATAATAAAAGTGAGGAAGTATAAATGCCTTATAAAGACGTAGCACCAGACATCAGTTTGCCAAACCTGGTCATAACGCTAAACTGACTGTTTACTTTTTTACATATGGAGGACACATGTTGCTTAAACGTAAGATCTTTATCAATTGTAACGCCAAAAAGTTCCTCTGAGTCATTTACTGAGAAATTAAACTGTTGGTCAGTTTTTCCTAGTATCCCTTGGTGTTTGCTGGGATTTGCTATAATTCCATTAATCTCGTACCAGGTATTTGCTGAGCTTACCGCACGCGAGATAAGCCTTTCCAAATACACCGGATCCGTATCGGCGGTGCAGAGGTGACCATCATCTGTATACATATTTAATTGTACAGTTTTAATTTGTAAGAATAAATCATTTATGAAAATATTAAAAAACATTGGTCCAAGAACACTGCCTTGAGCAACTCCTCTCCTGACTTCTTGCCAATCTTGCATCACCTACTTTCGGCCACTGCATCCTGCCGTGTAAGTAATCTTTAAGAAGCATACAACTTCTACTGTTAACACCACAAGCCTCTAGCTTGGCCAGCCATTATTTTATAGATCTCTATAGTGTATATTAAAACTGATGCACTGCAAGCAAATGGCTGGGATCTTGACGGGAAAGTAACACTCTCACCCCTGTGCAAACAAGACCTCCTCTGGTGGATAAATAATGTTGACCAATATCCGCAAACCATCACACCACAAATCCCGCATCTACCCTTGACGTCTGACAGCTCACTTGCGGGCTGGGAGGCAGTGATGAAGGGTACCTCAAGTTTTGCAAGTGGTAGATTGTCATTCCAGGAATCCCAACTTCATATCAATTTCCTAGAGTTAAAAGCCATCTTTCTGGGACTGCAGTCACTCTGCAGTCACCTGGAAAATAGTACCATTAAAGTGCTCTGTGACGATACAACTGCAGTCTCGTATATCCGCAGTATGGGTGGCTAGAAAGCTAGAAACTGCAATGATATAACTAAGGAAATTCTCATGTGGTGCATGTTGAGGCAGCTGGCACTATCAATCGCCCACATACCAGGGAAATTAAATACAGAGGCAGATAGAGCTAGCAGAGAATCACACAACAGTAATAAAGAATAGTCCCTAGACCCTACCATTTTTGGTGAACTTAAACTTAAATGGGGCGACCCTGAAATAGACATGTTTGCATTGAGGCTGAACCACAAAGTGTCTCCATATGTAGCCTGGAAACCAGATCCAGCAGAAACTATTGATACATTCACTCTGTATTGGTCCAGATATAAACTTATCTATTGTCTTACTCCTTTCGGCCTCCTTACAAAGTCCTCCAGTTTATCTAAGAAAGCAGAAAAACCGCATACTTGTGTACCCATACTGGGCAACCCAGGTTTGGTACCCACAGCTCCTACCGTTGATGAAGTGTCCTTCAATATCAATCAAAATGCACCGCAAAACCATTATTCTCTCACACCAACCAGAACAAGTCCACCCACTATACTACAAACTTTAACTTCATGGATGTCTCTTATCAGAGCATCCTTAGCTGCTCAAGGCATAACGGGGAAACCGCAGGACATTATCTTGGCATCATGGCGAAATGGAACCCGCAAACAGTACTGTACATATATTACAGCCTGGTTAAAGTACTGCTCTGATTGTAACATTAGCCAAGTCAATCCCAAGCTGCAGGAAGTCCTTCATTTCCTTACTCTACAGTTTAAACGTGTGGGATATAGTGCGGTTGCAACTGTCCGAAGTGCACTGTCAAGTTGTATTACAAGTGGATGGCCACTCCCTGGTGTCAAGGGTTATGACTGAACTGTTTAATCAAAAGCTAGCCCTCCCACGCTTCTTTGAGACTTGGGGCCCCCAAATAGTGCTTTAAAATCATTCTTGTAGGCTTCGTAGAACGCCACCATTTCCATCGATCAATGTGAAATTTGGCGTGTTTTCCGGGGAGATATGGCCCCAGTTTCCCTGAAAATCTCGTGTGGTGGCGTTTATTGCGCCTACATGAAAGGCATTTCACTTCCCTGCGAAGGCAAAATTTTGTTTTGGTCTCCGAGCGACTTTATTTAAGTTTTTCAGCCGAAACATAATACTAAATACATCGGAAAGGATAAAGAAAAGGGTTTTTGGTTCACTGGATGGAATTCGCTGAAAAGTTAAGTATCTATTCCTTTCCCGCCAACATTAAATACTTTTTGAGAAAAAAAAAACGTTTTTAGCGGTGGCTGATTTCGCGCGGCTTTCTGTTGATTGGGAGAAAAACGTGAACCACCTTACGACGCCATTGATGATATGTCACTGAAACAGCTTACCCTGAAACTGGTCATGCTTATGGCACTATTGTCTGCACAGGGAGTTCAGACTTAACAGTCCTTGTCCTTGGAAGCAATGAGTACCCTACCTGGAAAGTATGTGTGTTTCCCATCTCTTCTGTTTTAAAACAAATAACTGCCAAAGGGGGCCAGAACAGACATTTACTACCCAATATTTTTCATAGTTACCCCTTGTATTGTGGAGCTACTTTCGGCTTATCTTAAAAGAACAGCTCCTCTCAGGAAAGAGACAAAGCAGTTGCTTGTTTGCGATTCTGAATCTCAAGGACCAGCTTCAAGGGACACAATATATCCACGAAGGATGCGTTTCTGGGAGATAAGACATTGTAATCTGAAATAGCTTATATTTTTTGAGCCAGTGCATGTTCAAATTATACCTATGTATGGATTGCAAATGGTGAAAATTTTATCATATATCGATATCAGTTATTGCTGCAGTACTTACTACTGTCATGTAGGAGGCCTATTACAAACTACACGTTATCAAGTGAAGCTACGATCCTCGCAGTTATGAACGCAATTTTGCAATTGCGTAAAGAAGCCTGAAAAATTCAGGACTTCAACGGGGTTTGAACCCGCGACCTCGCGATACCGGTGCGACGCTCTAACCAACTGGGCTATGAAGCCACTGACGTTGAGAGCTGATCATTTGTGGGTTCCAATGTTCCCGTGAGGAATGAATCAACAATGAAATGAGGCGTCTTGAACTGGACATCCACTGTCCTACATACCGTTCACAAACACAGATATCGTTGTCGCATACCGAGTCAGACTCTTTTTATCATCTTTTACAATCCCGTGGTTGTTTATCTCGGCCAGGAGTTCGTCCATAAGCTTTCTTTTGTTCGCAAAATCTATGTCCCACGCTCTATCTATATCTTTGCAGGTTAGGGTTAGGGTCTGTCCACCAGGATCCCTTTGTTTGCCATGGCTTTTCGAAAACGCTGAATCTGTTCATCCTTATCTTGCTGAATTTTTCAGGCTTCTTACGCAATTGCAAAAATTGTTTTCATAAATGCGAGCATCATAGCTTCACTTGATTTCATATCCGCAGTTCATATATATGATCCATTTCATATATCATTTCACCGTTAAATACATGTTATGTTGTGTTCATTTATTTATTTATTTATGCCTGAGGTTTCTGTGGCTTTGATCTTTAAAGTCTCGCGTGACCTCCGATTGTATGCAACTGCGAGTTAGAATTGTAAAGTTAAACGAGACTTACCTGTAAGTCGTGGTTTGATTGAAATTCTAACGTAGCATTTGCAAGAATGAGGAGGTCACATCCCACCCTGCCCCATCCCTCTTGTTTGTGACATCTCATTCTTGCTTTGTCAAAGCCCCACAAAACTGCTTTTAAGACTGTGCTCGGATACCACATGCTTGCTATCTCACGTGACCTCATAATTCCTCCAAATGCTACGGTAGAATCTCACTCAAACCACGACTTACAGGTAAGTCTCGTTTAATTTTACAATTATCTGATGAAATGGGGGATTGCTGGCTCAGTTGTTTATTGTCGCGACTCGGGGCGAATTCAATAATCGCCCAATCTAGTTTCGGCCCGAATTACCGTATTCGGGAAAAACAAATACAAAACACGTTCTTCACTTCCTCCCTACTTTTTACCACAAATTTCCGAAAATTATGTCCCGCAATTGCTTGAAGGCTCTGGGCCCATACATAAAAGTTGCTCCAAACATAATAAGTTGCCAAAAGGTTGCCGAGAACAGCAAAAGGCTTAAGGGTCACCCTTCAAGACAAGCCAACTTTTTGCCACATAATGATCTCATTAAAAACACTTAAGCCCCGTCTACGTACACGAGCAATTTCTTGTGACAATTTTTATTTGCTCGTGTGGACGAGGCAATTTGGCCAAATTTATGTGACAAATGTATTTAATGAAAATGTGACTTATCAGCTTTTATGTGACAAACAAAAGTCTTGTCTTTGTCCTCACTGCCTCACTATCAAGCTAAATATTTGATATTTCAAAAATGGCCTATTGTCAAAAATTAATTTTATTTGTTGTGCTATCTACGCGATCAAAATGTATTTGCCATATAAAATTGTCACATAAAAAATGCACGTGTGGACGGGGTTTTAGTATTGAGTCCGTGAACGTGAAACGGAGAGGTTGTTCAACGTCTGTAGATAACGAGCAAGAAATGAGCAGAAATTAGACAAATTTCTTTCATTTTTGGCAAAACGCACTGAACCGTACGCGAACTCTACTGGCTCCAACTTTCAAGTGTGCGCAACAAGCCCAGTCTTACACGGCCAGTTTTTGACTCGGTCAAACGAGCCAAATTATTGTCATGTGAAAGATAACTGAATTAACTCGGCTAGGAAGGAAGTTCCCTTAAAAAGGAAAACAACCAAACCTTTCTCATCCATTTCAGCCAGTTTTGTAGCCGGTTTGAAATGACATAAAATCTGAAAGGTCAGAAAAGACATTTCTATTATTCCCGCTGCAAAAGCGACGCAGGCCCATCAAGTGTTCGAGTAACAGGTTACTCATGTAGAAAACTGCATCTTTGATCAGCTTGTCGCTGATTAAAAGTCAGAGATGCCTTTACCGTTTATAGTGTGACTAAAAGAGCGTATATTCAGTTACACCTTATAACTAAAGACATTGATATAGCCCTTTGTTGTCAAAGTATCAATTATTCGTTTGGGGCCCATTCATTCATTTCATTTAGATCTCCATAGGTTGAGAACTCTGCGTTGATGAATTTGAAATCTGCACCCTCACTCTGGTATGTCTGCCAAACATTTTCTTATGTGACTGGTTTACTTTAAAACTGTATTGTCTAGAGGAAACAGCGTAGCGTTCACATTGCCTAAAATGAACAAGGCTGCGTACTTCGAGTAACCAATAACATTGTCATTAACGAGTAACGACATATACAGACCACTAGATATTTTCTGTTACTAATGCGTTCCATTTTTTTGCAAAATACTCACTTACACTGATGCAGGCGTCCAGAATCCGTCCAGGTAATAATTTCCTCAGAACAGATTTGTTTTACTACCGTTTTGTAAACGCCTCGCCGGGAAGAAATTGCCAACTGGCCGTACTTTGTGGTTCAGTTACCGTTTTGTAAGTTAAGAACGGAAACAACATTGGTCTTACTGCTAAAAATCCTAACAATTTATGCAAGTTTTGTGACGAGCTTTGTTTGAGGGCTTCTTTTTATGCTCTACCTGAAATTCCATTTACCCACTGTAATTCCTTCTGTTCTCAGGGTTTTTTTCACAGTATCATACAGGAAAGGCCAACTGGGGAAGTTTCCTGATAAGATCATGGATTTCAGAAATTGACCGTTATAAAGTTGGCCGTTCGGCATGGAAAGGTGATAGACAAACCTGAAGCATAAAGTCACTTCGCATGGCTTTTGCACCTCCGCATTGGTGTTTGGTGCAAGCTTATTACTAAACAGGCCTCGAGGGTTACTGTTGAATCTGCAGTATCATTTACATTAACAAATGTGGTAATGTTTGAGTTAAATTTGTCATCCGCGCAATAGCCCAATGGACGTATCGTATTTTTAGTGGAAGATAGAAAAAAAGCGCACTGTTTTATTGCATAAGTTTAACTAAGGATACCCCAACCAATTCTCACGTTTAACGGTTATCTAAAAATAAAATCTTTTCATCATGATGCTCTGCACTCGAGCATCGTTGTGTGCAACACTTCGGACACCATTGCGATCTACTTTTGCCTCCTCTCAATTACTCTTCAACGCGTTCGTGGCATCCAGAAGAGATCACATAAATGAAGCCGTCACGCATACCGAGCAAGTTACGAAATGACGACATGATTGGGAGACCGGAAAAGAGTCGTTCAAAATCAGTCGGGTATAGATCCTGAACCATAAAACGAGAAAAGGTAGTTTTAACTTCCTCTCACGATGTTCATAGACACATTTTGGCCCTTTTCTGATAAAGACTAATCAGCCCTCATCCTGGCTGACCACAGTTTTGGACAGAGGCCCATCTAACGGTCTAGTTCAAAGTCACTGTCAATGGCTGTTAGTAGCACTAGCCAAGTCTTTCTCTTGTAATTATTTAAGTAGCTACAGTTGGCGTAAGCTAAATCATCGCACTTCTGCCAATTCTCCAGGATTATAAGGGAGTCTCCCTGATACGGAACGAATCTCCCGGTCTCACAAAAGGGTCATCAAATGCCCCAGATAAAAACGACTTGGCACCTTTTGAAGACTTTTTTCTATTGTTGGCTCAAGTTAAAAGAATTTTGATATTTTTTAACTCGTCTCATCTTTTCTTAATGCATTTCTTAATCTCTGATGAAATACTAAATGAAATTTTACGCGAAAACATATCTTCACACGTGAAGAGATTACTGTTGCTATGGTTACATATAAAACGCGCCTTTCGATGCCTTTCGTGAAATGATTTAGCATTTCGTAGCTCCGCGCGGCCATGTAGTATCCTCTATTGCTTTATCTTTTTATGTTATCACGGCCACATGTAAACGATTGTTTGATTGAATCTCCGTTTAATAAGTAACATTTCGCGACATAAGTGCCCCGTTTTCCCGCAAATTTCCCTTTCAAGATACAGAATTGTGGGCGATTTTTATTTTATTCTGAAGGAGCTGCTGGGTTACAGGGGACGGATAGGTGGGTGCGTTTTTTTTTAGTGGGGAGAGGGAGTGGACGGGTTGATGGTGGAGGGGCGGGGGGGAGGCTAGTGGGTCCAGAGGTTGGAATCTCTGCGTCAATGAATTTGAAATCTGCTCCCTGGTATGCCTGCCAAACATGTTCTTATGTGATTGGTTTACCTTAAAACTGTTGTCTAAAAGAAACAGCGTAACGTTTACATTGCCTAAAATGAACAAGGTTGCGTACTTCCAGTAGCCAATAACATTGTCAATAGGGAGTGACTACATATAGAGACCACTAGATATTTTACGCCTGATGCAGGCGTACAGAATCCGTTCAGGTAATATTTTCTACGGCACAGATTTGTTTTACTACCGTTTTGTAAACGCCTCGCCAGGGAGAAATTGCAAACTGGCCGTACTTTGTGGTTCAGTTGGCGTTTTAATCGTGAGTTAATAACGGAAGCAATATTGGCATTACAGCTAAAAATCCTAACCATTTTTTTCAAGTGTTGTGACGTGCTTTGTTTGCGGTCTTCCTTTTTATGTTCTACCTGAAATTCCATTGCATTACCCGTTTTTTTTAATTCACAAAATTGATTTACGCACGGTAGTTGCTTCTGTCAGTCAGATTTTTTTTCACAGAATCATACAGGAAAGGCCAACTGAGGAAGCCATTTAAAAATAAAATTTTTCGCTGAACGCGTGCACCGTTGTGTACAACACTTCAGACATCATCAGGACAAACGGGTTCGAGCTACAGGCTGCCATTGCGATCTACTTTTACCTCTGCTCGATTACTCTTCAACGCTTTCGTGGCATCCAGAAGATATCACATAAATTGACATAAAGTTCATAAGACGGCACAAGACAATGGCAAAACTCTGCATTATCTTGACTGGCTTGATTCCAACGGGCCCGTGGGATACGGTTCAAGTGTCTTACAGTTCTTGGGCTATCAATAAACGTGCGTGAGTGACAAATAGTCACGCGTGCTATCAAACGGTACTTTAAGGCCGTATTTTGTGGCTGAGTCGGCGTTTAGTGAAACAGAATTGATCTTACTGCTAATCCGAGCGTTGGATCTGAGCCCCTTCCCCCTCACCACCCACCCCCCCCCCCCCCCCACCCACAAAAAACAAACAAAGAAAAAATATAAAAAAATATTCTTCAATTGCAAACATTTCCCATTACTCTGTAAAATAATTAATTGGAAAATAAGGGTATGAGTGAGTGACAAACAGCCGTGCGTGCTATCAAACCATGCCGATGCCGATGCAATGTTCTACCAACTAAGCTATGAGGCTACTCCGCCAGTTGGGAGCGGGTCAGTTTGTTGGGCTCATGTGTTCCAGTAAAAGGATTCGATGAAATAAATGTATATACTGGAAGTGCGAGTTATTGCCGAGCCTCGCACTTATAAGGGTAATTGCTTAAAATTGCTCATCGTACTTACATGGACAGCCTTTTAAATTGCCCTTCATGATAAGTGCGACGATCACTTCTCTCTTTCATGTTGGATTACACGTGAAGAAAGAGTAACAAAAAGACGATGAAAAACGTTGCAAAAAAGTGGGAAAATGCGTGGAAAAGGAGACAATAAGTATCTCAATGACACTCACTGGGCTTCGTACATTCTGCTCAAAACTAGCTTAAAATTCAAGCTAAGTTCAGTCTTTTCAAACAGGTTTATATCTCAAGTAGTCCTATTGACGTTAAGTACATCTCACCGATTCTAATTTTTAAAAGAATGTTAATTTAATCTAGCGTATGTGAGAGAATGATGAACACATATTAAATGAAAGGTGGCTGCGTGATGCAGCTCGAGTCAAATACCCACATTTCACCCTTGCTCGCCATAGAGTCTCCAGTAGAACAGTGGTTAGAGCAACCGTATTAGATCACGGAGGGTCGTGGGTTCGAGTCCCATCTGGGGCTTGGATTTTTCCGAGTTCCCATTGGGTTCAATTGTAATACCTTTCATTTAATTCGCTACTTGCTCTTTTACCCCCCAAAAATCTGCATAGGCATTGTTTTCGACTTCTCTTGGGACATTTTCATGTCCCAGGAGAATTTCAAACAATGGTTATGCAAAAGTTTTGGGGGGTAATAGAGGTGTATTATGGAATTGTGCAAGTAGTGAATATAATTTAGGGCGCCTTCGATTGACCCTATTCCGGAATAAGAATACGTGGAGTGATTATTAAAACGGTATGTTTGGCGCATTTCGAAGCTGCAAGGATGATAAAGATATTTTTAAAATGGCATTTTAGCAAATATTTGACAATTTTTATGTGAATCTCAGCACAAACGAAGGATTTCCAACTTGTATTACATGTATTCCTATTCTGGAATACGGTCAATCGAACGCATTCTTAATCTAGTCAGTACAAAAGCTTCAGGAAGGATCCATTGCACCTCCTCCTTTTTCATCTTTCAAAATGTTTAAAACCTCATTCAAAGTATTCCTCAGGTCTTCTATCTTTTGATTTTGCACTTGGAAAGTGCTTTCTATCTTCGTTGTGTTTTCTTTCTGTTTCTTCACTTCTTGTGTTATCTTGTCGATTTTTTCTTGCATGTATTGCAGGAGAAGATCACTGGATTCCTTGACCTCTTCTACTGATTCGAAAGTTTGGTAAAGAATCATATTTTGCTCAGTTTCGCTGAACAGCGATGTGATGGCTTCATCGTCGTTGTCCCAGGACCCTCTTTTTTCTTGTTCTTTCAGGTCACCCGGGCACATCTAAAGCAAATAGGGCAAATGAAGTATAAGAAGCTTTTTCGTAGCAGCGAACAACTGGTTGCCATAGTGAATAAAATGAATGCATATATTTGAAGTGTGGGTTATAGATGAAAGGGAGAAGTGATCCCGTCTCGCACTCAATCTAAAAACATCTGCAGTGAGAAATGCAGAGTGGCTTCAACGGGATTCGAACCCATCACCTTTTGGATGCCGGTACAACTGAGCTATGAATCCAATCAGTTGGGAGAAGGTCAATATTTTGTTCATGTGTTCCCGCGAAAGGACTAGATGAATGAAAGAGCACTGCATGGGCATTGCAGAGGTCATAGCTTCAATAAAATTTTGGATTTTGGCTCTGAACTGGACAACCATTGACCTATCACCTGTCCCATTCCATCGATAGAGACAACGTTCTGCCCTGAGATCTTACTCACCAACTTCGAATCTGTCTCCACAGACTATGTTACCTGTCCTGTCCCATCCCATCGATAGAGACAACGTTCTGCCCTGAGATCTTACTCACCAACTTCGAATCTGTCTCCACAGACTATGTTAAGAAAGTACAATCCTGGTCAAAAGTTGTTGGGAAGGTTGCGCGCATCACTTCACTTCACACCTAATTCGATGATTCTAACTATTGGCTGAACTATTTGGGAAAGAGCATGCTCTTGTGGCCCCCCTCCCCCATATTCAATGTTGGAAGAAAAGTCACCATTTTGTGCAAAATCCAACATTGATAAGGGGGAGGGGGGCTATCTCAAAAGTGACGGTACCTTCCCAACACTTTTGTCCAGGATTGTAGTTACAATTTCCCCTAACAAGTCTTGTGAAAGCGATCCTGCCCCTACTCAAATTGTGAACTTCTCCCTGCCTTAACTGTCATTATTAACCTCCCTCTCAAGCATGGACACTTTACTGATGCTTGGAAGCAAGTACTAATAAAACCTAAGCTTAAGACTTGACATTTAAGAACTTCCGTTCTCTAAATAATCGACCCTTTACATCGAAATTGACGGAAAAGTTGTCGCCAAGCAAGCTATGGACCATTTTATCACGTGCGGTCTCTTCCGAGTTGCTAAATTGCGATCTGCATATCGCGAAGCCCACAGCACTGAAACAGTCCTAATGACATCCTGATGAACGTGAAAAAGCAACACGTGACTTGACTGGTTTTCTTGGATTTTACTCTTGCTTTCGATACTGTTGATCATACCATCTTAGTCCGTCGACTGCACTCTAAATTTGAATAACCGGTTCTGCTTTGGCCTGGTTCAACTCCTACTAATCAGACAGATCTCAGCGTATTCCTTGTCAAAAACAAACTCTATGACAAGTTCAACTTACACTTCGGTGTCCCACAGGGGTCCTGCCTCGATCTATACAGTCAACTATACCATTATTAACTCTCAACTCAGTAACGAATGCCCACTGTTTCGCTGACGATACCCAACTCTATCTGACCTTTAAACCTAATACTCTCAGTTTTCAATACATCGCCCATAATGCCATGGAAGTCTGCCTTGAGGATGTACGTCAGTGGATGATACAATATAAACTAGCTTAAATTCAAACTGAACGACGACAAGACTGAGTTCCTCTTAATTGGAACGAGACAGCATCTTGAAAAAGTCCGCATAGACTGCCTCTCCATCGGTACCTCAAGAATTTCGGATAGCAAGGACCCGATCAAAAACCTTGGCAAGCGGTTTAAGTGCAATTTTTTAGAGTTCTCACATCACCAGGACGTGCAAGGCAGCCTTCTACCACCTTTATAATATTCGGCACCTCGACACCAATAAAGCTCTAATACACGCGTTCATACCCACTAAACTTGACTACTGTAACGGACTTTTCTTTGGTATTCCCAGATCTCAGTTAGCTGAACGTCAGGATGCTGTTATCAGAATAGTTTTTAACACGCCTAGATTTTGTCACGTCACGGTGACCCCCCTTATTCGTAGAAGTGCATTGGCTACCTAATAATGAACGTATAGAGCATTTGCTTCCAATGACAAGAACAACAACAACAGCTTTTGTCTACCCTTATATCATTATAGAATTTTCTTACATTGAACAGAAATGAATATGTAAAACTTGATCTTAGATATCCTGACTGCATATCTGATATCTTAGATCTATATCGGATCTCCTTAAATTCAAGAGGTACCTTAAAACATTCCATTTTAGAGAAGCTTCTTAAGTTTTTACTTTGGAAGTAGTCTTATTGATTATTAATATTATTAATGTTATTATTGATTATTAGGAATCATTGTTATCTGAATTACTATCAAGTTGATATTAAATCTGTAATCTTAATTTTGCCTTTAATCATTGTACATGTTGTAAAAAACTGAATTCTGTAAGGGGCATTTGCGCGATATAAGTGTAATCAATTTATTTATGTTCATGGGTTCGAATCACGCTGAAGACACTTAAATTTATCAGGTGTCCATGAGAGAAAATTGCTTTTTAAATGGTCGAGATAAGTGCGAAGATCATTGATCATATGATACTAACCTTTGCTAAAACCCGTATTCCCTGATGTCTCATTCCAACAAAAGGAAAAAGTTGCGATCTATCAGAATCAAATTTGAGGAACACTTGAGCGACTGTCTGGCCATTGAGGGAAAACAAAATTGGAATTTTGCCATCTTTTGCTTCGTCGAAGTCAGCCCGACATCCAATCAAATCACCACGGTATACGACGGAACCTAAAAAAGAAGAAAATATATTCATTTTGCTACTGTACAGAGATTGTTCAATATCCTTCTTTCATTTCGTTGGGATCAGTGATTACTATAATCGCAATTAAGAAAAGGGGACGGAGCTCTCGTCGTAAGGTTGTGGTTTTTCGTATTCTCTTGCTCCAGCATAACGTTGCCGAACTGGCAGTGATGTCTCACAAGGCTTTTATGATGGCGTACAAGACTACAAGCAGATACAGCCATGAGTTAAGGGGATGTTGCTGAGTATTGAAACATGTAGCCGATAGCATTTTATCTTGCTAATTCAACATCACATCTGAAAGGTTGCAAAGCTTAAAGACAACCCAACGCTAAAAGGCCAACATTTAAGCCTCTACACAAAATCATCTTAAGCGTCAGCCCTATCATCATTTATAATCTCTATCATCATCATTTTCTCCATTAACGTCATCACAATCAACTTTTTCTTTCACTTGGAATGACCCATTCTCAGACTCTTCTCACACGTTTGCCGCGATCGTCATTAATAGTCATTAATTATCATTACAGTGCAGGAACCTTAAACGGTCAGTCGTATACACGCAGCTTTGAGTGGACAATGGCTACCTACCTGCATACCACTCTTTCGAAAAAGGTGAAAGCAAAAGGTTACTCCCTTGCTCATCAATGTCAGTAGTAACAATGATAATTAACAATTATTCCCCGAAAGCGAGGTAGATAACGGCGAATAAAAACCGGCACGAACTCTGAAAATGGGGCTTTTCAGGGCCAACGACACAAAACAGACCAAAACAACAATTCAAGAATCCCAACTAAACAGAAGCAGGTCAGTTGGCTATTAACACAAGTGCAGCCCAGACGTTGAACAAGGGACTACTAGGATCAAATTCAACTAGTGGTCGAAGCGGGTCTTGAACCTTATTTGTCAAGTTCTCAAGACAATCGCTCTAACCAATGGGCCGCATGGCCCCCTACTCCTCCGCTGCCAACCTATTTTTTCATGTATATTAGCAAGAAGTAATCACATGACTTTTCTCGTGCAATTTGAAATATACAATTTTTCAGTATTTTTTGTTTGTAATTTGACTAAGATTCTAAATTGCCCTGAAAATCATGTGATTACCTACACTAATGAGATGTTAACGTCACCTTCGATGAAGTTCTGCTTATCAGAAGCATCCCAATGAATTATGTTGCCATTACATGCGTGATATCCGACGGTGTGACGTATTTCACCGGGTACTCTGTGTACATCATGGGTCGGTCCCACCACACCAACAAGTAGATCTCTCTTTAGTCCACCTTCCTGGACAATGACCTGAACGATAAGAACAGGCGAGGTCAAGTATTGGTCACTTGTATTCGGCTTGGCGTAATCTTCTGAATGGATTACTGATCGATGAGACCACATAACTACAAAGTAGACAGTAGCCAAATTGAAGGAGTCCAAGTGCTGAAACTGGTAAACTAATTGGCGCGACGGTAAAATGTTGAATTCAGATTATCGCTTGCACGCTGAACACAACCTATGAGACCACGCATAACTGTCTTGGAATCCACGGAAGGTCTAATCTTAATGGCCAGGCTCCTAGTTACATTACTGAACAATTAGAACCCTATGCACCAACTAGGAATCTGAGATCTTCCTCTAAAAACTTACTAAACATACCACCTGTCAAGCTAGTAAGTTATGGCCATAGGTGTTTCTCTTTTGCAGCACCCAGTTTATGGAACTCTCTCCCCGACATTATCAGACAGAGTAGCTCGTTACCAAGTTTTATGACCTATACAAAAACATACCTTTTAAAAAAATGTTATATTATAACTTAGATGGGCATGTAATACAGTCTTTAACCTGGAAATATAATTTTAATATCTTAAAATAATTTAAATATAGTTTTTACCTGAAAATTATAAAAATCCATCCTACTGCTACTTGCAAATTTTCTTATTTTGGATTGTAATTATTGTAAAGAGCTATTGGGCTAAAGGGAAATAGCGCTATATAAATAAAGCATTATTATTATTATTATTATTATTATTATTAACAATTATTAAATTCTCAACCTCGGATAATGCATTTCGCGTGCTCTGATTGGTTCACTCAATCTCGGTTATCAGCTCATATACCTTGGTTTGACCTTATATGGTAAATAATTGCGTTAAGCGTTGCTAAACTAAAAATGTTTTCGTCGGAATGCCAAATTTCTCTTTGAATAAAGCCAAAAAGGAGAAAAAAAATTTTTTTGTGGAAAGTTTGGATCAATTCCGACGTTTAGAAGTACGCGAAAAGGCAAGAAATTTTTTTGTAATGAGCCTGCGTCTGTCTGACAACAAGGTATTACACAACATCGCATCAGTTCTCATCAAGATTTTTCGATTTCGCTCGGATTTGCTCGCTTTTTCCGCTCGTATTTCGTACTTCCAAATTTTTGGAGTTGAAGGAATTTAATAAAACAATTATTCCATTCGCGCTTGTTGGATACGAGACTGGTTATAGCCAACTCGGCGCTACGCGCCTCGTTGGCTATTTACCATCTCATATCCAACGCGCGCTTATGGAATAATTGTTAATTATTCGCCGAAGGCGAAGTGATTATAGGTGAATATTCACCGAGACGAAGTCGAGATGAATATTCACCGATAATCACTGAGCCTGAGGCGAATAATTGTTTTAGTATAAATACAAAGGTGATTATTTCAAAAAAGAGAAAAAAAAAACCTTTAACGCGAAATCATTTTCAACTTACAGTGGCAAAACGACTACTGGCAGCCATTTTGTCCGTGGAGGTGATTATCGGCTGATAATCCGAGATAGCGAGCCAATGAGAGCGCGCGATTTTGTATAATCACCTGTGTATTTATGCTAATTATTATTATTATTATTATTATTATTATTATTATTATTATTATTCTTCTTCTTTGAGGTTCTGTCCTGACCCTGTTGATCAACAGGATCTGCACGGCAGGAAAGCCTAAACGTACATAGGCCAATTGGTCTTCACATTATTTTTTAACCCACTCACACCTAAAGCGGCCCCCGTTAACAAGTATATTCGCAGAGTAAAATCTGTAAGCCCCACCCTCACGAAGAAATGGTTAAACTCCGATTCACTCAGAATCTGTTTCACAACCCTCAACAAGAGAAGTAACCGCTCGAAACGATTGACCAAAAGTTTCTCATCGTTATCATTATCGTCAACAAAATCAGAAACCAAAACACATACCTCAAATTTAGGCAATTCTCTAGTAAATGGTAGTTTGTATCTTGCTCCATGGAATTCGCGTTTTCGTGAAATGTTGCAACTGTTGCACAATTGTGGCCCTACGTAAGCTAACATGTAAT
>NC_090885.1:12695677-12735677 GCF_036669925.1 Montipora capricornis | reverse complement strand
ACAGAATATTACAAAATAATTAAAGGTGTGATCGTGTGAGCCAAAGGGCCTCTGCTGGCGCCACATGTGGGCGATCCTCGTGGTCTTTAATGATCCCCCCCTACTTGAAAAAATTTAAAGGAATTCATAACCCAATTCAGTGCCTTCTGTTTTTGTGTAACATGTACCACAGGCAACCCAGTGTACGCTTTTATGGAGCGTCTTGTTCTTACTAAGTAAACTTGGCTTGAGCCTTCGATCCAATCGAAACCCAGTAACTGGTCAGCGGTCAACTTAAAAAAAAAACAGCTGACCTCGATTAGCTCTAAACTTGAGCGCGCATGATACTGGTCAGCGGATACCTTTTTTGACTGGTGTCAATTGACCATAACACTGATGTTTAATATCAAGATGTACGCTGTAAACTAGCTGGCATATGGCCGTTTGGGCACAAGTATTGATTATGGTGGTGATGATTGTTAGAGGTTTTAAAAACGTTGCAAAAACCGTGGACGATAATTTGTGCACAGCTTTGGATGAGAGAAGATCGTGATCAGTCAAAATTGATTCAAAAGTATTTACGAAAGTCAAGCAGATTACTGCACGACTGATAAAACAACTCGAAAAATTTCTTCTTCAACGATATTTCTACTGGCCAATACCAGCCATCATCAGATTTTTTTGGAGATCTAAAAAAATTTAATTAACGGCCAATTTCGTCGTCGTCGTGGTCGTCGTCGTGCGTACACGCCCACCAGCAATATCGCTGGCCATAATTACCATGAGGAAGGTTGCTATGAGTATCCGCCTGGAGGCCTTTTGGGCCACCGGAGCTCCGCTAAAAAGAGACTTCACTTTACCCATTAGCCGAGGTTTTTCATATACACTCGCTTTACTTAGAGTTCGCGTCGTGGTTATGTGGGCAAATGATGAAATCTCTGCTCAGACAGAAGCTTTAGTGAGTTATCATATCATATATCACATATGTTTATTTACCCTCGGATTTTAGAGTAGCTTGATGTAGCTATAGTATCCCCGAGCATTTACCCTCCCAACCATGATATATCACGGGAAACTTCATGCCCTACTCTTTACGAATAGTGTGTGGGTCCTTTTACGTCCCACAGGATCATGAACATTAAAGGGTTGTGACACTGAGCATACGGTTTAATACCCTTATCCGAGAAGACTAGAGAGTCTAACTATTACCAGATGTCGTTACAAAGGCAGCACTCTCTCCTCAGAGCTGGTCCGGCCGGAGTTGAACTCACGATCTCCCGGGTGACAGCCTGGTGCTCAACCAACCGCGCCACCGGTGCGCGGTCTAAAGCGGATAAAGTTATCCGACCTTTGAACATATGGTGGCTGGATGAAATAATTGAAACATTCTTAACTTCCTAGCTCTTGTCTAAATTATTTTACATAAAGAAAATCCTCTTATTGAGGCTTTGCCTCTTCCTAAAACAATGCTGAGACATGGCTAGACTTTTGGCTCTTTCTAAGGAATCACATAGTGATGGGTGGGGTGGGAGGAAGGACCACTGTTGGTCTTCGTTTCGGGTATGGTCCAAACCAACGATTTAGAAGCAATAGGGGATTAAAAGACATGAAATGGAGGGAAACGTTTTCATGCACCTCAGAATTTGAAGGGTACTTTGTTTGAAAAAAAAGGTACAATTGTAACTCACCCTTGTCTCGATGCCAGCCTCTGCTAAGTCACTGTAAGGGTTTGACTTTCGACGACGCAACGTCAAGAAAAGCTGTGACAACAGGTTTAAGGGTACAGGAATGGGATGATAATCCCTGTACGTTCGGATTGTTACCGCTCTCTTGAATGACCATGCTCTCAAAGAGTTTTTCTGCAATACAAACATTTGTGAGTCGATGCTGTTTCGGCTATTAATAGAAATTTCTTTAAAAAAAAAAAAAGAAATCTTATTTAAGTGTCTGCTGTGCTTATAAATGCTGCAAGTAACGTAACACTTCACCGTAACTTTCCCATCGGACATTTAACACGAAGCTACCACTACCAGCGCTTCCGTTTCGCCATTTTGGTGGCTTTCCTTGAAACCCAGGTTGGATAAGCTACAGCACCACAAAGGAGGCTTTCTTATGGCCAAATTAAGGATTCGAAGTTAAACGGGATGAAAAAGGCACTGACACCAAGAACAAAGCACTAAACGAAAATTCACTAGGCTTTTTGCTAAAAGGATAGTGAATATTACTGTAATGGGCTACGGTCTATATTTGCCAACAATAATTATTATTATACATTGGTGTCACCAGGTCGATTTTGATTGGCTATAAGCACGCAGCTAATTCTTGCTTGCTCTGTTTCTCTTACGTCATACCTACAAACAATAGATTTTATTTATGTAGAATTGACGTCATACCTACAGACAATAGTTTTATGCATGCAGAAGTGACGTCACCTAACACACTAACCAGCAGTTTGATCAGTTTTGTCATGGCGGAGCTCAGCTCAGGAATATGCATAATAAAACAATTATTGAATTCGGTTTTCGCGTGTTAGCGATAATTATCAAGGCCTCAGTTTGTGTTATCCGCCTCAGCCTTCGGCTTGGGCAGACAACACAAACTTTGGCCTTGATAATTATCGCTAACATGCTCAACCTCATCCAATAATTGTTAAATAATAATACTGACCAACTTTATTCAAGTGTCAAAGGATTTAGATCTAGAGCACTGATGAGGGAGAGGAATGAAAGGTTGAATCAAATCAAATTAAATCAAATGTTTGTTTTCGTAGAGAGGGGAAAACTCAACCCAGGCCACACTGGTCATATTAGGAATTAAAGAGACGAGCGATCTCACTACTGCACCATCGCTGCTCCACAAAAATATTAGTTTTTTAATTATTTGGAGTATCTCTGAATTTGTGAGCTTTACCTGAACTCGCTCGTACGTGTGAGAGAGAACGGCAATCATCATATTAACGAGAAGAACCAGGGCGCCTATAATAAATATTGCGTACAGAATTTTTGCCAGCACGTCGGATGATGATTCATTGGCGTTGAAAGGATCCAGTTCTGTAATTCCCAAAAGCGTCCAAACAAGGTGTGTCATAACATCCCACCAACTACAAAAAACGAGAATAAAACGGAGGTAAACGTTAACCTAAGCAAGAATTTAAAGACAGTTACTGCAGTCATTTCGCGGCCATTCTAAATTGTTCATTAGGGTGTATTTTTGTCCAGCAACTATGAAGGAATTTAACTGATACGAAAGCTGTGGAAATTAAGCCAGACTGAACGTGCCGAAATTCATCGCATATTGTTAAGACACGTCCTCCAAACAATTAATTGCAACGTTGGTCTTTTCACATCGGTGTTGCGAAGAAAACGGCATAGAATGCACCAAATGATAAACTATGGAACGCATGTGCATTTAACTATTGTTGCTGCAACTTTACACCTTTTCTATGCGTTTTAGTCTTCGAAGATGTCGTATTTGCAAAAAAAGGCTCCATAAAAATCAAAGTCTTGAATAAGAAAATTAACGAAGGCAAGTATAGTTGACATGAAATAGCAGAATGGCCAACGCCGGAATGTTAAGTGAAAGCGCTGGTTGACATGTCCGCGTGGGTTCAAACCCCACTTTATTATTATTAATAATAACCACTTTATTAAAATCCCAAATTTACATTGCTGAGCAGAAGTGCCCAGCTAATTGGGGATGCTGTAAATCAATCAAATCACTCGAAATTAAGGCTCAAATTAACAAAAAAAAAAAGCAAGGAGACACACCCTAACACCAACCCGGTGTTCTCCCACGGCAAGCATGAGGGAAGGTGGATCACACCCACCTGGTACGTTAGCTATGCCATGCTGATGAGCCCCAGCAAAGCCGAAACAGCTGTCCATAGCTGCTAATTGACCGGGTGAAATGGTTGTGCGCATGGTTGTTAGCATGCGTCACTTTGCTTTTCTTGTTGTTTTTCAACTCAAACGACAGTTTTTAATGAAAGGGAAAGTCCACAATCCACATATGACGTTAGTCACTGATACTACGAGAGCGGGCTAGTGCAGGCAGTACTAAAGTTACTGAAGGTATAAAATTAAGCCGTGTTTGTCGGAATACAAGATTCTTATGGGTTTTGTCGGTGAAGCTCTTTTCCAAAAAAATTAATTGCCCCGCAAAGGTGAAAGATGAATCATACAAGTGGTTTGTGTACTCAGGAAATACGGAATCAGTCCAGACAGAAGCTCATGATCTCGAAAGCGTTTAACGCTGGTTCGAAGCTGGGATATTTTTAGTTTAAGAGTTTCCTAATTTGGATGCAACGAAGCTCGTGCATTTTCCCGCGCGCACAGCTTCGATCTTATTTTTGTCCATATTTGGGCATAAAATTGGTGTCCTAAAATCCCCAGCTTTGTTCCAAGGAAAAGTGTTGCAAGTTACACGCTTCAAGGTCACGTGCGTTTGGTCCAGATCGTTTCATCAGTAGGACTTCACTAAGAATGATCATGGATGACCGTGTATTGTTCGCTTCGGTTAAAACCCCACCCATGACAAATGAAATATTTTGAAGTTTGTTGATTTATTTGAAGCGCATTTTTTTAATAAGCTGTTTATGAAAAGAATAATGGGTGGGAGTCGCTATTGGCTTTCAACACGGTTTTTCCTGGTATTATTTTAACTCAACGTAAAACAGCAAGCACCAGGATGGCCGAGTGGTTAAGGCGTTGGACTTAAGTTCCAATGGATGAACTGTCCGCGTGGGTTCAAATCCCACTCCTGGTACTATTAGCTACCTTCCTTTGTTATTTTATGTTTAAATTCGAATCGGTGGACGCACTATTGGCTATGAACTTTGCAACCAAAACTTTCAAAGAACGTCTTCACAAACCTTAACGTCGAAAAAACGTGACCTTGGTACATATCGCGATTAGGACGATGCGAATGATTTGCTTTAAATTACCAAACGCCGGTACTGTAGCATATGGTGGTGGAGTTATTAAGGACTAGGACGCCATAGCAAAACTCGATATTAGAACTATTTCTTTTGACATTTAAATTTGCCAAGCGATGAAACAAAATAACCCCCTTGTTTCGGCAGCTAATGGCTGGCACATTTATGACAATAGATGATAGGACAATTGCAATAGCTCAACACCAAATTTTAATGTCCGGAGGTTTTTGAAAGTCAGGTTTTTTCTCGAAATTTAAAGATTAGGAGCAAGTTGCTGGAAGCCTGGTTAGCGCTAACCGTTGATTAAGAGGTACCAGAACCTAAAGGTTTCCATGGTGTTTAACGCTGGTTTTAACATGTTTCGGGCAATCCGGGCCAGGACAATAGGCTGTTATCGGATTGGAGTTTCGAGTAGCAAAAAGGCTGAATGACAATTGTCATCATTCCTAAAAAGGCAATGTTAATAGAACGCACTAGTTCCACAAGGAATATCAAAAGAACAAGGCTATTTTCATGAGGACTGCCATCTGCCATCGATATATGTACTTGTAAGATGCCGGTAATAAAGTTCTAGCAAGACCTTGGCGGGTAAGGGAACTTATGATTGCCAGCCATAACCTTAATTCTATTATTATCATTATCATCATCATCATCATCATCATCATCATCATCATCATCATCATCATCATCATCATTATCGTTATCATTATTATTATTATTATTATTATTATTATTATTATTATTATTATTATTATTATTTCGTTCATTCACACGATATGTTGTTAACGTGGTTTGTAAACTAGGCATCAAGCCACGACCTATGGCCTTAGGTGTCTAGTGTTCTTCTCAAGATTCTTGCCGTTCCCAACAAGGAGGCTTTTTGTAGTAATACCGTGCAATCTAGTCCAATTTTCTTCAACGATGTTTTCAAATACTACTGAACGTCCCTAGTGCACCAATGACAATTGGTACGACAATTACTTTTCGGCAGCTCCAGATTTTCCCAATCTCTCTTTTTAATTCTTGGTATTTTTCCGTTTTCTCTTGTTCTTTTTCCAGCACTCTTGTATCACAAGGGCACGCGATATCTATCACATAACATGATCTTTCTATCGTATAAACTCTTGTTCTTAGGCCATCGTAGCTTCATTAAGAAAATAACACAAACAGCGGTGATAAACATTGTATTCCAACGCATTTTTATAAAACTTGACGTTTCGTATGCTAGTCAACACACATTTTCAAAAGTGACCGTTACATAGTATAGTTTAGTTTTTAAAAATTGTAACGGTCACTTTTGAAAATGTGTGTTGATTACTAGCATACGAAACGTCAAGTTTTATAAAAATGCGTTGGAATACAATGTTTATCACCGCTGTTTGTGTTATTTTCTTAATCATGATCTTTCTATCTTATCAAGAACAACTACATCAGGTCAATTTGATGGTCTGTTTGAATTCGGAAGTCCCATAACACCTTTACTCGATCGTTTTCTATAACTCCTTCAGGATCATGATCATACCACTTGTCTTTGCATGGGATGTTGAATTTCTGACAGAGTTTCCAATGGATAACTTGGCCTACCTTATCATGTCGCCACATTTTATACTCTCTTTGCGCCAATTTCTTACATTCCGCTACGATATGACTTACGGTCTCTTCTCGTTCTCCACATAACCGACACATCGGAGACACATCCTCTTTATCAATCCTGTTTTTAATGCTATTCGTCCGTAATGCTTGGTCTTGTGCAGTGGTTAGCAGTCCTTCAGTTTCTTTTATTAGTATTCCCCTTTTTAACCATCCCCAGGATTCTGGGTCCCTTACTTGTTCTGTAGCTGTGTCAAATTGCCTATGTAATGCTTTGTTCTTGTATTTAGACATTCTGTCTTCAGACACTTCTATTTTTGTAGGCCCCTCCTCCAAAATATTTTCATCCGATACGAAACGAAGTAATCTTTCCTTACTTTCTCCAAAGTATCTAAACAGACTGCCCACTTCAATGTTCACACAGTCTTCTACACTTAATAATCCACGCCCTCCCGTTGCTCTGTACTGTATTATTACTTAATACAGTACAGTAATAATAATAATAAGACTGTATTATTATTATTATTAGAGATAACTACATATATTAATGAAAACGCCGTTGAAAGATGAAAATAAAAATTTTCTTTAAGAATGAGAAGAAACTATTTATACGAGTATGCCAAAAATCGGAGTAAGTCACAGTAAGTTTTTCTAGATATTGCCCAACATTTCTAACAAAATTCTTTTCAGGGTTCGCGATTTTAGGTCACCAAATTCTTAATCCGATCATCCGCTTTTACGCATGAGCGGACACGAACAACTTACCTTTCTCAGCCACAGACAGACACCGGAAGTGAGCATTGCGCATGTATTAGTGGAAGATAGTTATGAGTGTAGTAGTGTCCTAAAGGAAAAAGACCTACTTCGATTGCAGTTAGGGTTGTCCACATTATGCCGGCATAATTTTGAGCATAATAGTGAAGCATGAGCATCGAGCATTACGCCAGTAAGAAAAATTCCCGGAAATATGTCAAAATAAATAAATAAATAAATAAATAAATAAATAAATAAATACATTGAAATTAGGTACAATCTCGAAAGTGGGATTCCTGATTTCCTGTGGAGAAATATACGTGACAATCGCACTCAGAAACGGACCTGGCCACGTGGGGCGACTGGAAGTCTGGGTCTTATTTTTATGTAAAAAATGCGTGATCCGGGGGAAAATTTTTGACCACAATCGTAGGACTTTTTGAGCATAATAGTAACATTTTTTGAGCATAACGAATTAGCATAATAGTGGAAATTGTGAGCATAATGTGGACAACCTTAATTCCGTTTGCCGTGGCTCATAAACGTCGCGTCCTTAGTTAAGGTCTCTTTTATGATACCATCCTTTTTTCGAGCCCTACTTTACGTTACGACTCCTTTTTTCTACAGGCAGCCCCAAGTAAGGTAATCTGCATTGCGACATCCAGAACATATTTGTTTGTAGAATCTGGAATCCTTGGTTTTGGAAACTGGAATCCAGAATCCAGTGCTAGGCATATGAAATCCCGCTAGTAAACAAATCAGTAATTCGGAATATACCGAAAGATATCTGAAAATGACATGGAATCCGGAATCTTAAGGGTGGAATTCAAACGCAAAGACTGTCTTAGATTCCCTTAAATGCGGCGGATCCAGGGCTCTCAAATTGTTTTGGAAGTAACGCGACCACTGAGCGCGCCCTTCAAACTCAGTCGGTAAGAAAGGTTAATGGTGGAATAAGATGCAACGTATTTTTACTGACCAAGGCACTCCCGAGCTGTTACATCCCGTGTTATTCCTGTGACAAAGTAAAAGTATGACAAAAAATATTGGTGTTAAGAGAAATTTGTCAAATTTTTGCCAACACAAAGATAATAGGAGTTTTAAAATTTTACGTTACGTCATCGCAGCCATGCTGGTGGACGAAAACAAAAGATGTTTCATTTAGCTCCTTTTGTACGTCCACCAGCAATGAGTTTGGACAATGTGCGAGCCAGCGAGCCATGGCTGCGAGGCATGCGAGGCATGACTGCGAGTCATGCGAGCCAAGATGGCGAGTCAACATGTGAATCACACAGTTATTGAAAGCTAACCGTTTTAAAATGGGTGCTTAGACTTAATAACAGTTTATCAGCGCTATTTGAAATGGGTGCTTAGACTTAAATACGAAATTTGAATGGCTCGCATCACTCGCTGGCTCGCAAGTTGTCCAGCTCCACCATTCATCATCATACTGATGATATGTCCCTAGAGAACGGTTGTAAACCACCTATAATCTTCTTATCTGAATATATATAACGGTGAATTTGAAGCATTCAGACGTCCTAATTTTGAGGTTTTATTTAAGATACATTTCCATCATTATTAGTTTAATCCCAACATAGCTAATTGAGGGCAATGGTTATGAAACCCGACAAATTTCTTTGTTGTAGGTTTTTGTTCTCTTTTTTGGCCTTGACCGTGCACAAAACACAATAGTTGTTTTCTCTGCACTGAGGTACTAACCGATAGAAACGTGTTGGTTACGTAATTCATGCATAGTGTGTGAGCGCAAAACAAAAGATTGTGCCCGGTCGTGGACTTTCCAACCTAAATCTTGGCATCTTTGTTTGCTCCTTTGATGTTTGCCGAGCTTCCAAACCATTTCCCTCCATTAACTATGATCCCAACAGTCACATATCCTTCCACTAGGATAAGCCCAAGGAGTCAAGCTTGTTTTCAACTAACTTATAATGGATTTAATCAGGAACCCATTACCCAAAAGTAAGAATCTGGTACATGTATCGGGTTTGCACCCATCAGCTTTAGAGAAGTGTACATTGTTAAAGTTTTGCAGGAAAATAAACAATACCAAGTGTTGTACCTAATTCAAATCTCCCGTGGTTAACATTCTTTGTGTATTCTGCATTATAATGTTGGATTCAAATTTAAATGACATGGAAATACTGCAGGAACAAAACGTTTTATTCCCAAAGGATTTGAATTGGGCACAACATTGAATTTGGTCTATTGTTTTCCCGCAAAACCTTAATGAAAAATAAACACTTTTCTGACGCTAACGGGGACTAGGCCAATTTGGGTAAATCTTAAAGATGGGCAATGGACTCTTGATTCAATTGCCCTTATCGGAGGTATCAGCGGTTTTGCCGTATAAAGGAGGCTAAGGGGTCATTTTGTATTGATTTCCCTCTTAAGCCTCGTTTGCATGTAGTTTTAGACAAAAGAAAATGTGCCTGAAGGCTCAACTCCAATAAGGTCCATTTATCAATTCCAGGGGCTGTAAAAGGCTCGAATTCTTTGACTTTTTATATTTAATCCACCCAGCCTTATGTACTTTAAAGCAGTATATATCTTAATGCCATTGCACTGTGCCAAACGTCAGTTGATCCGACAGTTGTCGATTTCTGGAGGAAAATCCAGGATTGAAGGTTGAAATTTATCAGGCGAAGTACCTTATTTGTAAGGGCCTGGACAAACGGGAAATGTTTGGCGACCAAACAACCTCAAACACACGGTTTGGTAACCATACATTTTACCGTTTGGCCACCTTGTAATTGTTTGGTGCTGTTAGATCGTGTTTTTTATAAACTTTGAAGGCCATCAAACATTCCATTAAACAACTTAAAACATTTCTTTTGTTCCCGTTCTCATGTTTGATAGGCGAGCTTTTGTTCGTTTGGCCAGCCGTATCAAAAGAGCGTGCATGCGTTCCACGCTTGCTCAGTCGCTTGTATCCATGTGTTTTTTACGTATAATATGTGATCCGTAGTTCAGTGTGTGGCCTTTGATCTGAGTTAGATCGAACATGTCTTAACCGTTTGGCCACTCACTTCAACATCAGCATGTTTGGTCACCAAACAATGATTGTTGAAACACCAAACATTTCCCGTTTGTCCAGGCATTAACGCCTCTTCCTGACAACAAAAGAGGATTGTAAAAACGTGTATAGAGATAAAATGGTTAAGCGACCACTAACCCTTTACTGCTGCGCAGCAACCTCTCTTCAGTTGATATGAAGGATGCCTCAGCAACGTATATCTTAGCTATGGCCATTGAAAATGCGATTATTCCCACAACGAATTGAAAGAAAATGATTGCCACATCTTCAATAATACTCATGAGGGCTATATGGGTAGTTCCTGTCGTTTTACTGATCTCCATTAAATGACCAAAGACACGTAAAGTCAGAATCATCGTGTTGAGTCCATAGAAGTAACCAGCGATGACCAGAGCCTTGTTCCCAATTGGAGTGGTTGATACACCCCAAGTTATTGTTCGCAGCAAAAACGTTGCCACATAAATGACAAGCATGGTGAAGTCAAGCACATTCCAGCGATCACTGAAGCATCAGATAAAACGAAAAAGGAAAGCTATTTCATGAATAAGCTTGCAAACTTTACAGTCTTTTTTAACTGCCACACAGCTTGCGGCCACTTGTTTCAGTAGTTGTATTTTTCCCTTTTCGCAAAGCGTTTTGCATCTTTGCATTGTGTGACTTTGAAAAAGGTTACCGACGGTTATTGTTTGAGAAAGAGGAAGCCCTTGTTAATTTAACAAGCTAAGCTAATTAAAACTGATTTAAGACGGTCTAAAACGACAGAAAGCCAGCAAAAATAAAGTTTCTGTAAATAATCAGATAAGGGCTGAATTATTTTTCACATCAGAACAATTTCATGGTTGCAATACATGCATAAACGTACGTTTCAGGGAGGCCACACGCATGCAGCAATGTTTGTTAGTACCTTTTTCTAATACGAAAACATATGGCGATAATGCTTTGTCTGTTTGTGCACCAAAGCTGTGGAATGACCACCCACCAAGAGTTTTTAAAGTAACTTGAAGACGTTCCTCTTTCAAAACGCGCGTTTTCTTTATGACGTTTTAGTTGTTATACTATATATATATTTTGCTATTTTATTTCTATTATTTTGGCTTTTATATTGTAAAACGCCTTAGAGCCTTTGGATCTTGGCGCTATATAAATTAAAATTATGATTAAAATTATTATTAATATTTTATTTATTTATTTATTTTTTAATGTATTCTTATAAAAAGTTTTTCAAATTAGGTCAACCAATTCTATTGTATTTGTTGTTATTATTGTCATATATACATTTTTTAAAGTTTTGATTAATTAACTGAATATTTAAGATGTCACCTTAACCTGCATTTTGTTTTAATAAAGTTGTTGTTGTTATTATTATTATTATTATTATTATTATTATTATTATTATTATTATTCTTTGAGGTTCTGTCCTGACCCTGTCGCGCCTGAAATTGACGTTTTTTTCATTCTTTGTTCATTTTGTACCTAATGCATGCCTACAAGTTTGGATCACGTGATTTAGTGTTGTAAGACCTCGTGGTCGAGAGATTCACCATACTGTTGTTGGATCAAACCGGTGTAGAAAAATTTACACTCTTCTCATTTTTGATTCTTTTTGTTTTCTGGTTCGCTTTACGCAAAAATTATCATCATTATTATTATTATGACAGTTTGAAACTTTTGAATGTCAATACCTTAAAGCTACCTGGGGCGTTAATCGTAACCCAGGAGCTCCTTAAAAACACCATGTTCAAGTCCTATTTACAAATATCTTTCTAAAAGTATTATCCACTTAAATCTATTAAACTATGTGAAAATATAAAATAAGTGATTGCTAAAATTTCAAAAAAAAAAAAAAATAATAATAATAATACATTATTATTATTATTATTTTCTTCTTCTTCTTCTTCTTCTTCTTCTTCTTCTTCTTATTATTATTATTATTGATGAAATAATATATGAAATTGATCATATATGAACTGCAGATATGAAATCAAGTGAAGCTATGATCCTCGCAGTTATGAACGCAATTTATGCAATTCCGTAAAGAAGCCTGAAAAATTCAGGACTTCAACGGGGTTTGAACCCGTGACCTCGCGTTACCAGTGCGACGCTCTAACCAACTGAGCTATGAAACCACTGTCGTTGGGAGATGGTCATTTGTGGGTTCTAATGTTCCCGTAAGGAATGAATCAACGATGAAATGATATATAAAATGGATCATATATATATGAACTGCGGATATGAAATCAAGCTATGAACATTAGAACCCACAAATGACCCGATTATCATTGTCATTGTCATTGTTATTTAAATGCGCCGGATTACCTGAAATATTTCCCAACACCGCTAAACTCCATTCGCGAACGGAAATCTTCCACTTTTATTGGGGCATCAGCGTAATCGACTTCGTCCATTCCGCAGCTCTGTGGTAGTTCATAATTATGTCTTCCTTGTTTGCCACCAAAACAACATTGACGCAATTTGGTGGAAATCGTGATTGTTGTCCTGTTGGTAAATTGATGGCACTCCGAAACAAAGCGTCCGATAAAGAAGATTAAGATCGCGAATTCCAAAAAAGAAAATGGGACTGTAGTTGGAGAGACGCAAATAGCGATATGGAGGCCCAGAAGGAGGAGATAACTGGTTGTATCTCGGGCGAACATGAAATAAGGTGTAGTGAAGTAATCCAGGTACTTATCTAGAGGACAAATAATAATGATTATTAATTTTGAGTGAAGCTAAGGGAAATATGGGAAGCTGGCCTTTAAAGTTAAAGTAAAGTAATATAGGTTAACCCAGGTGAATGAGTATCCGCTATCAGTCAACATCGAAAAATCAATCTCTTCATTTATTACACCGGGATCACTATGTAGCATCTTTCAGGACAGGGGGTTCAGGGAAAACGCAGTGGCGAGGGCACTCGCCTCCCACCAAATAATGTATCCCAGGTTCGATTGCCTGACTAGGTGTCATATGTGAGTTGAGTTTCTTGGCTCTCTACTTTGCATCGAGAGGTTTTTTCTCCAGGTACTCCGGTTTCCCCTCTCCTCAGAAAACACCATTTGATTTGATTTGCTTCAAGTTTTTTTTATTTCAGTTCACAGTACCCCCAATTAATGCTCCAGCGCTAGAAGACTAGATACTTAAATTAAGGGTGCGTTCGATTGACCCTGTTCCGGAATAACAATACGTGGAGTGATGATTTAAAACTGTATGTTTGGGGTTTTGAAGAAACAAGGATAATAAAGATATGTTTAAAAATATCATTTTAGCCGGTATTTGACGGCAATTTTAATATGAATCTCCGGAGAGCGAAGGATTGCTATCTTCTATTTCATGTATTCCAATTCCGGAATACGGCCAATCGAACGCGCCCTAAGTCCCTTATCTTTTTACAGTCGCGAATATGCTCGATTTTCGAGAATTAAGATCCTAGCAGTACGGCGGGACAATTGTCACATGAACCTCTTATAGGTCAGTGGCAGAGATTCCGAATTAGTAACCGGAAGGTCGTCGTAGCTTCGACTCCTGCCAAGGAGTACTCCGATTTATTCCGATCATCCTCTAGCTCAGCGGTAAAGCATCCGAACTGATCAGGTCGTAGCTTCGGACACAGCAAAGGAGCACTCGATAAACGTATTATATATGACTTATAAAGTCAGCATTTGTCCGTTTAAACCCCGTCCACTGGTTATTATTATTTTTTGTAACTATATAGCAAAATTGTGTTGAGATCGTCTATACGGCTTGCATTTGAGATGAATGTTATTAGAAGTTATAATTTTGAAATCTCACCAAAAATGTCTTCCTCGTAAATCTCTGAAAGAAAACGGAAGTAGTGTCAGATACAGTGTTCACGAAACAAACCATGAGCAGATATGGAACGACATCGCATTATGTGAAATGTGGACTGAAGTCGATACCTCGTAAAAGCCTCTTTCCAAGTTTAATGTGGTCCTCTAGATGGGTGCGAATGACTTTGTTTTCCGAGGCAATATCTTCGAGATCCTCTATAACCGGACGACCTCGAACAGCAACCGGTGCAATCTTTACTCCAATATCGGTCAATTCCTTAGTTAAAATCCTTAATTTCCCCTGAGGGCCAGGCGATCCAATCGAATCATTGGTCAGAAGAATGATCACCTTTGGAAAAAAAAGTACGGTTGAGTATGAATGTCAAAGTTACGAGTATACTGGGCTTTAAGGTAAAAATGAAACTATCCAACATTTCAAGGTAATTTATGTTCTGATAATAGAATATGGGAGAAATGTTATCGAACTTGCATTACCGAAAATTCTGTCATTACAACAGTATGACTAATAACATATATGAAATGTATATGTGCTGTTTATAACTAACTTCTTCCAAGACCAAGAGTGATTTCAACGATTTTCCTCTAATGCTAAACGATGTATATTTTTTGATTAACAAAAAGTGATCCTCTTACGGCCTTATCATAGAAGATCATGATCATAGAAGATCATAGAAGATTTGATTAACGGCCCAAGGGCCTGTTTCTCGAAGGTCCCGAAAACTTTTCGAAAAGCCAGTCGTCAAACTGCAATCTGCTTATTTTGAAAGGCTGATCCTTTAACATGTTTTTAATGTAAGAAAAACTAAGAGCTTTGCGAAGTTTGGTGGCTTAGAACCTCGGCGTCGCGAAGACGGATATAAAGGGAATTGTGGCACCCGACTAGGCCCGAAAATTTCGGGACTTTTGAGAAACAGGCCACAGGCCCTTAATCAAAGGGATTGGGCTTTGATTAAGGGCACTAGGCCCCAGTTGCTCAAAGTCAGAATGGACATTGCTATCCGGGCCACTTTCAAAAATATCATTGTACTCTTTGTTTGCCCTCCAAAATTTTGCATAAACATTGTTTCCACTTTTGCTTGGGACTTACAATGGTCCTAAGAGAAAACAAAACAATGCATTCCAGTTCATGGTGGGCTTAGGTAGAGATTTAATTCGTTTTAAAACAGCAAGTTTCTTGTTAAATGAGTTTCTGGTCACGAGCTCATCAAGGGGCGTCTCCATCTCTTAAACGTGACCTGGGAATCAACACTTTCCCGAGTTTGATTTATTTATAGAACGACTCCCTTGGGAGATTCAGCACGCCCACTGTTGTAAAAGCCAATCAAACAACGCTCTGAGCTATCTCAGCCTCAAGGGAATTATGATACCTTTCGCGGGAAACCTGTTCCCAAAAAATAAATCTACTCGGGAAAGAGTTGACTCAAGGACAAAGCATTTTCTAGCAAGTTTTTCGTGATGTTTATGTGAAATAAATTTATGAAACTATTTGAATCTTGCAAGCAGCAAATTCAAAAACCCAATAAGATTTATTCGTTTTTCATATTTTTACGCCCGCCGATCATTTGTTGCAGAGTAACGCTCCCTTGACTTCAACTAGTTTCCTTTCCCGCGCGCCTACTTACCTCAGGTAATAGAAATCTTACTTACCTCGTTTTCTCGGTCCATACTGGAAATTACGGACGTGACCTCGTTTTTTCCACGTTAATTTATGGCCCGCGCGCTTTCGCCGGGCACGCTTGTGCTATAAATTAGGGGAAAAAAATTGGTCCGTAACTTAGGCCCTGTTTACAAGGAGGAAGGATAACTCTAGTGTTAGGGTTACCCTAGCAAGAGGGTTACCCTAGCACTCACACATTTCTTCTTTTTTTCATCGACGTGTTTACAAGGCAGCTAGGGTAACCCTTACTAAGCCTAGCTGCCTTGTAAATGCTCTGCTAGGGACAACTCGCCTACCCGGGAAAACCTTAAGCTTTCAGCGGTTTCTACTGTGTTTGCGATACTGACGGTTACCAAGTACTCAAACTTGTCCCGTGTGTAGAGTAACCCTACCTGTGAAATTCATCTACCTACTTGTAAACAGGGCCTTGTTGTGCGGACCTCGAACTCGGTTAGAAAAGGGTATTTATCCGCTTGTTTTGAGGTCTGTATGTCATTCACTCGTTTCCCGCCTTCTGCCTCATTTGCCGCCCGGGGAACCGCTTGATCTCGCTGTAGGCAATCTTTGCTAGCAGTATAAACCGTTTAATTCCTTAACTATAGACTGGAATCGCTTGCATTAGATAGTTCTACCGACGAGAACAAGCATTTCTACAAAATATCTCAGTAAGGAAACAGCCATAAAGATTAAATCTTTTGTGATTACACCAAATCTTACCTTTTTTGAAGCATTTCGAACAGCGTCGCTTTTAAAAGCATTCAATGCTTGTTCAAAGTCATCGTGGAGGGCTGGCGAACAGTTTCCAGGTGCGTTCAAACTATCCAGCTTTCTTATTAAATGGCCTCTGTCGTTTGGAAAGACGACGTGGCCTTTGTCGTTTTCGTATGATATTTTCTTGTTGAATGAAATATGTTGGAAAGCCTTTCCCTTTTTGAAACTTATCAGGCAGTAGTTTGCAGAGACAACTCCGATCCTCCCTATGAGGTACTTGATGCAGTCTATCATCTTCCTAAAGTCCTCTCTTCCCTTATTTCCAGTAGCATTCAGAATAAAACAGAGACCCAGTTCTGCAAAGCAGCAAGAAAGGTGGCAATTTTTTACTTAAGTAATGAGTTGTTAAATCATAAATCAAGGAGATCATAAAAATTAAACAAAAAAATGGGGGTTAGGGAGGGGGGGGGGGGGGGTCACGGTGCTTGTATCCATGGTAGGGTGCTGACGAATACGGCTATTTAAACCACTTCGACATATGCCGAGCATCCAGAATGTTGGACAAATTGAACGTAATCCCCGATATAACGCAGAGCGTGGTGTCATTCTATGGTTAAATAATTCACGTACGTACCTGAAAACTGTACTCGAATGCCTTTGTGAATACTTAGCACTCCAAAATAGACTTGAGCGTGAGCTGTGCGATTTGTGATGAATCATTTAAATTCCGTACAATTTTATAAAATTGACCAAAAAAACTGGCCATAGACTTTTTGCTAACTTTTTTTTTTTTTTTGCTACTACATGAAAACACCGTCCTCAGCAAAAGTATGAAATGAAAAATGGGGGTACTCGTACTCGATCAGGAGAAAATAGCCATTCCTTGAAGGATTAAGCTTGGCGTCAATGGAAATCCGCCATTTCATCAATGTGCGTGAGGTAAAACGTGCACCAATGACGCAAGAATTTATCACGCGCAGTTGGGTGCGCAATGCAAAACCATGGCATCGCCTCAAGCAATTAAATAGTTTACGCAACAGGACGACTGGAAGACTCAGGACGGCAGAATGACGAAAAAATGTTCCGTAAGATTGGGAATGCACAGTCTCACGCGACATTTTTTCGTCATTCTGCCCGCGTCCTGAGTCTTCCAGCCGTCCTGTTGTGTAAGCTCTATTTTAGACAACTGCAAAATTCAGATAGCTGCAGTGTCGCAGTGAAAGGACTCCATCAATGAAATAAATGTATAGAACGGTTTTCAATTGAGTGTAAAGTAATTAGCGAATTGCTTTGGTTTTGCATTACTTCACTCGGTGATTGGTTCAAAGTTCTCCCGCCACTTTTTCAACCAATCAGAAGTAAAACCAAAACCAATTGTGGCTTGCTCGTGCACATTTTCTCGCGTTTTGTGTCGGCTACGTGTAATTACTTTGAGGTTTGATTGGTTTACTGGATTGTGTCGGTCTTTTTGATTGGCCAAAGTAATTACTTTGGTTTTGGTTTTATGACCTTTTGCCATGGCTAAACTGTGCTCGTCATTACACACCTCTTCTCTTCCTTCTCCATATGTTGATTGAGTGAATGGCAAACAAGACGACAAACACGAAAGGAAACAGGAAAACATCTAGCAAACAGTAAAACCTTAGTAATGTCCATTTCCAAAAGTTTGATTTCAGTCCAACGAATCTTCCTCTCCAAATCTTGTCCAATAAGTTGTAGACGACAGGGTGAGAAAGAAACTAGAATTTAAAAAAGAGACCCAAAAGGAATTGAAATTTCCTTTAAAAATTCCATGGAGATTGATAGATTGATATTTTACTGCTCTCATGCTGTTGCATATTGAAGATAGAACAGGAAACTCTCAAATTTAACTATATTTAGCAACTTACAAATGAGCAAATGCGCAACTTAAATTTTATGATTGCAATATCCGTCCATAAAGGCAAATGTCTTTTACCATTTCGCTTTGAATTCAGTTTTCGCTTTTGCCGCGCACGTTTGGTACATAAAAAAAACAACCAGTCAATTATAATCTACGTACGACTGAGGATGAACAACTTATGGAATTAGTTTGTAGAGAAACTGTGACTCGTCGGCGATTCTTTGAGAATAAAAAAGCTGACGTTTCGAGCGTTGGCCCTCCGTCGGAGCGAACTCACTTTGTTTGAGGGCAAGTACACCAAATTTATTGTGAAACTTTTTTTGAAGTCAGCGAATACAAGCAGTCTGTGTTATACTTCATACGACTGCTCCCCAGCTTTCGTTTGTGTTTATCGTTATCATAACCTGTCTGTACTAGGTGCTTTGGCGGAACTGAGTTGGTATTCTGCCGCATAGACGTTAATTACTAGACTGTCACTCTAGCCCGCCGAAAGGGAGCAACTATCAATGAAATGTGGTAATGACACCCATTACAAGCTCTGCGTATATAGGCATGGTCGACGAATATAGAACGTTCTTTGCATTTTATGTGTATTTTGTGTCTTGTTATAATGTAAGCATTATAGTACAGATGTATATGCACACAGTCACCTTTTTCTGTTTATGCTTAATGGCGCTGTCAATGATAAGGTCTAAGGTTTCACCGAATTCTTCCCTTTCTTTTGTGTCAGATTTGAGAGGATCTATGAGGCAAGTCGTAAACTCTTCCACTGAATTCGCCAATGTGGCCAGCTCTCCCACATCCGGTCTATCTTGACGTGCCTGGTATCGCAGGTACCCACTCACCTATGATAGCAATTGGGTTGAACCAATTAATATTGTCCGGGTGGAACTGAGAAAGACTGTTGTTTGTGACATTGACTGCATGGCGTTTCAACATCCTGAACGGAAGTCATCCACAGACTCAAGTTAAATTGACATCGACTTGAGGTTGTCGAAACGTCAGTCAATTCCACCGACCAACAGCCCTTCTCATCAATTCTAAGGACTTGTATCACCCGGAAGATCTTCAGTACTTTATCACGTTTTCACCTGTGATACATACCAAGATTAGTATTTTGAACTGTTATACACTACTCTCGAGACACAAGTACATACACACAAATGGCCCCTGGGATAAGTAAATTCCAATAAAAATAATTGTTTTAGGATCTAACACGATGAAAACGGAGAAATAATTCATGATTCGTGCAAAGTCCACTTCTCTTGATTACGCAATATGTGGTGTCGCGCTAGAATGATCATCTCTTATGTTCCGAGATAACTTTTTTGTGTGCGGAAATTCAGGTCAGGCGGTCTGTCTGGTGAAATTTAGCCTCTGTGACGGAACGGCTTCAAAGTTTCTCAGCCAAAATTAAAACTGATGATAATTAAAAGGCTAAAGAAAGTAATCTTAATTCATTGGTTGAAGTTTCAAACCTTGAAGTTGCCGGAAAGGTTAGCCTGAATATATGATTTTAGCGTTCATTTACTTACTTCAAATGACTTGAGAAGGGCATTCGTGCTGCAGGACCCAAGGCTTTTTGGCGTTACAGCTTCTGCTATAACGTCAAAATCATCAGATGCTAGTTTTCTGTCTAGTTTCTTCTCAAATTCTGTGTAACATTGAAAAGACGAGTTAGTTTACATTCTTGTGATACTTATGGTTTTATCATGAGTTTTAAGGATAATAAAGATAGATGTAGATGTAGTTGTAGTGGTGTTCCAAGTTCTTCAAGAAGGTCCGATCACAAGAGCAGAAGTTGACCAATATGTGGAATTTGGTCCCGTTTCTCTGGAGAAAAGCCTCCTGGCTAGAAGGCCACCCGCCTACCCGAGCCATCCTGGGCGGGCCAACGTACACAACGTTTTCATTTTTTTTGGTAAAACGCACTGAATTTTAGCCTGACGTACACGCACTCTGCCGAGCGGTATAGCGACTCGCAGCTCATCCAGTCTTACACGGCCAGTCTTTGACTCGGTTAAACGAGGCAAAATTCTTGCCATGATTCAAAGCTAACTAAATTGACTCGGCTAGGAAGAAAGGGTTCTTAAAAAGACAAACGACCAAACCTTTCTTTTTCTCATCCATTGGAGCCAGTTTGAAATGACATAAAATCTGAAAGGTCAGAAAATACATTTCTATTATTCCCGCTGCTAAATTGACGCAGGCCCATGCATCAAGTGCTTGATTAACAAATTGCATCTTCGATCAGTTTTTCACTGATTAAAACCAGAGACGTCCTTTACCATTTTATAGCGTGACTATAGCGTATTTGATGTATTGCTGTCGCAGTGAGTGAGCCTGAAGCGAACGAACGAGGCAGCTTTTTAATCACAGTTTTTTGGAAACGCAAGGAATTGTGGTCGCCGTAAGATCAAATGTGCAAGGAATTGTGGTTATGCTCGGATTGAGAAATAAAGATGGGCAGTCCGATCTTGCCGGTAACGAGACGCGTTACACAGAAGATTAGAAGCCAAGCCTTTCCATTTCGAGGTAAGTTAAACGTGTAAAACTTGTGTGCTTTATTTCAGTCTTCTGGTTCAGTTAGCTTCTTCATTTGACGCTTTCTTTTTCTGTGATAAACTTTATCGCAGCTTCGTGAGTACAAATAGGAAAAGCTGTCAGGCTGAACTAAAGTGATTCCGGCCGTTATGAGTATTCCAAATTAAAAAAAAAGGCATTACGATGCATGTGGCGTCTACGAAAGTCAAGCACACGTAGTATCAGTCTCGATAGTCTCCCACCCAGATACCAACCCAGCTGCCCTGTCGGGCAGGTTTGAAGGTTGAACGTTCGTCGTAAAAGCATCTCAAAGGACGAGCACTGAATCAAGGTATTAGTTGATACGGTGTTGATCACTGTCAAGCTGGATTTGGTGTCCTTCGCGTGTACATGCTTACTGAACTTTTAGAACTAATACCACAGCAATTCGCACTTAAACTTGCTCGGGAAAAGAACTTGAAGTGATTTAGGAAATGATTAACATTCTCGACAGGCGCGGATCCAGGATTTTGAAATGGGGGGGGGGGGGGGGGATTTTTTTAATAATGTAATAGAACCAAAGCATAGTTGAGGTATTTGAGGTCTGTGCAAGAATGGGGGCTCAGAAAAAGGGGGGGAGGGGGGGGGGGGGGAATTCACCCATTTGACCTCCCCTGGATCCGCGCCTGCTCGATACCATTGTTACTCTATACCCTTAGTTCAAGCTCTTCAATCTTCCTGGGTTTCGTATTTTACAGATAACTACACATGTCCTCTCAGCTAGGGGATATTTACAGAAACGATGTGAAATTATTTTGATTACAACTTACCTTTTGCAATAAATTAAAAGGATCGCACTTACCCATGATTCAGAAACTACTCAAGGTCAAAGTATATAACTTTAATCAGTGACAGTACTCGGATGTTGGAATGGTTTCTTAAATGAAATCTTCCGTTCGAGAGGCTTAATCAAACCAAATGATTTTCCATGTCGCAAGGAGATAATTTAGTCACTTTACGAACCCTTTGTAAGAAAACAAATTTCTCTTTAGGTGGTTCTCCACATGTAGACATTATTAATTAATTAATTAATTAATTTATTTATTTATTTATTTATTTATTTATTTATTTATTTATGCTGCTTTTTGTATGTTTAGTGTGTCTTGTTCTGCTTTTTTTTAAATCTTACTTTATAATTCAATTTAATTCGCCATTCTTGCATTTCAATTGTAGTCGTAATTTAGGGAGGGATCTCATAGTAATAAACCCCCTATGATTTCTTTTGAGCTTCCTCGCCAGGAAAAAAAATTCTCTTTTATTTTGTGTAATAAATGTGTTACTTTAAATCCTATAATTTTATATTCACATATGTGTGCAATGTACTTAAATTGTTGTTTCTCGATCTCTCTTTTTTTAAATAAATGAAAATGAAATGAAATGAAAACAGACTTGAGACAAAGGCAGACAAAAGCTTTCTCTTACTTTTCGAATAGTTGCTCCTGAACGCTCGATTGCACGGCATGTGACGTGCGACGCACCGTGACACATGGCGAGTGATCATTTGCGGGCATTTTGTTGATCCTTTGCGTGCCGCACAAATGAAACATCGATATTTCTTTCGCAATCAAGCCAACAATTCGTCTTCTGTTACTCTATCATAGATATACAAATGATGCCTCCTTGGACCGAAACCCAGCAGGGG
This sequence comes from Montipora capricornis, assembly GCF_036669925.1. Lineage (NCBI taxonomy): Eukaryota > Metazoa > Cnidaria > Anthozoa > Scleractinia > Acroporidae > Montipora > Montipora capricornis. The sequence continues at coordinate 12,713,086 of NC_090885.1, read as the reverse complement.
CAAAAACTTTTGGTTGTACGCCTTTAATAGTCCACTTTCGATATATTAAAAATTCATTCCTAAACAAAAGGCATCATATCTCGAGGCTCATACAAATCCTTATATTTATTCCCCAGAGCCTCGTGATGATGCCTTTTGTTTAGGACTGAATTTTAATATATCAAAAGTGGGCTATTAAATCACTAATATAGCTCTTCGTCTATCTGTCAAAATATCAATTATTCTTTCGGCGTTCATTCAATCATTTCTTCATTCAAAATGATTCACTGATTGCAAAATCCCTTCCTTCATTTTTGCTGGCTGAGTAGTCAGAAAATCTTTGCAAATAAACCTGTTATTTCCGTCACGCATGCCGGGCACAAAACCGGAACCACAAAACGGAAAAAGCTACTGTAGTTTTAAGTTCCTCTCACATGTTCATGGACACGTTTTGGCTCTTTGTGGACAGAAACTAGCCAGGCTTCATCGTGGCGGACCACAGTTTTGGACAGATACCTGTCTAACGGTGTATTGACTCTCAGTGACTGTTAGTATCGCAGCCAAGTCTCAGTTGTCTTGTAATTTAGCGCGGTGTCAATAGTAGGAAGCTAGACTGCCAGCAGTTCCTTCATAAATCAGTCAAGCGGGGTGCTTTCTGAGGCAGTCGTGTTTTGTCACGCAAACGAATACAAAGACCGAGGGAGGCTTGGGAAGAGGAGAGAAAGAAGGGACTGCACCCGTTGCTGTAACCGACGCGTTCAGAATCAACAAATCTGCCAATCTAATTAGTGAAAGTGATATGACAGATAGTTCCGCCTGTTTTGTTGCTAATGTCAATAAACACTCTAATAACTACAGTAAGAACGTGTGACAAGAAGTAATTAACTCGTCAAAAAAATCTGACAGCTATGCATTGTCAACAGACCAATTCGAATTTCGAATTTCGAAATTGTGAACGCGTTGTTACAGCAACAGGTGATGTCCCTGCTTTCTCTCCTCTTCCCAAGCCTCCCTCGGTCATTTTATTTGTTTGCGTGAGAAACACGATTGCCTCAGAAAAGTGGGCCGCTATAGACTGATCTATGATGAATGGGAGCTTCAGCAACGACAACGAGAACGTCACAAATTTGCATATTTAGTGAGCAAAAGCAATAGCGTTGCACGCTCTGCACGTGCATCTTTTCATTTTTTTCCATTTGTTTGCAATCGTCAGCAAAACAACGTGACGTGACGTGAAAACACCAAATTTGAGGTTTTAGAGAGAACGTCAACGCTTGAGGATTAATTTGCATTTTCTTCCCTAAATTGAGCGCCGTTAATATTAGGGTTTGCTACACCTTTGTCACGTCAATATGCCAATATGGAATAGTCGCGAAGCGATTTGACATTTAACGACGCCGTTCTCGTTGCCGTTGCCGTCGTCGCTGCTAAAGCTCCCTAAGTAAATCATCAATGATGGTATGCCTGCCAAACATGTTCTAATGTGATTAGTTTACCTTGAAACTGTTTTCTAGAAGAAACAGCGTAACGTTAACATTGCCTAAAATGAACAAGGCCGCGTGCTTCGAATAACTTGAACATCGTCTGACTAACGAGCAACGACATGTACAGGCCACTAGATACAGTATTGAGAATATCTATTTTCCGTTACTAGTGCAGTCCATTTGTGCAAAGTATACTTACTTACACTGATAAAGGCGTACAGAATCCAGCGAGGTAATAGTTTCCACGGCACAGATTTGTTTTACAAGCGTTATGTAAACGCCTCACCCAGGAAAAATTGCCAACTTACCGTGCTTTGTGGTTCAGTTAGCGTTTTGTAAGCTAGGAACGGAAACAATATTGATCTTTCTGCTAATCCTAACAATTTATTCAAGTGTTGTGACGTCCTTTGTTAGTGGGCTTCCTTTTTGTGCTCCACCTGATTGTGTTACCCACGTTTTTGATTTAAAAATTAAACTGGCTTACCCACAGTAATTCCTTCTATTCTCAGATTTTTTTCGTAGAATCATACAGGAAACGTCAAGGAAGTTTCCTGACAATGAAGCCGATCACGCTGGATTTCAGAAAATGACTGTTGTAAAAATTAAAGGTAGGCCGTTTCGCATGGAAAGGCAAGACAAGCCTGAAGCAGAAAACCACTTTGCATGGCCTTTGCACCTCCGCATTGAAAATCAAAAGTAGTGGCATAGACTATACATGTTGTACTAGGTCTCGTCAGTTTAAAAAGGGAGTTAATTTTTCTGCAATCCTGTGGCTTCCTTTCAGAGTTACTCAATTAACAAGCCATTAGATTTTGGCGTTTCAGTGGACTGCATCCACGGTTCCTATTTGTTTTTCTTTAGTTGCAATAACTAAACAGTTTTCATTCCATTACGATTTAAGTCTGAGAGAAACTCTATAATACGTTAATTATTCAAGTCAAAGAGTCAAAGATGGAAAACTACCACCTATCCCGACACGCTAGCAGAGCAGAACACCCGTTGCATTCAATGGACGGGAAGTCGAACGAGGACAATCTACGTAGATCTCTTTCCTCTCGTAAATGCCAATATCGTTTGCAGATGGCCTTGGATTCAATGGAAGGGACAAGAAAAGTCAAACCAGGACCTTCTCTTTAGTCTTGCACCTCGAAGTAGGAAGCTATTAATTAAGAGAAGGCGATCAGTTTTGCTCTCAACTGCACAGCGATGCCGATACGTTCTGTGTTTTTTCAACAGTGCTGATATGCGTTCGGGTTTTTTTTTCGCACACTACAAATCTGCAGTAAAACGAGAACAAAGGAATGACCAGTTCAGTTGTCTATCGACAAACACAGACTCAGAGTTTAAAGCAGATCACTGGTCTTGATCCGAAACGCTAACACTTGGGACAGCATTAACGGGTACGAGCTACAGGCTGCCATTGTGATCCACTTTTACCTCCACTCAGTTACTCTTCAACGCTTTCGTCACATCCATGGAAGAGATCACATAAGTTAATAAGACAGTGCATAGCTCTTGACTGACTTGACCATTACAACGGACCGGAGGCCGGGATACGGTTAAATTCTCTTCTAGTTCTTGCCGGCCGCCAATAAACGTGCCTGAGCGACAAATAGTCATGCGTTCTATCAAACTATTAGCAGAGAGGATAGCAACCGGAAGTAAGCTGTTTTCCTTTTTAACTTTAGCTGTGCATACGGCGAGAGCTACTGAATTTTAGGGTGCGTTCGATTCACCGTATCCCGGAATAGGAATACATGAAGTATAAGTTAGCAATCCTTCGTTTTTTCGGAGATTCACTTTAAAATTGTCAAACATCGGCTAAAATGCTATTTTAAACATATTTTTATTATCCTTGCTGCTGCGAAACGTGCCAAACATACCGTTTTAATCATCTCGCACGTATTCTTAATCCGGAACAGGGTCAATCGAACGCGCCCTTAAATTGACCAATCAGAATTTATCGCTTAGTAAGGGCCAGAAAACCATTTTAAGGATTTTCTGGCAACTTTTTTGTCAACAAACTTTGGCGCCAAAACTGGGTTGCCAGAGAGCATGCGATTCTAACCTCAGCTGGTATGCTTTGGCTGTTACGGTATTTTTTCTAACTATTTTAAGACGAATTCAGTCTACTATTTTCGAATTAAGTGTAAGAAGACGTCAAAACTGTATTGATAGTTTATTTATTTGTGTTAACTTCGTGAAAAAAAGACTTTGTTGGTGTCCTTTCGACAGGTGAAAGGACAAAGGATTGACAGGATAGCTCAGTTTTGACTACCACGCGCAATGCGGGCGCGGGTTCCGTATACACGGAGTGTCTTGACAAGAACACATTTATATTGCTAAGTATCTTTTCAATAATAGAGACAACTCTCCTGGCATGCAAAATGTTCACTTCCGGTTTCCGTCCGTGGCTGAAAAACGTCGCGTGCTTAAAGCTCCCCAATTGGGCGCCTGCGCGAAGCACAATGCTTAAGAAAATATGCATTGCAACCCATCGATTCGAGAATTTTGCCGGGTCATGACGTCATAATACGACCGTCCGTTCTGTACGTTCAACTTTTCATATAAGCCAATACGCGAAATGTCGCACTGCTAGTGGAACCATGGGCCTCCCAAGAGAGTTTCGCGCATAGGCCATAGGGAGCTTTAGCAACGACGACGGCAACGTCAAGGAGAACGTCGTCCTGAAATGTGAATTCGCGTTATTGTAATCGATTTGCAACTATTCCAAGCATTTAAAGCGGCAAAGGTGTGGCAAAGCTCAAGAACGAAACTAGTATGAACGGCGCTCAATTTAGGGGAGAAAATTAAAAATTTATCCTCAAGTGCCGACGTTCTCCCTAAAGCCTCAAATTTAGGCTTTTCACGTTGTTGTTTTGGTGACGACTGCAAAGAAATAGACAAAAAATGAAAAATGCAGGTTCAAAGCGTTTTACTTTATAAATATGCAAAATTGTGACGTTCTCGTTGGCGTCGCAGTTGTCGTTGCTAAAGCTCCATGACGCGGCAGCGCGCTACTTGCCTTCCTGACAGTTGAAATTAGCATCCCGAAGAAACGCTCTGTGCCCGCTCTGTGCTGACTCATTCGCGCCTGCGCATATCCTGCGATGAATCAGCGGTCGCGTGGTAAACCCATTTTTTAAGAGGGCTGGGGGAGACGCTGGGGGATAGGTTGACCAATTCCAAAAAAAAAGCTCTTGCACAGGAATAGCCAAAAAGATATGTACATTTGGAACCACAGACGCTTAAATAAGTTAGAAGGTTTCTTTCATCAGGGGCACCCAACGAGAATATAGTTCAAAACCACTTGAACATAGCATTGTTAAACGTATTTTAGTATTTAAACGGTAGATATAGGCATATTTTTATCCCCTAAAAAATTTTCATCTGTTCGGATATCCTAGCTGACAGTCTAGTGATCCGAAAATTATAGGGATCAAAACTTACCTTTTCGAAAATTTCAGCCAGAAAAAAGGCTCCCGAAAATTCTAGGTGATCTTTTTAGGGTAAAAATCCGTTAAAAATGGGCAATTATACCATGTGTTAGATGTTCGAAAATCCTAGGACAGGCAGGCAAGCAAGAAATTTTACAACAAATGATGCGAAAATTCTAGATCTCAAATCGTCTTCCGAACAGATATTTTCCGAAAATTGACGTTCGGTGCCCCTGTTTCATATCCCATTTGCTCCTCCCAGCCAACTTTAGTCCAAATTTGGTTTTTATTGTCACGTGAGTCTTGAGATCATAAATAATTGCTGTGCAACTTGTCACGGTTCAGTTTTTGCATACTGTGTACAGCCTACAGGATTTCCAAGTTGACCGGACTTTTATATGGTGATGGCAAACCGTACGAAAGCGAGTGAACAACTGAGCGAATTTGCTCAAAGCAGGAAGGTATGGATTTTTACGCCAAAGGCCACGAGTTAGTTTATAATTTTGAATATTTACCGACTAGCTACAGCTGTATGCGATCCAGCAGTCTTAAACCACCATTAATTTTAATTTCTGTGAGTTTGGGATAAGTGGATGTGGTGAAGATGAAGATCTCCCAGGCTGATTTTATCGAAAGGGATCCCAGGTGTGCATGTAAAGACAATTATGCCACACGATTTATGATGGTTGATCCTGATTTTTCGTGCACAAACAAAGCGTTTACGTGACTCGGGTACCACTGCACATCCAAGCCTACGTGCTTCAAGACGAGTTAGTGACGCTTGACTATTCGATTAGAAAACACAAAACACATGTAAAGCCTAGGCATTCAGATGTTTGACTTTTGTTCCCATTTGAGTTTCGAATTCTACAATGTTTGCGTTGCCCAAATCGTTCTACTTCTAGGATTGCTTGATCATAGCTCGATCGTATTCGATCTTAGATTACAAGTTATGTATAAGGTACGTGAAAGTGCATTCGGAAATCTACCGTCACCGGTCATTTCCGGTCATGATCGAGGTTAACAATGTTAACTCTTAATGATAAGTCAGTGATTTTCTGGACTGAAAACCACTGGTGATCAATGTACATTAACATTTTATTTCAAAACTTGGGGGATTTATTTGCATTGAGTGAAAAATAAAAATAAATGCAAGTGTGATGAGTTTGTGAAAGAAACTCAGAGCCTCAAATCAAAAGATTTGTGCCAATATTAAGATTTATTTATATTATATCAGTAATGTACATGTACAGTAAGTGCTGTATATGCTAATTACTTGATCGAGTACTTTTTGTGTGACAGCTGGCACAAAAGGTTGAGAATTAACATTGTTTACATTGTAAGCTAACAAAGGACTTGGATAGTTATGTGGGTGGCATTCTATGGTGCAGTCCTCTTAACTTGAAGTACAGGTGTCATTTGGTTTCAAATATCTTGGATTATGACGAATATCTTGACTAAGCTTGTTTTCGTGGGTTGCACTGTAACTAATGGCTCCTTGTTTGTTTTCAGTACATTAATAGCTTTTACAAGAAATTGAATTAAAACCGTGAGCGGGGGTTTCATAAGAAGCCAGTCACCGGCAGTATGCTGCCATCTGTTTGTCAGTAATGATGCCTCTAACCTCCAGCTTAATTCTGCGTTGATTTTCTTGCAAACCCTTGAAAGAGACAAGAGTGACTTCTGCTTACATTGATTAGGCAGGACATCTACTTCAAAGGTTATTGAAACCCCTGTGTGAGCCCTCAAAATTGGCTTATAAGAGGTAATTATCCAGGCCCCATTCTCTTTTCCATTGGATTGGCTGGCGCTTGAAACATCTGCTGCCAAAATTATCTTTCTTAGAGTTGTTAGTTTACTGCTTGTTATACCAAATTTTGCCATGTATTCCACTTCCCACCAACACAGCACCACAGTTTCGTTCGAAACTAAGTAAACCCCATCATTCTTTTTCCAATTGGTTGGTCACCAGAGCCAAGACAGTCAACCATTGACTCCTGAAACGAGTAAAATCATTTGGTTTTAGACTAAAATCTATGAAGTTTCACCCCTAGGAGTCATTGGGTTCAAGCGGAATGTAGAGGTTGTTACCTCAATCTCCCTTTCGCTCCCCTCCCATACACTGTTACAGTAGTGTGGCGGTAGAGTAAAATCTCATCAAGTCTTACTTCTAGGAGTCAATTGGTTAACAAATTTAGTTGAGGATTAACTTAACCATTTACATAACTGCTTTTGCCTGGTTCATAAGAAAAAGATAATAATTGTAATAATTATTATATATTAATGTTAATATGTTCAGATTTGCACCCTTAATCAAGCAATGAATATGGGTCTTTAAGTCTGAGCAGGGCCGTAGGCTTTAGAGGCTGTCTCTGACATCTAGTTTATCAGGGATGTTGCTAAGCGCCGGCTGCCGGTGAAAATCGCTGCTTGAGAAAGGGGTGATCGCTGGCTGAATTTTGGCCGTCGATCAATTCAAAGCAACTGAGAAGATCGCAAATTATTCTCTACAAAGTTCAAAAGTCATTTGATGTGTTAAGGAAAAAAAATGAATATTTGTTAGTGTACGGAAGTATCACTAGAATTTATCGATACTGGAAATGAAATAAAAGCATTGTTTTAAGTACTGTTGTGTGTGTCAAATTCCCTGTATTTGCCATCTTGAAGAATGACGGGTGTTGCTCAGAGCACGTCGAACTTACCGCCTCAATAGAACCTTCAACGGGTTGAATTATTTTATTCTTAGCTACCAGGGCCGTAGCCAGAAAAAAAATATGACTGAGGCAATGTCTGTGGTTAAATTATCTTTGGAAGTATTTTAAGTGTTTATGATAAGTACGTATGGTATCCCGCTTTATTTTAAAATTTCACGAAAAAATGTGAGGCAAGTGCCTCGGTTTGCCTCATACTGGCTACGGCCCTGGCTACTGTTGTACATCCCTGGTTTATTGTTTAGAGATTGCACAAAGTGAAGCCATGTAGTTTGATCATAAGTTTGACTGACTCTAATGGAAGGTACATACATGTGTTTCTGTCTGAAAGGTTCCAGATGTCCTCACAACTGGATATGGTGTCCCAGTGGATACCAAGACAAGCACTATGACTGTGGGACCTAAAGGCCCTATCCTGCTACAGGACGTCCAGTTTTTAGATGAGATGAGCCACTTTGATCGTGAACGAATCCCAGAGAGAGTGGTGCATGCAAAGGGAGGTGGAGCATTTGGATACTTTGAAGTTACAAATGACATCACCAAGTACTGCAAGGCCAAGATATTTGACAGAATAGGCAAAAGAACACCTTGTATTGTAAGGTTTTCCACAGTTGGTATGTACACATTCTTTGCCATCAGATTTCTTAAAAAACTAGACCCTCAGTGAGAGTACACTGGGTTGCCTGTGGTACGTGCAGCGTTCCAGGCACTTTTTTTCAAGTTGGGGGGTCATTAAGACCATTTATTATATGGCTTGTGTTTGTAGCCGACATAACGCGCGCTCTGATTGGCTAATTGTGACTGAATTGTAGGGAATTATTCTCCCGTAATGCCCACGGGCCGATTACGGGCTTGCAAAAACAAAGCAAAAGGTAATTAAAAAACCATGTAATAAACTACTCACTAACTGAGCTAGCTCGAGCCGTACTGGGGAATATTGGCCCTCAGTTGTTTTTGTACGGACCTCGCTGCGCTCAGCCCGTATTGCCACGACCTTGGGCCAATATTCCCCAGTACGGCCCTCGCGCTCGTTTAGTAAGAAGTTATTAAGGGGTCACCGCGGTAAATCAGCCATCGCCAAAAAATGTTTTTTTTTTCTCAAAAAATATTTAAAGTTGGGGAAAAAAATACGTCATTTTAAAGCTAAGAAAATAAGCTTTTCAACAGCATGTAACTTATTTACAGACAACTGAAACATTTTATAAAAGCGAAAGTTGAACGAAAAAATTTAAGAAAAATAACAGTAAAATAATTATGTTTCCCTGGCAAAATTTGGTCATTTTAGCGTTGATTACGAATTTTTAGATGCAAAACTAAAATTTTCTGCAATTTATCTGCTTTCTTGGACATACATGTACATGTAAATTCGACCGAAAACTGATGAGGCACGAATATTTTTTAAATTTTTAGGAATAATCGGATTAGCGATCAATACGTAATGTGATAGTGTGATAAAAGGCAATGGAAGCGATCGCATTACGAATAATAAACCTCTGTTTGCGATAAACCACCCAAATAACCGATTTTTTGACGGAAAATTCAACCCAGAGGGTAAAACTATTCACTGGACATGTAATAAAGGTAAATAATATGTTTGAGCGAAAGCGAAAACAAGCGAATATTTTGAGGGAAAACACAATTATGCAGGCCTTCTGATAGGGTGCGATTAAAAAATGCAAATTATGCGATTTTTTCAGGGCAGATTGTGCGATTAGAAAGGCCAATTATGCGATAAATAATGTAAATTATGCGATTTTTTTCTCAGCAATTTTAAGCTTGTTTTATAAGGTTTCAGGTTAAGAAAAACACTTTTTTGCTGCCCTAAAGACATTTTGAACACAAAGGAACAGTAATTATGTATCTCGATCGACATTAGTTGGGATAAATAAAAAAAAATGAGGTCTTCTGCACTACCGGTGCACCACGTTAAAAGTTGAATGAAAGGACACAGCTAACATGCCAAATGAATGATCAAGGTGCTTGTCAACCGCGAACTTCCGAAGATGGTCAATCACAATAGGGCCATACCCCCATTTATATGAGAGAAAACAAGCCGCGGCTTTCTCTGGCTGCGGCTTATATTGACCTGGGTATAATTATACATGTATTCGTATAAATAGTTCCTTTTGCGTATTTTGTACACCGTGGCCAGAGTAAGCTGCGGCTTATTTTCTCTCGTATAAAAGGCCCTAATATTGCACGACCAGAAAAACATCACTTCATCGTCCACGTGGAGCATCCCAGGGAGGTACTTTCTTGCTCGATCGTGAGCTGTCAGATTGGACGGAAGGTGGGAACTGCCTTCTTCATCGGAGAAAAAGCGAGCGTTTTCACAACAAACTTATCCACGAGTAAGTTTTTATCAGTTTTCAACGAAAAAAACTACATTTTGCCGAAAAACTTACAACTTCGCTTATTTTTCACAAATCTCTTCCCTAAGAGAAGGCAACTGTGTCATTTCAGTGGTGTGTATATAAGTGCGTGTTTGTGTTGCACCAATAGAAGGAGACTCGTACCAGGTCCGTGACATGAAAAATAATGCCTTGAACTTCGAATGTTTACCAAATCGAAGGTGACAAAGGTTTTTTAGCCATCTTAAAAATGGCGTATTTATGCAGGAATTTCTAAGAAACGTGTTGATTAATGTTTCATTTTATGAATTTTGTGCGTCCTTTTGTGAATTATGCGATTTTTCGTGAATTGTGCGATCGGATGCGATTTGAGGTCGATTGTGCGAAATCGCACCATTGCATAATATCAGAAGGCCTGATTTTATGAATTTTGTGCGTCCTTTTGTGAATTATGCGATTTTTCGTGAATTGTGCGATCGGATGCGATTTGAAGTCGATTGTGCGAAATCGCACCATCGCGTAATATCAGAAGGCCTGAATTATGTGAGATCAAAGAAACATGTGGTGAAGACACGCAATTGCATCGCTACGAAAATTTAATGATCTTACCTTTTCAGCGATTTTAACGCTTGAAATTCCATCCAATCCACCTGGTCTAGTCTTTGAATTCACTATTATCGCTGCCCTACGAATCTTCAGTGTTCTACATAACAGCACACTTTTGGTAAAAGACGGCTCGACAGGCGACAGATTGTTGTCAAAGTCCATTACTCGTCGCTTTTAGGATTCGACCGCCTGTCTTGTTCAGTATCCAATTTGCTTGCCATTATTGAGCTTCATAAGGGTATACTTTGTTCAAAGATCCACTAAAACGCCATTTGCGTTACATGATTTTCGACGCCATTGCCGGTTAAGTTAATCGTTCTACTGTGTCCACCAGAGAAATCTACGCATTTCCCACTACCCTCTCGATCCTAAGAAAATACGCGCAGAAGGCTCTATGCACAAAGACACCACTTAGCAGGGGAGTGACAGGCAAGACTTTTACTGACACGGAAAAAAATAAAAAAAGAACAAAATGAAACGCAGATTCCGACTGGGTTTGCCGTACTGGCAACCCAGTAAAAAGTAACTTACATCTCATGTGGTTGTTAAACCCATTCACTGCTCGGGTCACAATCCCAGGATGCCCCCAGTTTCAAGACCAATGAAATTGGCTGGCTTTCTAAAGACAGAGTAAAATATAAATATGTCATTAGCCTCACCCTCAGAAGTCTCAAACGACTATGGCTTCAGACAGTGTACTGCTATAAATACATGAAATAGTCAACCCAATTGGAAGAAAAAGGCCAAAATCAAATTTTGCTTTAATCCAGTACCCCTCAATTTTCCTTCTAGCTTGCAAGCCAGGGTAATTACAGGGGTAGTAATGGTCTTGAAAAACTCAGCATGTTATGTCCTTGAGTTTATCCGTGATTCAATTAAATCATGTACATACGTAATTAATAAATAATTAAGTTAATTATTCTATAATAAATTAAATACAATGTATATTTAAGCAAATTAAAGTAACGGCTCATGCGTGATTTAAGTCCTTCGATATTCCTCAAGGTGTGAAATCAATATGACTGATCTGTCTCCAGCTGTTAAAGTTAAAGATTTACAAACCAATTTAATTTTTAAACTGTAGGTGGTGAGTCTGGAAGTGCTGACACAGCTCGGGATCCTCGTGGTTTTGCAATGAAGTTCTACACTGATGAAGGAAATTGGGATTTGGTTGGAAATAATACTCCAATCTTCTTCATTAGGGATCCTATTCTGGTTGGTTTCCCATAGTTTATCTGACTGTATATGATCTCTAGCTTATTTTATGTCAGAGCCACTTCACTCTAAGACTTGAAAATTGCTTTTTTTAGTCTCATTCAACTTAAAGTCATTAGTGAGCTTTTACGAAGACAGAGGCTGATCATTGCTACCTTGGTTGTTTTATTCTCACCGATCAAAGCCCTTTTTTAAAAAAACAATGAGATGTAACTGTTTTGCAGTAAAAGACCACCATCAGCACTTTTTAAAGAAGCATGTGCAAAGATACAGTACTGTAATATGCCAAGCTTGCAAAAAATGGTGTTGGTGGTACATTGTACTGTCTACTGGTTGGTGGTCATGATTTTGATCATTACTACATGTAGCAATCCCTTCATTGAAGAGTAGAGCATCCAAACTAACAATCAGTGGGTTGTGGGTTGACTTCTGCAAAGGATCACTCAGACTTTTTCACGAGTATCCTAAAATCACTACCTTCATTAACAATTAAATTTTATTGTTGCAGTTTCCCAGTTTTATTCATACTCAGAAGAGAAATCCAGTTACTCATCTGAAGGTATGTTGTTGCATTTACAGTATGCTGTGTGAACTGAAAACGAAACAAAAAAAAAGGACAGGAAAGGAGAGGAACTTTATTGAAGTGTCGAGTAGTTCTAGTGCTGGAGCATTAATTGGGAGACACTTTAAACTGAAATAAACAAATTAATGCAATCAAATCAAATGTTCGTTTTTAGAGGAGAGGAGAAAACCGGAGTACCTGGAGAGAAAAACCTTTCTGTGCAGATTAGAGAACCAAGAATTTCAACCCACATTATGATACTGAGTAAATTGAACCCGGTGCACATTGGTGGGAGGGAAGTGCTGTCACCACTGCGTCATCCCTGCACCCCTGCAGTTGTTTGTCTTGACTACACTTTACTTCACTGTTGAGTCTCAACCAAGCGTTTATCACAACCCCAGGGGTTTCAATAACTTCTGAAATAGCCGTCCATGATAGCCCATTGAAGGCGGCAGTTTGACAAGTTTATGATAGCATTTTTAGTGAAAATCAAGGCAAACTAGCCGGCGGTGTGAGGCAAAGCAGGCGGCAGTATACCACCGGTAACCGGCTTCTATTGAAACCCCTGCACAACGCCCATAATTTGGCTTGACAGCTGAGTTGGTAGGGTAGTGCACTGGCATGGTATTGCAGAGGTCAATAGGTTCAAATCCCAGTCAAGTCTGAATTTCGCAGGTTTTCCTTTCGTTACTGCTTAACTAGCATTCATAGCTGCAATAATCCAAGATCTTAATTCAAGTTGTCATGTTGTTGAGGAAATGCCTTTCAATCATTTTTGAAGTTATTCTTAGACTATTACAGTAACTGTAACATCACCATTTTGAATTTTTGTAGGACCCTGACATGTTCTGGGATTTCATCACTCTTCGCCCTGAAACCACTCATCAAGTTTGCTTCTTGTTCAGTGATCGCGGCATTCCCGATGGGTATCAGCACATGAATGGTTATGGAAGCCACACCTTCAAACTGGTGAATGAGAAAGGGGAGGCTGTCTACTGCAAATTTCATGTTAAGGTACATGCCTGTTGATACTTTACTACATGTATTTTAATAAAGTTTCTATGTAACACACACTCTGAATGGTTAAAGCAGTGTGCTGATGGCACTTGTAGGATTTGGAAAGTAAAGTTTTTTTGAAAAATTTAGCTGAATATGGTTGTGATGAAATTAAGCAATTCTTTACTATACAGTGTAAAACAAAATAATAAAGAAAACTCGCCTGTAATCTACTTTCAGGATCTTGGTCCATAAATGTGACTGTACTTATTTCTTGGTGCATGACAGAAACATATTATACAAATTTTTTGACGTCATCCCCAGAGGTTTCAATGAAATTTAAAGTTGTCGGCTGGATTTAGTGGCATAAGCCACTGTTGTTCTTTTCCAAATGAATTTTAATCTTACAATTTCATGCACTTTTGAAAGAATCTGTCTTAGTTTATTTTTTCAGTCTAGGGAAGAAAGTACATGTAGCAGACTTCTCTGAGTGAATGCAACATGCTTCTTGTATAGGCTGTTGAACTGCTTAATTGAAACCACTTCATCCCAAACCAGACCGAGTGCTCCAGATTAAAAAAAATCAGGTTGTCCCTGTTTCAAAAGCCGGGCAGCTAAACCCGTAAATTTGGTTGCCCTGATAAATGCTTGGTTGCCCATTAGGAAAACCCCTACGATGAAATGCACACCGTGCATCTCACATGCATTGGAGCTTGAGTATCCCAAAGTTCTAAGGTATTTACATGAGACTGGGATGGACTCAGATCGGTATGAAATTTTTGCGGCATTTACATGAAACCGGGACGAAATGATGTGTTTTGTGTAATAAATAGTATGGCTGACCCAAAAGCGTACAGGCTTGAAATTTCTAGGCCCGGTCCGAGATTTGTTGTCATTTACATGACAACGGTACAAACTCAAACCGGTATGAAATTCCTTGTCTCGTTCCAGCCACTGAGCTCGTTGTCAGGCCAGTCTCATGTAAATGCATAAGAAGAAGATACGAACTCATGCCAGTCTGAGTTGATCACGGGCTCATGTAAAAACCCCTTAAGTAGCTTTTTGTGGAAGTCTGGGTTTAAGGTTTAGCATTTTCAAAATGGAGTCTTACAATGGAGTACATACATGTACATTTTCCTTTCTGACAATGTTTGCAAAAGCTACAGATATTCAAAACACAGAAAAATGCTCAGCTGCGACAAATTAATTATAATTGTTCACTTCACACTATGATCTGACATTGACAATAGAAGACCGGCAAGTGAGTCGGGTGCTGCTTAATGTAATTCATTTTCTATTTTTGGCTCGGTTGTCCGTTGTTTTATCTTCGGCCAACGAAGCTTTTCATTTTGCCTAAATCTAGTCACACGATATTCTCCCTGGGCATTGCCTGTTCATTGCCTGGTCGTCTGGGATGACCGGAATTTTAACCGCTAATTTTAAGCACTGCCACTGAACTGAATTAATTTTTTGTTTGTTTGGAGGGGATAACCATAACTGCTACATGAAACCTCATTGTTGTCAGATAATGATATTATTAATAAAATTTTATATGATGTTACATGATTGTGTATGCTTTTGTTGTTGACAGACTGACCAGGGAGTGAAATGTGTAGATGTAGATAGAGCTGCGCAGTTGGCTGGATCTGATCCAGACTACAACAACCGAATGCTTTACAATGCTATTGCCAATGGACAACCTGTAAGTGGCAGATAAAAATGGGAATCTATATAATGGTGAGCTGTGCTGATGCAGAATTAATAATTTTTATTATATATATATATATATTTAGTCTGTCTTGGCTAAAGTAGCTGAAAATTAAAAACAGCAGTGTGGTCTCTCTCTTCATGCCTTGCATGCTTGCATTTGATTACCGGTACTTAATTAGCTTTCTGTTACTTACGTCTCTTGATTCAACTTGAAATGACAAGCCACAAACATACAAAGGTGGCAGAGTTAGAGTAAGTTGTTTTTTAAGTATTCTTAAAGGCAGAAAGATGACAAGTAGTAACAATGTTACCTACAGTGTAGATTATTATAATGAGATGTCAGTCACTTCATATACAAAGTTGCTGAATTTTGGAATCCTTTATAAATGTAACTCAGAAGACTTGAATGTGACTTGTGCACTGACATGTAAAGTTAGAGTTTGTTGTTTATGTTTTTTCATTCTCCTTGGCTTCAACTGGATATTAATTGCCTTTCTGCTGGCTGTCAATTACGTGCATGAATTATCAGTGAATTACATGTATGAAGCTTATCATACAAGAATGTCTGGATCAAGCATGGTAATCTATACGGTTTATTCTCAATTCAACTAGATTAATCTGTTTTTGATAGCCTTCATGGACCATGTACATTCAAGTAATGGCATTTGAAGAGGCTGAAAACTTCAGGTGGAATCCTTTTGACCTCACTAAGGTACATTACATGTACATGTAAAAGAAATCCGCAACAGAGGTTTCATTTAAGTAATACATGTATTTTTTATTTGAAGGAGCCTGATTACAAATCTGGTCAGTGACTTTTTTACAGCCACCAAAAATGGAAAAGAAAATCCACTGTTACAGTAACAATATGCCAACAACTGGTAATATGCCTTACGGAAAATCGTGAGGAAAAGCAGTAATGTTCCAAACAAGTGGACATATTATTTCTATACGGCAATTTAGGTTAAAGTAATTATGTATTTGAGTCCTATTTAGACTGCAAATTGAATGATTGATCGGAAATGATGTGGACTTTACTTTAAGCTAATACATGTACTTTCACAGAACCTCAGGTGTACAATCGCCCGAGTGAGTAAAGTCTTGAAAAAGACTGTTTTGCACAACCTGAGTGGAACCTGAGCACAAACTTCAGGGTCTTGGACAACCTGATCGGAAGTCCTCTTCGTAGTCAAGTGGAGTCACTTGATCATGACTTCTGCGTGGGTTGTCAAAACGTCAGTCAGTGTCATCTCAGGATAACACTCACCTGGACGGTCGTACTTCACTTAATTACATCTGACATAATTATTGCATGATTACTTTAATAGGCTGCGATAACATTCCCACCCTGTATCTCCTTTGTGCAGTCTTGCTAGAAGACCATTTTTAAAGCTTTCACAAAATTAACCCTAAAAATAAACGAACAGAAATCATCCCTCCTCCTTGTAATGTATCATTATTTTCAGAACATAAAATAATAATAATAATAATAATAATAATAATAATAATAATAATTATTATTATTATTATTATTATTATTATTATTCTATAATAATAAATACAATAAATACAACAATAAGAACAAATACAATTCTTTTTTTTTTATTCTATGTATTATAAGACCAATGATTAAATTGCGGTGAATTTGGTAAAAGGGGGGCCAGACAAGTTTTAATTTTGTTTTGCGTTCAGCTTTAATGTTATTGAAATCGTTTGACATCTTCTTTTCTATTATTCCTACCACTCAGATTTGGCCCCATTCCGAATATCCTCTCATTCCTGTTGGCAAGATGGTATTAAACCGCAACCCATCCAATTACTTTGCTGAGATAGAGCAGAGTGCATTCAACCCGGCCAGCATGGTTCCTGGAATTGAACCATCGCCAGATAAGATGCTACAGGTATAAATTGCCAATGGACGGCTGTCATTTAGGTATCGTTGCTTATGGAAGTAAAAACCTCTAACTAACAGAGTTCCAGGACTGTACAGTCAATTCAGCAAAGTTGGTTCCGTTCCACCGCGCGGTTTTTCTGTGTATTTTATTTGCACTCACACATTAAACTTTACTGGAATAAACAAAGGGGTTGTAAAATTGTTTTTGGGAACAAGAAAACAGTGTTAGCGAGATATTTAATAACTAAACCCAAGTAGCGATAAGTGTGTGATAATGCTACATTTATTTATTTATGTTCGTTTCAGGGTCGCCTGTTCTCATACCACGACACTCATCTTCACCGATTAGGAACCAACTACCTTCAGCTGCCAGTGAACTGTCCCTACAAATCCAGAGTCACAAATTACCAAAGAGATGGACCCCAGAGTTTTGACAACCAAGGTAGCAGGAAATACATTGTTTT
>NC_090885.1:12683177-12688177 GCF_036669925.1 Montipora capricornis | reverse complement strand
TTAGCCAACGGCTGTAGATATATATATATATATTTTTTTGCCTATTGTGTTGTTTCTTCAGCCGAAAGGTGTGGCCGCTCAAGCCAGCCTCTAAGACTGAACTGGGGCAAGACGAGAAACCTGGACAGGCTATTGGTTTAACAAAGGCATTGGGGGAATGGTTACCTGGAAAACCAGATTGCATTTTTTATATAGCCGGTATATGTCTCGGGCTATTTCTCAACACCGTGTGATCATTTGAATCAATTTCATATGCACTTTATTAATGGTGTAAACGTGGGATGTGCATGATTGTTGATGAATTTACGGAGCTTAAGTGACAAGGACAGCAATACAACAAGAACGTCATCTCGTGAGATGACGTGAATTCTTTTTTAAAATTAATTCGCGATCACACAACCCTTTTAACGGAGTAACTTCAGACACCCAACCACTTCTGTGTGCTTGTGACGTCATCGTTTGAAGAACGAGGTACATAACAATACAAGCCATTCAACTCTCTTAACGAATGAATCATGTATATGACAAAAGAGCGGCAGCCATTGAAGTCTGAAAATAAGAAGTCATAGTGGAGGGTTTCGTGGTTTACTTTCTCCACAAAAAGTGCTATTGTGATTACTTTTCAACGTTATCAATGTTTTGCAAGAAACGTCAAAAGAGGAAGTGATGTTATGTATCGCTTGCGCAGAGCGTGCAAAGATCTTGATTTTGCACGTTAATGTGCAATTTGCTGCGTTTGAGTTGCCCTTTCATTTCTGCTGCATAACAAGAAATACAACTTTCAAAGAATCAGGTAATAAAATCACAATTTCTACTTTTGTGTGCTGAGTACGTCTCTCTGGGTTTGTTTTTTATTTTTTATTTTTTATTTTTCTAGTCCGTTTACTGTCGAAAGCATCTCCAAATTTTGGGTTTGTTTTTTATTTTTTATTTTTTATTTTTCTAGTCCGTTTACTGTCGAAAGCATCTCCAAATTTTGGGTGGGTCAGTCGGAGTATTAAAAAAGTACAAACAGAGAGAAATCCAGAATCATTCTAACAAAGAAACCATACTGAAAGAGTCGAGTGGCAAGGGGCCATTCTGTTATGGTGCTTACTGGAGAAGCAAAGAGAGACAAATTTTCATAAATTCTATGGATATGGAGGAAATGATTGGAAACGGGCCGCTCATTCATTGTTTGAACGGTGCGTTCGATTGGCCGCATTCCAGAATATGAATGCATGGAATATAAGTTCGAAATCCATCGTTTTTACGGAGATTCACATTAAAATTGTCAAACACCTGCTAAAGTGCTATTTTAAACATCTTTATCATCCATGTTGCTTCAAAACACCAGACATACCGTTTTAAATCATGACTCCACTTGTTCTTATTCCGGAATAGGGTCAATCGAACGCTGCTTTTGCTGTTTCTAAAATTTTGTGGATGCTTTCCGCTTCGCTGAAATGTTCTTTCCGTTTTCATTTTGTTCTTCACTAAAAAAAAAATTACAATTTTAAAAAGGTTTACAAAATAAAGGCAGAGAAACAAAGTAAAATATTACCACACTAAAAGAAACCTGAATACTGACGGGGAAGAAATCGAATAATTACACCAAAAGATTTTGAAAGCATGCTCATTTTTTCCTTGAAGTCTCTTTGTTGTTTCCATTATACCCAAGAGGAAACAGCCGCGCTGATAAAACATAGGAATGTTATATCTGATTCAGTTCCTCTGCGCAGTTTGTGCGATTTACGTCTATACGTTTGTTTGTTAGAAATACAATCGAAAGAGCAATTATATCGCAAAATCATCCACGTCACTCTGGGGTCTTCAGATAAATTCCCATTTTTTTCTATTCACGTGTTTTGAAGTCTTTACATCAATGCGTGGGTTCTGATGAAAATAGCCCACCAAGGGTTGAATTCCACCATTCATCTGCCCACTTGCAATTCAACCTTTGCGAAAGACATCTTTTACCTCTATTCTATCATTTCTTTCCCGGCAAGAGAAGCACTCTTAGAGTATTAGGAAAGGAAACTTATGAATTATTTCTTGCAGACAGAAAACATATTGCTCATTGGAAAATTTCAAGAGAAGTTCCAATGATGCCTCTCAGTTAAGGTTGGAATTGTAGACTTGATACTTTCGTTGGTGGAAAGGCCAGCCCCCTTATCTTTTTCGTTTAGCGTCGAATGCGTTTCCTGATATTGGATCGGTCGGTCGTATTGAAAAAAAAAAAGTATTCTCGGAATGGGAGGCCTGCTACCCCAGCATCATTGCTGTGGAGCCAGAAAACAATAAGACGTGACTCCAAAATCAATATGGGGGAAACGTTGGTTGATTTTGTTGTAAAATTGAGACAACGTGGGAAAAAGGATCAACTACCGAAACTTCAATGCGACATAAAAATGGTTTAACTAGGTCTTAACTTTTTTTAAAATGCCAAGAAAATTTGGGTCGGTCGGGCGACGCTAAACGGAGAAAATAAAGGGGACGGCGTAACGGTGCTGGTCAACAGTAGTAAAGCCTGGTTTCCATATGATCTGCAACGGTCTGCGATCGGTGTACGACACGATCGCCGATAAGCCTGCGCCACGTCGCAGACATCTGGAAACATCTGTCCGCGGCGTCTGCGGCGATCTCCGGCACACGGTCTGGATGATCGGGAAAGTTGAATCTAGTTGTACTTTCCCGACCATTACGACGCTTCCGACTAAGACAATTTTTAATGGCAACGTGTGTCTGAGTTGATCTGTGTCCTACTGGCGACACACTATTGTTCTAATTGAAACACATCCAATCAAACTTGAAGTAAGTGCACTCCCTTTTCTCCTCGCTTCGCAAAGGATTAGTGGTACGCTTGTCTGCGATCGCCCTTCAGATTTAAATCACTTCATTTAACATGATAGCATTCTTTCTGAGCATAAGAAGTGTACATGGAAACGTCTTCATCGATAACACATGGATTCTGAATTTCAAAGACGTCTGTCAAGGTAGTGCAAAATGGATGTTTTCCATTCATTTCCGCACCGGGCTTATGTGCTATACCTTGTCGAATCTTTCCAATAAATTTGAGAGAATTTTGCAAGTGGAACACGCCGATGATAAATAAATGGGGGGTCTTAATTACCATTTGAGCAAACAGGGGCCAAGCCCTGTTTGCTCGGAAAGGATCTGACATTTCCCGTAGACTTTTTCGGTAGCAAAATGACATCAAGAACAACTTGGCAAAGGATTCGATAAGGATCGTGGTCGATCGTTTGCTTGTGGGTGTCGTGATCTTGAATGGGTTGAGCGGTTAAATGTGGTAAGTAATAAAAAAAATTCATTTCACTTTTTTTTTTTTTTTGGTTCGGAAATCACGGTGTTCGACGCTTTGCCAAGTAAAAATCGAAACCGTGGGTTGGTTCTGTTCACGACTTCAACGCCTTCGCATTCGACAACAAAAACGGAAGCATGGTCTAAAACCAGGACGTAATAAGGAATGAACGATCACTTTGCATAGCATCTTAAACCCCCAACCCAGTTTTGCAGTATACTATTCTACGATTAAGCCACAATCGCACTACTCTCTGCCTATTTGCCGTTGGTCGATCGTTTGCTTGTGGGTGTCGTGATCTTGAGTAGGTAGAGCGGTTAAATGTGGTAAGTAATAAAAAATTAATTTCAGCCTTTTTTACCGTTCGGAAATTACGGTGTTCGGTGCTTGCCTCGTAAAATAAAATCGAAACTATGGGTTGGTTTTGTGCATGACTTTAAAGCCTTCGCTTTCGACACCAAAAACGAATGCACGGTCGTAAAGGGATGTGATAAGGAATGGACATTCACTTTGCCGCCAGCTTACTAGACCCCCAAGAGAGTGTTTTCTGTGTGGCGATGCAAATCATAATCGACAACAGATCTCTGAAGTTGTGATTCCTTACGGAGTACGGCAATCTTGAGGGCAATCGCGCACTGTACAAAGATTGCGATTTTCAAATGCTTCCTAGCCCGATTTTTCAGTATTTGCATGGTCAAAAATATTTTTGTATCTACGTTTCATAGCTCACTAGGCCTTAAAAAAAATTCTTCTGTCATTTATTTATTTATTTTGTCTCGCTCCTTAGGCCCTGATGAAAGTTTGTCCTGGAAACACTTTGAAACATTCATGGAAAAGAATCGTATAGCAGTTTCACAACACGTCATTAAATCTCAAGCACGCTTTTTCTTGCAGAAGGTAGTGTTTCTAGTGGCGAACTTTGATGCCAAGCGGACAAAACGAAGACCGCTATTTGAAAAATCAAACTATATATATGCAAATCATGCAAGCCATGTTTATATTCAAATAATCATTTCTTATCCCCGCGATATTTCCCGATATTTTTTCCTCAATTTAAATGTAACGGATGTGCTTACAACTTGGAACGTTTCGGACTTTTGCAGTACGAAGATATCCAAAAGGAGGCTTACCGCATTATAATCGCTCAAGTTTTCTTTTTTTGTTTTTGTTTTGTTAGTTTTGTGTCCAAAAGGACAGATGTCTCTCCAATCCTTAACTTAAGCTTTTCTTCTTTTGGCCAGGTTTGAACACGCACCATCGACTGTTTTGTCCAATCACATTCAAATTTAGTTATCTGTCCAGTACTTGATTGCGAGTTATTAGGTGGCTCTTAACCGTGATCTTTCCTCCCAGCCTCTTTCGAAAGTAAGGAGTTTAAGGTTGCTTACTACAGTTTTCCGAAAGAAAAGATCAAGCTTAAGATTTTGAAATCTGTGACTGAAATTAAAGCAACAGGATATCTCGTCTGAAGTGTTGTCACTGCAGTTGATGTAAAATGTAATTTTACCTAACAAATAAATGCAAATCAGGAGAAAATGATAAATATAGTGACCGGGCTCCTGGAGGGGGAACTGGAAACTAGACATTTCAAAGGCTATTTTCTATATTCTATATAATAGGCCACTTGCACTAAGAGGTCATGTGACCATTGCTTCCTTTAAACAATGAGTTGGAATCTTGCTGATGCAAAAAATTGACA
>NC_090885.1:12648177-12668177 GCF_036669925.1 Montipora capricornis | reverse complement strand
GAGTCAAGGCCCATATCGCCTCATTATCAAGAGATATATGGAACATTGATGATGTGCTACATTGAATAAAATTACTGGGTGATAATGACGAAATGAGTCTCGAGGACCTTACCTTGAAATGCCGGTGTGTTAACTATGTTACTTTCTGGGCAACTTTGTCAGACAATTCACGGCCTTAAAATTATTGCAATGAATACGGGTGATGATCGTGTGTTGTTTCAGATATCCACATTACTTAAAATATCTAAATCTGGAAAGCACTAGGAACCACTAGTTTATTAAGCTTACTCCCCAGACAGTGTCTTATATGCTGTAAGATGCCTTAAACAATACCTTAAGAAACAGAAGGTGGGCATAATGGGAGGATCAGTTGTGGCTTAAACCGTTATGTTAACGTTAAACCGTTTAAACCAGTTCACGAGGACTCGGTTAGCAGAAGGATAAAATCTTTTTCTTTTTTCAAGATCAGGTATAAATATATCTGTTTATGGAGCACACAGTACTCATTCTACATCTACATGAGTAGCATATGCTGACAACACGTCATTGTACACCATAATGAACTGAGGCTCAGTGCAGAATGACGAAGAGAGTCTACTTTTCGTATGTTTTACGACACACCCTTGAGTTACAATGCGAATTTGGGGAACAGTTTGTACCCCACAGTCTTTTCAACAAAATGTTATATTTTGACTTTCAATTGTTTCATTGCCACACTGCTTTAAAGTCTCGGGTGACTTCGTAGTGACGTAGACCAATGGCGAAATAGATTTGGAAAATTAAGCGAGGCTTACTTGTAAGGTGAAGTTTGATTGGAATTCTATGAGTTATTGGTCAGGAACGTAGGAGTCACGTCCTCAGCCTATAAACTCATTGTAAGTGAGTGTTCACCCACCTGAATTCACGTTGTGTAGGTACAACTCACCTCGATTAGCCTTTGCTAAATGCGAGTTGTGCACGTAAATGCGAGTTGTGTACTTAAATAACCTTGTGTGGCAATTCAGAATCTCTCCTTTAAAGACTGCAAGCTCTGGTTTCGAGCGCTCTATCCGCTGTCTCACGTGACTCCTACGTTCCTGACCAGTTCCTGATGAATGTGCATATTTGATCTTTGATAATGCCAGATACAGCACAACAGCTTAAGTTTTAGATGAAGCACGCTGGCTTTTTTTTTCTTTTGTCATGATAAGGAAGATCAACGGAGATAATGAAATGTAAAAAATCCTTAAAAAACAGGCTTTTAAAAACTGGAGCCGGCTCGAATTTAGTGTGTTGAGCAATAACAGGGGCACCCAACGAATCTGTTCCTTACATTATTTGTTCTGCAGAGGAATCTTGCTGGCTGGCAAAAACACAGGTGTTTCGATTAAATGGCTGGGAAATTTTGTTATTGATAGAAGTTTTGCCTGGGAATTACTGACTTTTTCTAGCATTTCAACCCGAGCTGGCTGTAGAAACTCTGAAGACTGAGGACGACTTAAAAAAAAACAAACAAAAAAAAAAAACAAACAAAGAACCCCTTCTCTCTCCCACAGAGTAGTCACAAACATACGACGGCTGGTCGGAGTGATTGCGCTTGCGGAAAAAAACCTGTTCTGTCCCGGTTTTGTCGCTTTTGTTCGGTCGTTTTGGATCGAGGGATTTGAAAGCGCGCGGAATTACTGGCTGGGAAATAATGTTATCTAGCTGGCTGGGAAATTTCTTGTGTGTCTTGCTGGGAAAAAGGAACAGATAATGTTTTCCCAGCAACACTGAAAAACACCTGAAAGTGCCTTAATAACATTTATTTTCATTAACTGGGGTATAATAATACATTTTACAACAAATCGGTCGTTGGGTGCCCCTGCAATGACTCACCTGTACCACTAAACTACTCTTCTGCCGTGTGAGAAAAGGTCATCATATATCCCGTAAGAGGTAAAAGTATGGCCAAAAACATTGTTTGTGCAGTTAAAGGGAGGGTACGGCCTAGAAAAAGTTTCCCTGAATCGAAAGTTCTTTACCTGCATTGTCATACTTGACCACTCGAGCTCATTTGGGCTTAATGTGTTTAAATAGCCAACAATAACGCTTCAAAAATGGGCAATTTTAAATTAAAATCCGCCATCTTTGTTTTTGTGTATGCAAACGAGGCTATGACGTAGCAAGTGTAACGTGAAGTGCTAAGTTTCTACCCCATATGAACCATGTGAGCGTTAGCCCTACTGATGGAAATGGGCCCACACAAGGAGAACAGAGAAA
This sequence comes from Montipora capricornis, assembly GCF_036669925.1. NCBI lineage: Eukaryota > Metazoa > Cnidaria > Anthozoa > Scleractinia > Acroporidae > Montipora > Montipora capricornis. The sequence continues at coordinate 12,665,936 of NC_090885.1, read as the reverse complement.
ATCTCTGACCAGGTGCCCGTTTCTCGAAAGTCCCGAAACTTTACGGGCCATTCTCGGGTGTCACAATTCCCTTTGTATCTCACGAACGGAGAGGATTTAAGTCGTAAAACTTCACAGTTATTTTTCTTTTTGTTACCTTGAAATCGTGTTAAAAGATCGGCTTTCCAGAACAAGCGGTTGGTAGTTTCACAAATGACTTTTCGGGCCCGAATCGTTTTCGGGACTTTTGAGAAACGGGCCCCAGGGTGGGAATTGAACCCACGACCTTCGGGTTAGATCTCTATGATTACTTTACACCTTTATTTCAAAATGGCGGCCATTTTGGTATTGGTTTGTTTGCTTGCAATTAGCCCATGTTGCTTCGTTTTCAAACTAAAACTTCAAAAGAATATTCAACCTTGACCGAGGCAACAAGAGGTAATTTGTAAGGAAGCAAAATAATACTTTATGCTGGCCATTTTAGAATAAGGTGTATATGTAACGTTGATTTGATTTCTGTATACAGTGTATTCAATTACAATTAGTGCTCTCGCACTAAATACAATTGACACTTGAATTATCGTTAGCTTGACTTTCGTTCGTGAAGGGGCGGCTATTTACTCTCTGTATAAAAGCAATGAAAATTTTGAACTTTTTACCTGTTTTCTCGACAGTATTCTTATTTTATCACTGTTTCAGAACAAAACGCAATCACTGCCAACAGACTGCAATATGAAAGAATTTATTAACCAAAGTGACCAAGTAACACACCATGTCAGCAACGGTGGTTACTATGCCTACGGCGTCGTAATGTTTTTCATCCTGACAGTCGGTTTTATTGGAAACATTATGACACTGGTTGTGTTATACCAACATGAACATCGCAGGCGAACCATGACTCCCCTCATGCTTAACCTTGCGCTCGCGGATATTTTTATCATCGTGTTTGGGTATCCTGTGGCAATGCAAGCCAATCTACGTGGAATGCTTCTTGAGAGCTCTCACTGCAGTTGGGGAGGATTCGTAAACGGCGCAGTGGGAATTTCATCGATTTTTACTCTCACCGAAATGAGCGTCGTATCCTACTATGGACTGAAACGAGTGAATAGCAGTTCTAGACAGTCAGCTTCCCAAGTCGCCTGTTTAATGGGAGTGGCATGGATATATGGTGTTCTTTGTATGTTACCTCCGTTGCTGGGTTGGAATCGGTTCGTTCTTTCCGCTTCGAAAATAAGCTGCTGTCCAGACTGGTCAGGAAAATCTGCTTCGGATACAGCATATAACCTTTTGCTTGTTTTCTTTGGATTTTTCGGGCCTCTTACGGCAATGATAATTTGCTACTACAAAATTTATAGGTAATGATAGTGATCGTTTCTCTAGGGATGATCCTAGTTTGCTTGTACAGTGTTCCTTGTTCCTCACTTTCCCATGCTAAATGAATACTTACTTCCCTAGCCACAACTTTTCTCACTGAGCCATTCAGTTGACATGTGCACCTCTCTAGATTTTGTTTAAAACAGGCCGCACAAGTTGATAAAAGCAGTCGTAGCAGAATCAAGGTCGAGCTAGCCAGAGAGGAATAGGTCTCTGCTTAAATGATGACATCACAAACTGCGTTTCTTTCAGGCTTTGACCAATTTTTGCATTAGGAAACAGTTTATGATAGGTCCGAGCCTCTTTTTAGGTCGGCTTGGCACAAAGGTCAAGTATAAAACCTATAAAAAGTACAGACTAGGTTTAACAGGGAAAGGCAATTTACCTCCGCAAAGTTGAAATATAGTAATTTAGGGCCTGACCAAACGGGAGATGTTTTGCGACCAAACAACATCAAACATTGTTTGGTGACCAAACATTTTACCGTTTGGCCACCTTGTTTGGTGCTGCTTGATCGTGTTTGGTCGTATTTAATCAAATTTGAAGGCCATATGTTTTGTGGTCGAGGTACTGTTTTTTGTTAGTTTGGACAGCCGTATCAAAAATGTTTGGCGCGCGCATGCATACCACGCTTGTTTAGCCGTTTGTATCCACGTGTTTTTACATATTTGTGACCCATAGTTCCTTGCTTGTGGAGGTTGATCTCAGTTAGATTAAAAATGTGTTTTAACCATCTGGCCACTTAATTCAACATCAGCATGTTTGGTCACCAAACAATGTTTGATGTTACTTGGTTGCCAAACATTTCCCGTTTGGCCAGGCCCTTAGGAGCATTAAACATGTTTGTGTTTTGAGAAAATTGTGAGGCTTAGGTTGCACAAGTAGATCTAGCGAGATAAATTTAGTTTTGTTTGTAAACGAAACAAGCAAGCTGTATGTAGCTGGCTCAATGAATCGTATGGTATCTCATTCATACTCAGCCTAGACATTCCTGAGCAGATTATTTCGCAAAGCGACTTGACCCGAACAGGACGCCAAGCCATGACCCATGCAATGGTGCAATGCAATAATATTCATATTTGTCTTAGCAATAGCGTTAAGTTGCGTTCCTGTTCTGCAAAGGCGTAGACCAAACCCTTATTATAAATTATAGCTTAAGATGTCTTTTGATTTGTTTTCAGCTTAGTCCATAGTGTTGTCGTCCCAGGAAACTTACAAATCCAATTAAGACAGCGACAATCTGAACTAAAAATTGTTAAAATGACAGCTATGAATGTTGCTGCTTTCTTGGTTAGTTGGGCGCCATATTGTTGCGTCAGCCTGGTTGCGGTATTTACGAAAACGTTTATGCTAGAGGATTGGGAGGCAGAAATACCAGAACTATTGGCCAAGGCATCGGTTATATATAACCCCATCATTTACACCACGATGTATCGTCGTTTTCGAGCAACACAATTTCGTCTTTTGCATTTTCGCCGGCGTTTAATTTCCCCACAAATTGCCACCGTCATCACAAGGAACCATTTTAGCTCACGACTGGCTGCCGACAGGCCCCGAGGGGCTCCGAGCATTGACCAAAGATATCTTCAAGTGCCAAGTCAAGCTATGGCAAAGAGAGGTTCTGTAAAAAATGGTTCGGGTGCAACCCGCACGCGGCAGGAATCGTCACGCATTTTTGTCCATTGGTAACTGAGCAAGCCAACGAACTAGGACGAAAGCTGACGAGTAGTGATCAGTTGTTGGGCTTCGTAATTGGAGGATGATAAGATATGAAACCTTAACTGCTTTATAGGATGATATACTATCACGTGACATGTCAAAGTTATTTCCAACACAGAAATCTTCTTAGCTAAATGGCAACACTTCTTATCATTTTTTTGGTTGCTGGATTTAACAGGCGAGTCTTCATCTGTCCCTTGTTTCTCGCAAGTATAGAGACTACAAATACCCCTGCAAGGAGTTCTAGACAGTTGATACTGCTAGCACAATCGGTACAATTTTTTTTTTTCATTGTATTAGCGGCATTTGCGGTTTACTAACGGAAGGAGGACCTGCATACTGTAGATGGCGATGGTCTCAGTAGCTCTCCTTTGCAAGTTTGCAAAATGGCGTTAGCCACACCGCCCGATAACTTGCAGCTCTCTAGGGGAAACGAGAGACCAAAACCTGCAAGCCGCAGCCAGAGACCGTTGCCTTAAGGTGGCTAAAACCAGTTTCAACACTTGATAGAAACGTTCTTATTAGAAGGATCGATTGACCCTACAACACTTAATCACTTAAAAGCGATGTTATGGTACCATACCAAACACCAGTTATTGCTGAAATTGATTCGGTCATTTTTGTGACATAAGAAGTTACCGTGGCAACAGGAAAACCCCGCAGAAACACCCCATATTTTGGCTTTAGGTAATCATATCTCAAAAACGATTTCTATGACCCCCATTTTTTATTTTTGAAATGTAATCAGCATGCCAGGATAAAACTTTCTTCAAAGCTTAAAAATGTTCTGTGAAGCGGATTCAGAGCCACCTTAAATAATTAAAAATTTAAGGTAGCTCTGAATCCGCTTCACAGGATTTTATAAAACTCTGCAGAGTTTTATCTTGGCCTGCTGATCATTTTTGTGCAATAAAAAATTGGGGTCACCGCGTTCGTTTTTCAGATATGAGTAACTTAAGCCAAAATATAGGCTGTTTTTGCAAGGCTTTCCTGTCGCCATGGTAACTTGTTACGTCACAAAAATAGCTGCATCTTGTTCAGCAATAACTTGCTGTTGCTGGTACGTGATAAAGCGTTGTAGCGCCAATCCTTCTAATAAAAAGGTCTCTTGAAAGTGTTGAAACTGGTTTGGGCCACCTGAAGACAACGAAAGTAAAATACAATAGAAGTAAGAGCGTGGTGCTACAGTACAATAAGCACTAATAAACTCTGCATGTGAATAACAGTTTGTATTGGACATAAAGACGCATGCATATACGGGCACATGTAGGTACGCATAGTTTATTTTTCATACTGAGTACAGTATTAATAGGTAGTTGCGTTTTGCAAGAAAATAGTTGTTAAAATATGTGCGAGACAAGCATACTGTGCCAGACAAAAAGAGATACATGATTGCTAACATAAAATGAGTGTCTCCATTAATAAAGAATACTATTGGAAAATTCACCACCCGACGATGGAATTCCACGTTAAATTCCACGCGAAAAAAGATATATCGCACGAATCCCTCTAATTTATATTTTTACGTTGAAAATCATCAAATCGAATCCACTGGGAGCTTCTGATATCGGGGTATTTCACCCTGCAGCACAATTCATGAACTCGGGAAAAATATTCGACAGCGCCTGAAAGAAGGACAATGTGCATATCAACTCAACAAATACGCTGGTAAGTTGTTTCCCTCCAATTAACAACGTTCATTGCTAAATGAGAGATTTTGGGGGTAAAACAAGCAAAAAGTAACAAAGGGAATAAACAATGTGTTTGTTTCAAGACACAACTGCTGTTGCCACCGTTGGGGTTAACATTAAACTGAAAATTAATGGGAATATTTACTGGCCTGTAAATCATCTTTTGTGTACTCTGCAACTGAAACCTGCTCTTCCTCGGTCGCTGACACTAAGCGTAAGCGGCTTCTTAAAAGATCTTTCCAGGAAGTCATAATTTAAATTAAACAAGGAAAATCTTCCCTTCGCTCAAGTTTTTGCTTTGTAAAGGCAGACAATGTTTTTGAAAACATAATTATTTCTAATTTTGTTTGCGTTGCTATGTAAAGCAGTGCAATATCAGTCAGCCTCGCTTTCAAGTCGCAATTCCACACTGAACACCACACCTCGGTAGCCAATCAGATGGCGAGAATTCTCCTAGATATGTGACTCAAATCTTAATTAAAGGAAATGCATGATGATACATTTTTGGACTTTTTTCACTTTTTTGAAAAAGGAATAACAGTGCTAGACGTTCGACCCCTGATGTCGCCAATGCGACTGGATTTTATTCACTGGCCACTAACTTTTCACACTTAGTCGCCAAACCGGCCGCTAAGATATTTTTTGTATGTTATTATTATTTATTTATTTTTTATTTATCGAATGAGTGCAATGAATGTCCAATAGTGGACTATACGTAGTTCACACTTTAACGTATGTAGCCTTTAAAAAGCGGTGTTTACGTATCCTTAAGGAAACGCAGACTGAAATCTACATCTTAAATGAACTTCAATCCACAAGTGACATCCAAGACTTTAAAATACGTAAACAAGCTATAAAATGCAATGACCGCGGTCCGGGTACTTGCGAGTAAACCGGTATGCCTCGTGTTTATGTAATTGGTTCTTCAGCTTAAGCTTACGGATCTACCGGTACCGTGATAGCACTTTTTCCATTGACAACGCGTTTTCGAAAACCTCTGTTTATATATAACCGTTTTCGAAAACGCTTTTGAAAGTGGAGACTTTTGAAATGGAGATCTATCGCTCTAAACGGAGGTTTTCGAGTACGCGTGACGCCATAATCTTATGCAGGCTTCACAGTTTCCTGCCCACCAAGTCGACAACAAATCATAGTAACAAAAACTTTTCAGACTCTAGTGTGAACGGCTAGCGTGCTAACGCAGACGTATTTCCCGCGGAGAAAAACGGCGGCCGGAAATACGACTGCCTTCGCAGGCTGGTGGCCATGGACGGCCGAATGCGATGTGAAAACGCTAGTGTGGGCGCAGATATTTTATCTGTTTTCAGGGAGCTGAAGGTTTTCGAAAACAGATTAGTGTGGACGGGCCCTGATAATGTGAAGGAAAAGAAATTGTTTGTCACGAAGAATCGTGTTAATAAAATTTTTAAAATAATGTACCACTGTCATATCCACTGTCATAAATATCGCACATTATTTTAATTCGCAAACGAGCGAATATAAAACTTTATATAGGCGACGTTTCGGTTTCGATCCGATGTTCTCTATATAATTAACATAAGAACAAAGGCTCAAATGTTTTCAAGTGAATACCTTCGCGCGAATCGAGTCCGTTTGCACGTTGAGAGAAGGGTTTGCAAATTAAAAGCATCTCCAAGGATCAAGAGTATAATAAATATTAATGCGGATATAACGACGTCTGGAACATCGAATTGGTTAGAAATGTTATGATTGATGTATTTAACTTTTTATCCAATTTATTTTCAAGTCAGATCATCCAGCATTTAAAATTTGCAACTATTTTTACCCATTTCTTCTGTCAAGGGCTTTACGCGCTCTGATTTTCAGCTCGGCCTTACTTGGGCTTTAACTCTATATAGCAGTTTTTGAGATCCTTTAGTTGAAACTTAGGACAATATTTTTTTTCGGTTTATGGTAGCCTCTCTTTAGTTGAAATGTATGAAGCCTACAAGGCCGAAATTTATTTTCGATCAAAATACTTGAGCTGGCGACCAAATCGGAAAACTTAAGGCCAGCTGGCCCCTAGGTTTTTTCCTGAAAGTCGAGCACTGACTAATTTTAAGTAAAAGTGGCATGATTTGGAAAAACGAGCATAATTACAGCACAATTTGGGCTAAAATGGGCACTTCCAGCATCATAATATGCTACTTTTAATAGCACAACCTATAAAAGGTTATTCGCTATTGACAGACACAACATTTATGCTATTCGACTGTGATATTCTGTTCGCTTTAGTTTCATAGCTTCTCTCAAGTTTCTCCAGACTTTAGCCATAGATTTACTGAGGTGTTGGCCAAGTATCAAACGGTGAGGCTTTTCAGAGTGTTTTTTAAAATCTATATCGCCTTCCATCAGACTGAGTGTTTTCCTGTAACAACTACTGCTTTTGGTTTCAAAATTGGGAAAGAAGTTGGAAAAAATATAAATCGGCGACTACCCGCTCTTTTATAATATACTTGTTTTTCGTGCGGAAGAGAATCTGACGTGTTTTGGCCTCCTCCAGACCAACGTTTAGAATTTGCCCGGGCTTTAAATTTGTGGAGGAGAAAGGAAACGGACCGCTTACTCATTGCTTTAAGTAAAATTCAAACTTTCTGTAGATGCTCATTACGTTCTCTTACGTTTCTTTGGGGTCTTCAGACAAATTCCCACTCCTTCTATTCCCGTGATTTGACGACGTTACACCAATGCGTGGGTTCTGACGAAAATAGCTTATCAAAGATCTATTCCAGCTATTCCGCCATTCTTCCTCCCACTTGCAGACCACTTTGCGAAGATTCTATCATTTCTTTAAAATTATTCAATTCTTGCAGACAGAAAACATAGTGTTCATCTGGAAATTCCAAGAAAGGTTTAGTCCAATGATGCTTTAAGTTGAAGGTTGCAATTATAAACTTGATATTTTCGTTGGTGATAACGGTGCTGGTCAATCCGACATTGCAGCAGTTCCGTCACTATCATTATTTCGATTCCAGTATGTTTCCCGAAATTTCATCCGTTCCAGTGATGTATCCATTCCAAGTACACGTTCAAACCCCAAAATGGTTGAAACGGATCTAATTTAAAAGTAAAACAAGACAAATGTTGGTTTAAATTGAATGGAAAAAAATGCACTGAATCAGTCAATACAAAACGAAATTAGTAAACAAAATTTCTAGTTGCTATGATTATATTTTTAGGCTATATCTAAAGAGGAAAGTAAACTTACACGAGTACAAGCATTACATTTAACGTGATAGCTTTCATTCTGAACATAAGAAGTTTACATGGCATGGAAACGTCTTCATCGATAAAACTTGCAATTTCAAAGACGTCTGACAAGGTAGTCGAAAATGGGTGTGCTTTCCATTCATTTCCACATCGGATTTACTACACCTTATCGAATATTTCCAATAAATTTGAGAGAATTTTGCGAGTGAAATACGCCATTCTTAATGCGGGATCTTATCATTTGAACAAACTGGGGCCAACCCGTGTTTTCTCAGAAGGGATGTGGCATTCCCGCAGATTTTTCGGGGGAAAATGACATCAAGAAGAACTTTCCGGAAAAAGATTGCGGAAGGGTTGAGATTATGGCTAAAGCTACGGTAATACGAGCAACAAAAACGTCCAACTTGTCTCGCAATTAACATTGCTGCGAAACTAGTCGAAAAGCGAGGTTCCGCGTTTTACATCCCACACACAACCTGTCTCGCAACGCGTTGAAAGTTTCTGCAGCGTGTTGCAGAAAAAAAGAGGTCCGTTCTACTTTCTGCAACAAAATCTCCAAAATGCTGCCCGTTTGACCACTCTAAGGCAACTTGTTTTGCAACAAAATCACTTTTCTGGCGCTCTTGATTTGTCAAGAATGGTGATTAAGTCATACGTGGCTGCAGTACGTTTCCTCTGCCAAGTGGCGACCGCCATCTTTGTTTTCATAGGTTAATTAAGCTTGCGTGACCTCTTAGCTGACCAATCAGAGGCCTGAATTCACGCAACTTTCAACACATCTTTGTTGCCAGACTGGTCGTGAGTGGAATGTAAAACGCGCAACATCGCTTTTCGACTTGTTTCGCAGCATTGTTGCAAGACAAGCTAAGTTGGACGTTTTTGTTGCTCGTATTACCATAGCTTAAAATCGGAGAATGGCAAAATATATGTTTTGGCATATGATTCTTCCGATTCTCCTATTCTTTAGATTCTCTTTGCACATTCGATTCTTCGGATGTTCCGATTATTTATACGATTTTTCCGACTATACCTATTTTTATTCTCCGAATCTTCCGATTATACGATTCTCCGATTGTCACGATCGTACCTTCGAAAACAGTTGCGCCCGAACGAACACAGAAATACTTGATTATTACTCGTTCTTAAAGGACCACCTTCAACCGACAGGCTTTTCGATCGATTGTTTTTGTTATGGAAATTCGTGTTTCTTATCGCAGCGATCTCGGATTCGGGTGGAATTTTCATATATGAAAATTGTTCCGAGGCACGCAATGCCTGTCGGCTGAAGGTTGGCCTTTAAAGAATATAGCATCTTAAGGTAAAATTGTAAGTAGGAATCGGAGACTTGAATCGTAAAATAGGTAAAAAACTTAGTGGCAAATCACAGAATAGTACCTTTAAATCGGTGTACACGTACTATTCTACAATTAAGCCATAATCGCACTACTCTCCGCCTATTTTGCCGTTGGTTGATCGTTTGCTTGTGGGTGTCGTGATTTTGAGTTGGCAGAGCAGTTAAATGTGGTAAGTAATAAAAAAATAATTTCAGCCCTTTTTTTCCTTTCGGAAATCACGGTGTTCGGTGCTTTGCCAAGTAAAAATCGATCGAAACCGTGGGTTCGTTCTGTGCACGACTTCAACGCCTTCTCATTCGACAACAAAAACGGAAGCATCGTCTAAAACAAGGACGTAATTAGGAATGAACGTTCACTTTGCATAGTATATTAAACCCCAAAGACAGTTTGCAGTGTGGCGATGCAATCATAATCGACAACAGATCACTAAAGTTGTGATTTCTTATAGACTACAGCAATCTTTAGGGCAATTACGCGCTTTTACAAAGAGAGCGATTTGCAAATGCTCACTAGCCCGATTTTTCCCAAGTTTTGGCTTCCAAAATTAACTTCATTTTACTTGAGCGTGACAAAAAAATCTTATTCTGACGTTAAAACCTATGGCTACCCATAAATCATTTGCCAAAAAGAACAAGGCTAAGAATTCCTGCCGTCCTTATGAAAACTGCTCGCGTATCAAATTTCAACCTACGTATCGAATTGACGTTCCATTCTTGAGCTCCGTGTATTTTGCTTAATATAAAGATCCAATAAAACACCATTCGCGTTACATCGACTTCGTCGCTATTGCTTGTACTGTGTCCACTGGATAAAATCTACCTGAATTTACGCTTTTCTACTACCCCTGAAACCTACCAAAGATACGCGCAGAAGACTTTAGGCACAAAGGAAAACCCTATTGCGCAACCTTTCCGATTCCCGACGCAGGAAAGAAATAAAACGGAAAACACTGGGCGAAAAAGCTCATTTAAGTAGTCTTAATCTTGGATTAAACATGTTTTAAACTTTGGTTTAATTAATTTAAGTTAACGTTTAAGTTACTTAAAGTTAAGTTTAATAAAAGCTTAAATTCGTCTTTTACTTACTTAAGGTTCAAATTTAATGTCAGTTTAGTTGGGCTTAAACGTAGCTGAAAGGAATGTTTAATTTCCATTTAATTCATCTTAAACATGTTCAAAACAAATGTTTAATTCTACTTTAATCTGCATTAAAAGTATCTTAAACTGGCATTTAAGTTTTGTTCAATCTACACTAAACGCATCTGAAAGGAACGTTTAGGTTTGGTTTAATCTTGCCTGAACTTTTCTTAAACAAATGTATAAAATCCGTTTAATTCGCACCAAACGTGTTCAAAACAAGTGTTTAAGTTCCCTTTAATCTGCATTAAGTGTCTGAAAGTAGCGTTTAAGTTTTGTTTAATCTGTAATAAACGCACCTGAAAGATGTTTAATTTTTGTTTAAACTCCTTTGCAAAAATTGTAAACCTGTTTAATTCGCACTGAATGCCTCCGGAACAAATGTTTGAATTTCCTTCAATTCAAATCAAATGTACCTGAAGCATAAGTTTAACAGACATCAACCATGTCTGAAACAAATGCTTATGTACTCTACACGAGTACTATTTTACTTGTAATGTAAAAACGAATAACAGTTCTCAACCACAATTGCAACATTTTTAATCTCAGTATTATAGACATTCTTCTGCTTAATATGTATAAGTTCAAAATGGTCAATTCCTTCAAAAAGAGTACCAATTGATACAGTTATATAAATAACAATAACTTTCTTGAATAATACATCATTCTTAACAATAACTAACGTTCCTTATGTTTTCCTACATAATACAAAAATTTCCTCATAATTGTGTACACATCGACAATTTCCATCCCTAATAAAAATTATTGTTCATTAATCTGTCACTCAATGTTTTCCAAGGTTAATTTGAACACTTCAGAACATAAACCCTTAAAATTCATATATTAATCTACAATAATATTGTTCCCTACAGGTAAAAATAAAAGTATCAGTCTGAAACACACAGTACACTGTATCTCGAGTCTCCAGGACTTTGGTACAGTGATTTCATCCTACATTTGTCGAGGTTATCATTAACCTGCTCTTGTTAGTCAATTTGCCCTTGTCACACGGCAGCCATATTGTCCCCCGAGGCCAAAAAAGCTTTGTTTTTCCACTGCAGGGCTTGGCATGGTAAAACAAAGCTCTTTTAGTCTCCCTGGACAATATGGCCACCGTGTGACAAGGGCGAATGCTTTCCAAGATTTGGGGTTTTCGTTTGAGAAGAGACACACGGACCATTACTTGCCTAGTTTATGCTCCATCCTTCATATTTTACACTGTATACAAAAGGGTGAGAGCAAAATCATGTCTATCAGGTGGTCCCTGCTAACTTAAGTTTGATCCCTCCTAATCAACTACTAAAATAAAAAAACCCTGAAGGCTAAAGAACAGTGACATTTACAATTCATGTCTTAACATACACTATTATACCCTGTAAAAATAAAGACTATCAGTCTGAAAGATACAGGACACTGTATCGTGAGTCTCCCGGATTTTGGCTTTCAATATTTTGGAAATGGTTATGTACACAGATTTGATTCTGCCACTATGAAGCTTATCAATCTTGATAATCTATAAATATTTAAGTAAGGTGCTTACTCTTGTTACTATGCATACAGTCAGCGTATTGTTGAGATACTCGGGTTTGTGCGGTTTACAACTATGCAGAGAAATCAGAACTTAGAAAGTGCTCTTGGTATCCATACAGAAAACTGGGGGGTTTTTAATTGCTAAGATCTGCTCTTTCTGCAAAGTCATAAACTGGGCAAAAAAAAATTGGTATTAGGAGGCACCATCCTTAACAACTATTTGCTTAAAAGAGGTCAATGGTGGTGAGTACTAAAACATAGTCACAATAAGTTGACTAACATTTGAAGATACTGGTATTCATTGAGATGACTTGTTGTAGTAAACAGGCATTACTAAAACCAGAGGTCCCTAAAAGCTAACTCCCCATGTCACTATTAATAAATAGCATATTATAGAATGCATTTTTTTCAGTCAGAGTTGACACAGACATGCTCAGAAAAAGGAAATCTGAGTTCTCCCAAAAGGTTTAGATGATCTACCACTGAGCTGCAGGAGACTCGTGCATAAGAACCAAGTTAATGTAAATATCCTACATACTGATTCGCCCTATTTGAATCCTAATGGGCATGATCTTAATCATATGAACCTAGTTTAATTACCGGGCTCCCACTGGTCTCTTGTAGGTAAGTATTAGAGTATTGGAGCAACACATGCTATGTTCAGAAATACACACTAATGAGATGCATGAACTAATGATAGATATCACAAGGTGTCCCCTAACTTTGATTCTTACTAAAACACAAACATTCTGTCAAACTTGAGGTCATATGTACCAAACAAAAAGGTCTGTCTTTTACAAATGTACCCAAATTCAGGGTCAGGTGCAGTTCTGGACTAATGGAAAGGTCATGATTTGATTTCCTGTTGGGAAACTGATTTCTTTTCTGAATATCCCTCCATGTGTCACCGTCTGAATAATAATATACTGTATTGGTAGATATAACCACATTTCTTTTAAAATTATCTTAGTAAAAAAAAAATTATAACTATAAATATAAATATATATATATATAGAGAGAGGTGGAGAGTGAAGACAAAAGACAGCTCAAAGGAGTTTCAAGGGATCACACAGTCTGATAATGAAATTTAACAGTTAAAGATGGTGCCAATTTTAGTTGCTAGGCATGTTGAGATTTTCAGGTTTCCTATGGGTGATGCCTACTAAAACAGGGATATTTTTGCCAGTTTAAAACTATGCAGAGAAAGCAAACTTAGCAAGTGCTCTTGGTATCCAACAAGAAAATTGGGGGAACCCTGCATTTTTCTGAGATAATAAAGTAGTTTAAATTTAATACCATACATTGCCTAGTATTTTACTGCTTTTAAAAATAATTGTTGCTTCATTATCTCCACAAAATGCCCCACTGCCTCCAATTTTCTTTCTGGACTCCAGTGGCCCATACTAAGATCTGTTTCCCTTGCATAGTCATAAGGTATATGCAAAATACTACTATATTGGTAGGCACCATCCTTAATTTCATACATATTCAGCATTCCCAAAACACTTACAATATGTACACAAGCAATCTTTGACCAGAAAAAAAAAATGATTGCAAACATTCAAAAACTTCCTTGCTTAGTTTTTTAGCAGAAACAACATTTTTTAGAAACTTTGATATAGACAAGTCGTGTAGATCATGCATGTGGGGCTTAAAACTTGAGGTTTCTTTGCTGGGAGTTGTTGAAAAATCATAAAGAAACTTTCTTAACCTTGCATTATTATCAATGATTTATTATTTCAAAATTCCCATCACTGTGTGTGCCCCATCATCCTCTGTCTTCATACAGAACTCACTCAGTGGTTGTCTAACAGCCCAAGATGGGCCAGAAGGCACAGGCCTGTCTGACTCTCCTCCAACTCTTCTTGGCTTGAGCAACTGTTTGGCATGTCTGTTTAAGTTCTCCCTGTGGGCCCTATCTAACCTTACTTTCAAATTGGTAAGGGCCGTTCGCTGCCAAGGCAGCTTCTTTGTTACATAACCAACCAAATGCTGGTTTCTATCCCCTGTTATGGGGTCCTCCACTTCTTCATACTCGGAATCCTCGCTGCTCATGTAATCTACATAGAGGCTGTCGCCGCATGACTTCTGGTCTCGTAGTGTCATTGTTGCCTTCAACTTTTCAAAGCCAGACAGACGCCTTTCCAATTTCTAATGATAAAAGTAAACAATATTTGTTTCATTTTCACAAGTGCTTACAATATCTTTTTGTCTAAATTAAAAATTAACAAGATCCTGCAAAATTAAGTAAGACTTTACAACTGAAAACATATAGTAAAAGGAAAAATCAAAACAATTATTATTATAAAAAAGTGGAACCGGGCAAAAAATTGCAATCAAATTAATATACAGTAAGTGCAGTTCTATATATCTCAAGCACCCAACAAACGTTTTTTTTTTTACAAGCTAACCATAAAATACAAAGCGACCTGTTTTCAATAATTTGTTGTCGCGTCACTTGCCTGTTGGACTTTGTAACGAGGAGTGACTATTAATAAAATTTGTGTATAATGATTGGCTTACTTGTAAAAAAAAGTTAGTTGGGTAGCCACGGTAAGGCGTGTTGCACTGTAATATCTTGAAATTGAAGATAAACTTGTTGAATGAAACTTACGCTTAAGAGACGCCTTGATCTCCTGAAGATTTCCTTATGTTTGTCATTTGTTCCACTTTGGACTTTATGATCCCTTTCTTTGACAGTTTTGAAATATCGATAGTGCTGTGCTGTTGAATTTTTAGAAAAATAAGCAAAGAAATATTAAGTACTGCAAAATATCCTCTCCAATAACATGACAAGCTTATTTGCAGTATAAGCTCCAATTTCCAGTGAACTGGGATGGGGGGATGGGGGGATGGTCCTTTTAATTTGGGGCTTGGATCGCAAGCTCTATGCAGTAGCGGGGTGTGGACAATGGGGAGGGATAATTCAACATGCAAAGTGACTACCATTTTGACAAACCACTTCACAAACTGCCCAGATGGAAAATTTTCAATGTCAGTTAAATTAATGACCTCAAATGGTTTGAACAAGGTGTTAATTAACTTGAATGGCTGCCAATTTCTGATAAAATTCAGAGCTTCAGACAAGCGTATTGGCTAAAAAAGCTGCAGTTGTCCATGTCTGTTGTCTGTAACTGACGTTTGTGTTGTGTGAGCTTACTATTTTCCTCTAGTGTTTGAGTACACCATTACATTTTTAAAGGCCCACCTTCAACCGACAGGCTTTTCGACCGTTTGTTTTTGTTATGGAAATTTGCATTGCTTATTGTAGCGATTTAATTGGATGAATCTCAGCTTCGGGTGGAATTTTCATATATGAAAATTGTTCTGCAGCACGCAATGCCTGTCGGTTGAAGGTGGGCCTTTAAGCTAGTGCTATCTACAAATTTGAAATATTTAGCTTCCACATCCAAAAATTTACTTCTGAGCACATGGACTGCCATGGAAACATGACTTTGTGATTACTTAATTAGTGGCGTTAATGTAAGCTTTTTATCATTTTCTAGTTGATTATGAAAGGTAAAGTGTGCGAAACTATACCCTTCCACCCACCACACATTTGCCCAGCGCATGTCAAATTCAGTACAGAGAATGTAGTGACAAATAAGCAAATGTTCTGTGGCCGAGTTACAAGCTTGTTGGTGCCCAGCCCCTCAACTGCTCCATGTTTGTATTCAACTATGGCGACATAAAAACATGACGAAGCACAGAATACAACTTATTTCTTCGCAAAACGTCTTAGACATCCATATAAATTCAGTAACACTGTGTAAGAGTGAGAGACACCTTAAGTTACAAAAGAAAATGACTAAAGGCTTCCCGATATCTATTGTCCACATCGATGGCGGTTCCTTTGAAGACACGTGTGCACATTCCTCAGCTGGTCGATCAACAAGCGAATTTTGAAGCAAACGCTACGGCCCCAAACAAATTAATTGTATTCTATAAGAGTCAAGTTAAGTTATACCTACCCTTAAATCGTTCGGGACTTCTACAGTGGACCGTACACGGCTTTTCCGGCCACGTCTACTCTTCTGTGTTTGTTGCCGTTCAAGCTCTGTTCTCAACGTTTCATTTTCATTTCGAAGAGTAGCAGTTGCTTCTTCCAATTTCTTCTGCCCTTCTTGAATCGCATCCAATCTTCTGTTCATCTTTTCCATGAAGACTAGCTGCCTTTCTTGAACCGCATCCATAGCGTAAATCTCACTTGAACAGGCGAACTTCAATATGTAAACTACTACTGCAGAAAAATGCAGAAGTGTGATACGATTTCAAATGACGCGCTACTATATATGGGCATTCGATATTAGACATCTGATTGGCTTTGCGAAGAATGAGCCTCGACCCCTCGCGTCAAGCCTTTGTCACGCAACAGCCGAAATCACGCGCTCGCATTTTAGTTCCAAAATGGCTGGTTCTAGGATTGGTTGCGAGCAATTTTGTCCAGAAACTCCTGACTCCGCCGATTTTCTGCGCAACAAATGTGATACCTGTGGAAAATCGTTTCTCTATTCATCCTCCTACCGACGACATCTGTAAACTCCGTGTACAACGAGAAAACGACGTCGAAGACTATGGCTTGCTGACGAAAATGACATAGATGTTGACGAAGATTACGATGTTGCCGTAACAACTCTACTGGACGCTAATTATTTCAATGGATTTGGTGGTTAAGGCAGCTTAAATGAGACTTACATCTTTCAATGGCTTTACTTCTCTATTAAACATGACTTAAACATGCTTAATGTTCCAAACAGATTTAATACTGTTTAAGTTTGCCTAGACCAGAGCTAAATATTTCAATGGATTTAGTCGTATGTTTGAGGCAGACTTAAATGCGACTTAAATCTTTCAATACATTTACCCCCTATTAAAAATAACTTGAACCTACTTAAATTCAAAAAAGAATTTCATATGCATATAAGGAAACTTTAATCTAACTTAAATTAATGTCTCAGTTTAAGATGTGTTTAAAAGTCTTAAACATAGCTTAAAGTTTCCGTTAGATTTAAGGATTGTTTAATGTGACTTAAATATTTATTAAATATTGGGTTTCACCCAGTGAAATGAAATGCTACTCGTTTTTCGACTGTATTGCCATATGACAACCCAGTAAAAATATTTGGGATAAATTTAAAATAGCTGCAATCAATCTAAGTTGCTCAGACATTCTTTACAATTGAAACTAGCATTATCTTTCATTTATTTATTTTGTTTCGCTCCTTGCGCCCAGATGAATGTTTGTCTTGAAAACACTTTGAAATATTTATGGAAAAGAATCCTAGCAGTACTGATCACTGTCACAACACGTCACTGGTCAACATCTCAAATCCTCTTTTTCTTGTAGAAGTGTTTCGAGCAGTGAACTTTGATGTCTAGACAAAACGAAGACAGTTATTTGAAAAATCAAACTATAAATATGCAAAGCCATGTCTTTATTAAAATATTCATTTCTTTATTCCAGCGATATTTTCCGGTATTTTTCCTCAATTTAAATTTTAACGGATGTTCTTACAACTTGAAAACGTTTCGGACTTTCACAGCACGAAAATATCCAACAGGAAGCTCACCGCATTTATTTATGCCAATCTTCGATATTTTTTGTTTTGTTAGCAGTTTGTGTGTCTGAAGGGACAGATGTCTTTCTAATCCATACCTTAAGATTTTCTTGTTTTAGCGAGTTTTGAAAGCCCAATCACATTCAAATTTAATGATCTGTCTAGTACTTGTCTGTGATCAGATGG
>NC_090885.1:12640677-12645677 GCF_036669925.1 Montipora capricornis | reverse complement strand
TTCTAACTTCATAGCAACAAAAAACAGGTACCTTTTGGGGAGATTCAGTTTTACGATAAGTTCATTTCCACTGTCGGAAAATTGGAAATGTGGTATTCTGCTCTCTATTATTTAAACCTGAAATATGTAGAACGCCCTCTTGTCAACATTTGGCGTGGGCGAAAAGCTAAAAAGTCGCATTAAATGCGATTTTTTTTTTTCGATGTACAAACGAGGAACCGAGATCTTCTCCCTGATGACAAACTTCAACGTCTTTGATCCCTCCATCAGTCTAGCTTACTCCGCTGCTTTTCGTATGAGATAATTTCAGGTACATAGGTAGGCAAACGATTTTTTTTGCTGTTGTGAGTGGCCTGGCTTATGAAAAATTCTGGCGTAAAAATGATTAATGGAAATAGAAGACGGGGGAAAAGAAAGGCAAATTGCTTTTTATGTCGCAGGAAGCTTAGTTAATTTCTTACTCCCATTCCCTTAAGGCAAATGTTAATTGCTCTGTTTTGTTTTTCAATTTTTCTCTCCTTTAACGAAAGACGTTGAAAAAATTTACAACACAGAAGTAACAATTGTTTGACAAACACATGTCGGTGTCTGCTCAAAGATCAGAAGACAAAGAACAGTTTTGACGCAACGTTTATCAACACCAGCGTCTCGAACTAGTTCCCTATAACACCCCGGTGGCATAAAATATGTTTTTCGCCTTTTTTTGTTTTTGTCTTTTTTTGGTTTTTGTTTGAAGCGGGCAATTTTCGGTTTGGTTCGTCTACCAAAACAACATTTTTCAAGAGTCTTGTTTAATTTAAAAGTTTGTGTCCTTTGTATCCTTATCCCCAAAGAACTTAAATAAATAAAATAAACTTTAAAAGGTAACAATAACTAATGCTGTCTTAATGTTCGATATAAGCTGTTTTATTCCACTTAAAATCTAAAATCTCTTTTCATTGTGCTAAAAAAGACGGAATCAAAGCCGCTTTTCCATAATTAATTAATTTGACGTTCTCAAGAATTCCCTTTAGTGTACAGTCCTTCAAGTCGTGAGAATTAAATGCAAAACGGCATCAACCTGTAGGACTTTACATGACTTCATATTCTTGAATGGCTTCCTGATTCAGAAGTTTTGCCCCGGGCTAAACAGGAGGACACGAAAATATTATATTTACAATTGTATCTATGTGTCAGTAACTGGCGAGAACTTAAGCTTCAATTAAAGAAAAACCTCCCACGCGACAGGTGTATCTCACTTTCCCTCTTGACTCACCGACGAAAAAACATGAGCGAGGAGTTTTGATGCTTAGTCCGCTTTGTTTTGATTCGTAGCCACATCTTGTCATTGCAGCTCACATACGTTCGCCCTTGCGCCAGGTCGGCAAGTCAATCAACGGGAAAAGAAATTCAAGTGAGTTTAAAAGTTTTCTTTCGAGTCAATTGACAAAACTAGATAATTGTTCCCCCAAATCATTATGCAACCAGTTCATTTTTTGTCTCTACACTGGATACAAGTAATTCCAGCTTAGAACCTGAAACTGACAACTTAAGCCAGTATCCAGTAATTTTTCACCGTCACCTCTCCCGACCGTCTCCCGGAAAAAGTAGGTTGGAAATCAAGGAGAGTTTCGTTGGAACTCGTTCCTGTTTTCCTTTTACATTTTGGTTTTGAAATTAAAGGAAAAACCCGAACTGCTTAAAAATTCTCAAGTGTAAAGCGTTATGACTTCTTTCCTCATTTCCCAGGTGTTTGAACGAAAGTGGATTCAGCTGTGTAGCCGAAGACACAACATTTAAATAGACTAATTTCCATATATTAAAATTCAGTCCTGAACAAAAGGCATAATCTCGAGGCTCTGGGAAATGAATCTGAGGATTTGTATGAGTTTAATTCCCCACAGCCTTGAGATGATGCCTTTTGTTTAAGACTGAATTTTAATGTACGAAAGTGGGCAATTGGTCAGTCCTTACTCTCACACTTCTCTCAGTGACAAAGGGGTTAGGACAGAGCCTGGACTTAGCCAAGAATTTGCATAAAGATTTGAGTTTATAAAATAATAGGCATAAATACTCATATTTGATCTTTGATAACGCCAGATACAGCAAAGTTTTAGATGAGTGTCGTGCCGCACCTCACGTACACTGGCTTTTTTCTTTTCTTAACGCAGGATCATCGGAGATAACGAAATGTAAAGAAGCCTTAAAAAACAGGCTTAAACTGGGGTCGAATTATTATAGCTTTTTTGAGTGTCGGTGCTGAACAATGCTTCACTTGTACCACTGCACTCGTCCGCTGTGAGAAAGAAGGTCAATCTTGAATTCATCATATACCCCGTAAGAGATGAAAAGTATGGCTAAAAGTATATGAAATTCGTTGTTTGTGCTATTAAGTTATTCCTTAAATGAGGGAGTTGTTGTTTATTTTTTAATAGGCTAGGTTCGAATTGTGTTGCAACAAAAGAACAGAGTCGAGGTTCAGGGGAATAATTAGCTTTTGTATTGTTCAAAACAAGGAAACATGCAAATTATTCCCCTGAACCTCGACTCTGTTCTTTTCTTGCTACACAATTCAAACCTAGGTTATTCTTGTGGATTCATGCCCATTTGGAGAGCCAACACGTGCAAGGAAGTGCTTGCAGCTGCTGGGTTAGAGAATAATCTGTGTTGATACTCTGTTCCCTAAGGGAAGGTGACTTGACACGGTGGTTGATTGCATGAATGATTGTTCCTACACGGCCTGAGCGAATGCATAGTATTTTATCACGATCTCTTAAAACGCATTAGGAGATACTACTCTTAATTGGTATTTGCCATACAACTTCTTGCTTGATTTTGCTGAGCATTTTAAGGTTGTACTAAATAACCTCCTTTTCTTGGGTTGCAAACTTCGGTCCCAACTGACCCGCGCACGGTGAACATTAATTTCATCACCTCATCGCTGCTCTTTAATCAAAGGAATATTGGGAGAAGACAGCTCGCCACGCAAAACTTTCACTCAAGGGAGGGAAAGCTCTCGCCTCCTTCAATGTGACCTGGGTTCGATTCCAAGACTTGGCTTCACATGTGGGTCGAGTTTGCTGGTTCTCTACTCTGCTCCGCGAGCCTGTTTTCCTCACTTTTTTGGTTTTTGAAGACCATTTTTTATTTGGTTTACACCTTCATTCCAAACTGGTGGCCACTTTGGTACTGGATTGTTTTATAATTACCCCTATTGCCTCGTTCTTAAACTAAAACTTCTGGTATTAAACCTTGAACGAAGCAACAAGGGCTAATTTCCAAGAAAGCAAAATAATACTAAATGGTGGCCATTTTGGAATAAGGTGTATATGTAACGTTGATTTGATTTGGTTTCTGTATACAGCGTATTCAATTACAGTTAGTGCTCTGAGGCTCGCACTTAATACAATTGACACTTGAATTATCATTAGCTTGCATGAAGGGGCGCTTATCTACTCACTGTATACGAGCAGTGAACATTTTGAATTTTTTACCTGTTTTCTCGTCAGTATTTTTATTTTATCATTATTTCAGAACAAAACGCAATCACTGGCAACCGACTCCAATATGAAAGAATTTATCAACCAAAGTGACCAGGGAGCACTTCTTGTCAACAACGGCGGTTACTATGCCTACGGTTTCGTCATGTTCTTCATCCTGACAGTCGGTTTTATTGGAAACGTCATGACACTGGTTGTGTTATATCAACATGAACATCGCAGGCGAACCATGACTCCCCTCATGCTTAACCTCGCGCTCGCGGATATTTTTATCATCGTGTTTGGGTATCCTGTGGCAATGCAAGCCAATCTACGTGGAATGCTTCTTGAGAGCTCTCACTGCAGTTGGGGAGGATTCGTAAACGGCGCAGTGGGAATTTCATCGATTTTTACTTTGACCGAAATGAGCGTCGTATCCTACTATGGACTGAAACGAGTGAATAGCAGTTCTAGACAGTCAGCTTCCCAAGTCGCCTGTTTAATGGGAGTGGCATGGATATATGGTGTTCTGTGTATGTTACCTCCATTGCTGGGTTGGAATCGGTTCGTTCTTTCCGCTTCGAAAATAAGCTGCTGTCCAGACTGGTCAGGCAAATCTGCTTCGGATACTGCATATAACCTTTTGCTTGTTTTCTTTGGATTTTTCGGGCCTCTTACGGCAATGATAATTTGCTACTACAAAATTTATAGGTAATGATAGTGATCGTTTTTCTAGGGATGATCCTAATTTGCTTGTACAGTGTTCCTTGTTCCTCACTTTCCCATGCTAAATGCATGCTTACTTTCCTAACCACCACTTAGCACCCTCCAAAATATATATATTTCATACCATCGTTCCGCAAAAGGCAGCATTTTATTAATCAAAGGAGCAGATAAATCCTCAGTCTTAATTTTTTTTAATCTCACAGAAGTCAAATATACAAAAAATACAAAATACAGTATATGTTTTAAGGCCTGGTTAAACTAGGAAACCATGATTGTTGCGGAAACATTGTTTCTTGTTATGTTTCCCGAGGTGGCTAAATTAGCGGGAAACAAACAAAATGTTTTGCTGCCCCGGCGGCTAAACGAGGAAACATTGTTTCCGAAAACAAATGAGCTACCCATCCGTTTAATGATAAACTGACTTCCGAAGAAGTCTGGGGAAGATGTTTACATTTTCTCGTCCCAGGGCTACACGCAGTGCACGTAAATGTATTAAAACATGGCATTCAACCAGCAAAAAGCCAAAAAATTAGCTACTTTGGGTATGATAATAACTTGTTTGGACGACCAAGGTGAAGGAATCCGAACGAAAGGCCCAGATAGAGATTGGCTGAGATGAAGAGCGGAGAGAGGGTCCTATACAACAATTATTACTGAGCGAGCAGCACTGAAACCTAGTCAACATTGTTTTCATCGCAGCTAAACTGGGAAACATATGTTCTGAAGGTCAGTGTAAAACGCAGACTGCAGATTGCAGACCGGGGATAAAATGCAGACTGAGGGTAAAATGCAGAATGCAGACTGCAGACCAAGGGT
>NC_090885.1:12623177-12633177 GCF_036669925.1 Montipora capricornis | reverse complement strand
ATGATCGGCCAATCGTAAGAGATCTATGATCTATGATCGGCCGCTGATTACATCACGTGCAGCACACCTGAAACACGAGAGTATTTCAAAATGATAAAAAGATATAAAATTTCTAGCAACAGAAAGATATGGGACAGGGTTTACTCACGGGTATAATACGTATCCAGGCTCCAGGTAATGGGTCCCTGTTAGAAATTATGGTATAAGATATGTCTTTTGATTACTTTTCAGCTTAGTCCATAGTGTTGTCGTCCCAGGAAACCTACAAATCCAGTTAAGACAGCGACAATCTGAACTAAAAATTGTTAAAATGACAGCTATGAATGTTGCTGCTTTCTTGGTTAGTTGGGCGCCATATTGTTGCGTCAGCCTGGTTGCGGTATTTACGAAAACGTTTATGCTAGAGGATTGGGAGGCGGAAATACCAGACCTATTGGCCAAGGCATCGGTCATATATAACCCCATCATTTACACCATGATGTATAGTCGTTTTCGAGCAACACTATTTCGCCTTTTGCATTTTCGCCGGCGTTTAATTTCCCCACAAATTATCACCGTCATCACAAGGAACCATTTCAGCTCACGACTGGCTGCCGACAGGCCCCGAGGGGCTCCGAGCATTGACCAAAGATATCTTCAAGTGCCAAGTCAAGCTGTGGCAAAGAGAGGTTCTGTAATAAATGGTTCGGGTGCAACCCACAGGCGGCGGGAATCGTTCATTTTTGTCCCTGGGTAACTGAGTAAGCCAACGAACTTGGACGAAAGCTGACGAGCAGTGGTCAATTAAGGGATTCGAAATTGGAGGATGGTTGTTCAATGCATACAAACTGAGTCGTGTCGCACACGCTTATTGCACAGAATTAGGGAGTTAAATTATGAACAAAGCCGACTACGGTAACGTTTACGCCGAAAAGAGCAAAAATAATCTTACAGCAATTTGGCACGCATTATAGAAATCCGCCCTTGGAAGGGCCCGTTATATAATACATTTCTCTCCGGCCCATAGACGACAAACAACAACGTGAAAGGAGGAGCTTGTTTTGGTTTTGACGGCAACGTGAGCATACAGGAGTGGTTTCCTAATTAAAGATCTTCAATTAAAAACCATTCTTCCAAATTCAGTTATTGGATAGTCCGCCCGTATTGTAAAAAGGGGGTAGTTTCTAAAGAAACTGTGGTGCTGCGTTCGTGAGGAAGCAGTACACAAAAATTTGGTTTTATCAACGGTGGTGATAATGTAATTGAACACCGCACAGGAATTCTAAAAGCTGACGTTCCGAGCGTTACGCCTTCGTCAGAGCGAATCGAGGAATTATGGGTTTTGTGTAGTTTTTATAGCAGAGTAGGAGCTACGCTATTGGTGGTCACATAGCAACGTGAAAAACAAGAATACATCAGTTAAATGAAAAGCGTTCGTTAATACCGTGGGGATTAAGGGTGCCGATTTGGAAATTGAATTTTTGTTCCAGATTCTTGCGGCTTTCCGTCGTACCTAGATGTATGGAAAGGCCGCAGGTAGCCATGTGTTATTTGGAGTGGTTTGGGAGATTAAAATTTTTATTTTTATTATTTATTTATTTATTTAAAGATTCACCCTAAGGTGGTTGTTAAATACAATATGACACTAAATCCCCTACAAGGTATTTACACCCAAAAACGCGCCCCTCAAAACTAGAATACCCAACCCAGCCCAAAATAAAAATATATATATGAAAGAAGTATTACAATATCATCAAGAGCAAACAAAGAAAATATTAAATTTCAACTTTGCGACATTTAGGGCAGATTAATTTAAAAGTACGAACATTATTTCCATCAAAAATCTGGTATAACCTGACAAAATAGAAAGACTTAAGCTTAGCTTCCAAAGAAGACAAAGTAGTTTCTGCTTTGATATCATCAGAAACAGCACTCCAAATATTGGAAAGTCTAATAAAAAACGAATCCCTAAAAAGTGAAGTTCTAAAATAAGCTCCAGAGGAACCAAGACGTGATTTACTGTTACAGTACTTAACATAATTTCTAAGTTTAATTGAATAACCTCTAATTTACATTTATAAAAGAAAAGAAGGTCTAGGTATTCAAGCCAGTAATTAAGCGGTAATAAATTTAGATGGACTATGCAGATTTGATAATTCATGTAATTTGTTGCAGGTATCTGGGTCCTTTCAATAAGTAATAAATTCCTAATAACAGAATGAGGAGCCCAGACTTGAGAAGCGAAGCTAAAATGAGATCTCATTGAATTAAAGATGTATATATTAATGTTAGAGTTTTTTGTTACGAAATGTGTAACAATGCCTCTTAATAAAGCCCAGTAGTTTGTTTGCCTTTGAGACAGTTTGGGTGATATGTTCATTCCATGAGAGGTCTTTAGTGACTGTAAGTCCACGGTCTTTTTTCTTCGTTCGGTATTGTCAAGATTGTATCTCGAGGTAAGCTGGTGTTCTTATGACATTTTGAAGGCTGGAAATATAGTTCATTATTTTGAAGATGACCTGAGACAAAGGAGGTTTAAATCAGCTTGGAGGTCACAAATATCAGACATAGTTTTGATAGTTTTATAACATTTAGAGTCAAGGCATACATAGCTAAAGATTACGATTTTAGTACGTCTGGCATGTCATTCACAAACATCAAGAAAAGTACAGGTCCTAGAATTGAGCCCTGAGGGACTCCAGACTTTACCTCGCCCCAGGACGAAAAACTACTGACCGCTAACGACAACACGCTGTTGTCGACCAGGGGCCGGTTGCTAGAAGGCTGGTTAGCGCTAACCGTTGGTTAAGAGGTATCAGAACCTATAGGTTTCCATGGTATTTAACACCGGTTAGGGCTAACCATGCTCCGAGCAACCCAGGCCAGAGAGATAACTGGTAAACCACTCCAACATAGGACCATCAATTCCAAAGGTACAAAGGTTTGATAAACGTTGCGCCTGACACACAGAATCGAAAGCCTTGGGAAAATTCTAATAGATGACATCAGTTTCCAGTCCACTATCAAGGGCCCGGCCAAGGTCATGGAGGACTTGCAGCAGCTATGTTGAATCTTAAACAAGCAATGTGAAATATGCGGTAGAAGACGATTTAGAACACATCTCTGTTGGACTTTAGCCAATATCGGCATTAGGGATATAGGAAGATAATTTTCTACTTCAGTTTTCTTGTCTTTCTTGTGCACAGGACAAATATTTTCCTAGCCTGCAGAGAAGGCGTTTTTTGGCAGGCGGACGCTTGTTCAAGGTGTAAAGTTCGTAATGGGCTGCCATTTTGAAAGCACGCAGCCTGTAGAGGATTGAGACGAGGGGCGGGGGAAGGACCTTCCCCTTCCCCCACTATCATTTCATACTGTCCTCCTCTCACTGAGTGCAATTTTTTTGACTGGCCTCAGGCCTCTGTTAGTCTTGCTATCCAATATGTCGGCCAGTAGTTCTTACCAAAACAAAAATACGCCTGCTTTGCAGGCTAATATTTGCCGTTTTCCATGAAGATAGGCAATAACCATCCAGAAAGGAGGAATTAATAAAAGCAGTTATAGACGGAGCTAGAGTGTTGGCGCATTTTTTCAGTTAAATGGTAGGAAGATTATCAGGACCTGGTGCTTTAGAGGAGTCAAGAGATGTCAACAGTTCAGTAACTTCCTCAGTGGTCGCTTCAATTAGGTCTAGATGATTGTTGATCAGAGGGTTTACATTAACTTCATGGAATGTTGGACAAGAAGAGTGATCTGTATAAATAGAATTGAAGCAAGGAAAGGAAAAGAACTTTATTTAAGTGTCTAGTCGTTCTAGCGCTGAATTCGAAGGACTAATTGGGGACACTGTAAATTGAAATTAACAATTAACACAAATCAAGTCAAATGTTGGTTTTTGAGGAGAGGGGAAACCGGAGTACCCGGGGAAAACCTCTCGGTGCAGAGTAGAGAACCAACAAACTGGGAATCGAACCCGGACCACATTGGTGGAAGGCGAGTGCTCTCACCACTGCGCCATCCCTGCACCCCGATTCAGCCTTTTTTGTGTCGTCAGAAATGCTGATTCCTTGATATATCATTGTGTCAGGTAGTCGGTTGGCACGAGTTTTGAACGAGAAAAAGGCCCAAAACTTTTTAAGGTTTGAAAAGGCATTGTGTTTGCTAAGTCATTGAAATAGAGGGTTCTTTCGAGACGAATCCAAGATGTTGCGTTGAAATGTTGCAAGCGTTTGGCCAGGCCTTTACGAGAGAACTGGGCAATTCGCCTTTATATAATTGTGTTGTTCTAGATATGTGAAAATTTACAGCCTCGTTTCCCATCTTCAATCCCTTTGCGTTTGAATGATTGTTTAAATAAAAACTAAGATTAAGATAGGAAAACCAGCATTTTTTAGACTTGCTTTTGAGATCCTCTCTGGGTCAACCCGTACATAAATACGATGGATCAACAAAAGGTGATTGCGTTTGCAACGATCGACCGACAATCATAAAGGCCGAGTTGATGCGAGTCTGTTTTTTTTTTTTTTTTGACGTTACTTATTTTTGCACTTTCCTCATTACTCATTTATGGCTAAGGGTGTCTTGAATTGAAAATGGGTAACTAAAGGGTTTTCACCCAGTGACACCCACCCAATTGGAATTAATTTTGGGATGAGACACGGAGATGGCAGATCGATAAACATTAAACGTTCTGTGTGATGTCCCTGAATGAAATTCAAAAGCAAGAAGCTCTCCTCCCCCTCCCACAAAAAGCATAGTTGCGCAAACAATCAAACAAAAATACACCCTAAGCCTTGAGTTATTCATTTTAAAGTGCCCCCAATGGCTCAATTTTCTTATCTTACAGAAGTCAAATATCAGCGCCTTACACCGTTCAGCTCACCTCAATCCTCTCTCAATCCTCTCTCAATCCTCTCTCAATCCTTGTATAAAAACGAGGACAGTACAGACTGGGTGCAACAGGGAAAGGCAATCATTTACCTCCACAAAGTTGAAATATTGTAAGTAAGGAGCATTCCCGGCGGGGGTACTCCCTTATAAGGGCTTAATGGGGACGTGCGGCCAGCCAGGGTATGTTTTTCGGGATTTTTGTCTTGAACAGGGTATCGAATTTATCATTTTTTGTCTTAATCAGGGTATTGATTTATCAATTTTTGTCTTAAACTGGGTTAAATGTCTTAAACAGGTTATCAAAAATCGGAATTCTGTCTTAAAATGGGTAGGAAAATCAGCGATATTTGTCTTAAACAGGGTCAGGGTATGAGGGCCACGCCGCACCTCCCCAACCAAGGATACATCGAGTACCCCCCCCCCCCCCCGGGGGAGCATTAACACATGAAATTGTGTGTTTTTGAGCAAAATGTGACGCTTAGGTTGCACAATGAGAGGTAGAGAAGACAAATTTAGTTTATTTTGTAAACGAAACTAACCGGACTACATGAAGCTAGCTCATTGAATCGTAAGGTAACTAATTCATACAGACTGGTTACTGACAGGCCCCAAGGAGCTCACGGCATTGACCAAAACGTCTTTCATTGGGCGAATTGTGTAAGATGAATTATCCGTTTAAGACGGCTATTTCGTCTGCAATTCGGCTAGATATAAATCTGGTGTTTAGACAAATTATGGACCAAAATTCGTCTTCAGCTGATTCGTCTGTTAAGCACGTAAGCCGGATAATTCGTCTTCGCTGAGTTGTTCTTCTCCAGTGTATTTTTGTAACTAAGTCACGCAATATCATCCTTGTCCCCATAAGCGTTGCGTGACCCTGCCGGCTCGTCAAGTTGGCCACCATATGCATTTTATTCCTTCTTGGTTTCGTCGAGGTATATTTCAATTAAAACTTCAACTAACGACAACTGACGGTACACGCAAAGTTGTAATTGTGTACAAAGGCTTTTTTCGTTCTCAAAGTTAAGGTCGTTTAGTTCGGTTTCAGCCCGTTTGAGCTGTACTTTACTTGCTTTAGTCTGTGCAGATGGATCAATGGACTGCCAGGACGTATTAAATGCTAAAATGAAGCGTCTTCAGGTAAGCTGGTCTTTCTATTTCGTAAATAAAATAACTGTTACTTGTATTAACTAATTATCAATCGGAAACATCCATAATTATAAAAGGTACAACGTCTGAAAATTGGATATGAAAGATCTCCTCGTGGTTTGATACAAGTTGAGAAATTGCTGAAAATTTATAAATTCGTTTACAGTCGTTGAAGCTTGAATACATTCGCCATACCTCACCACGAAAAAAAATCCCTATACTCTCGCCTATTGAAGAAAGTTCGCCTCTAAACTGCGCCAATTATATTTGAGCGGACTGGCAACGTTGCAATTTAAGACGGCCGCCAAATTTCCGAACATCCACTGTAATTTCAGTCGTGTTTGCCCAAACAAACATGCCGGAGGTTTAATAAAATTATTTTCAGCCAAACTGATTTGCGTGCCCTGCCGGGTCCCTCATCAGTTTCTCTTTGAACTAGCGCCGCAAAGTCTTCCCTGCCGGAAAATATGTTTCCTACACATTATGTACAGTCACAAAGTGCCCCCTATGGTCGCATAGTGACGCCTGAACCGCTACTCCGTAAAGACATAAAACGGCACTATTAACGTTAACCTAAAAATAACGCTAGCCTTAACCTCTTTGTTTGAAATAAGTTGCAATTGCTTACTCTTTACGGAACATTTCGTGTTGGATATCTCCCATTAGCAGCCTTTTTTCGGAATGTCACGCAACGCTCACCCTAATTACCTACACTCTCGTAAGCTGGCAATTACCAGGGTCAACGATATCTAATAGACATGACACTTAGGTCTCTATTGGCAAGGAGGCAGTCAACCGTACGCGTAATGGACTATTTCTCCAAACTGTCATAGGACCAAGCAAACCTTCTCTAGTCACGATAGTACCTTGTTTGTTAATGTTTGGATGTTTTTTAGCATCAAAGTTACATGTATTGACGGTAGTCCCGTTTAAGTTTTTCTTGAATATGAATAGAGAAGAGTTATACTGTATATATTTTTTTCCCGAGTGTTAACATTTAACATCAGTAAAGAAATTTAGTTGCTTTGTTTAGCTACCCAATGAAGCATGTGAATTAACACCTACTAATTAACTCTCCCGTAAGCGGACATCCACCCTCTTTTCCTTTGGTGTCCGCTAATGGGAATAATTCTCGTAAGCGGACAGCTCTACTAACGGACATTTTTTCCAATCCCGGAGGGTGTCCGCTTATGAGGGAGTTGACTTTATTATAATGCAGAAGATATAAAATGTGTCAGCTCTTCTTATCTATTTCTTTCAACTTGCTGAAAGAATTATCCTTTCGGCTCGAATGGGAAAGATTTCATTCACATTTCCAGACCGGATAGTTGTCCGCCAATGCTAGTGCCCTTCTTTTCGACTACGGGACTGAAATTATGATCTTGCCCGCGCGTGATTACCACTCACGCCTCCGGCGCACAGTCGGATCCTGTCCTTGAAAATACAGCAGTTTCCCCACAGTCCACGTTAGTCCACGTATATTTTCACAAACAGGATTCGACTGTGTACCGGAGGGATAAGTGGCAATTGCACGCCGGCAAGATCCCTAATTTCGGTCCCGTAGTCGAAAAGACGAGCACAATCATCGGTGGACAACTGTCCGGTCTGGAAATGTGGAGGAAGTCTTTCTCATTCGAGCCGAAATGATAGTGCTTTCAGCAAGCTGATGAGAAAGGGAGGAACGTAAACTATGCTCTTTTCGTTGGAAGGAAAAACGGCGCAGCGAACTCGCTTTTCAGTGGAAAAATGCTTTCGAGCACGTTTATCCGTGAATCTCCAGCCTTGACTTCGTCTGAGGAAGATCACGACAGCCTCTTCAAGAACAACCTCCCAAAACAGTAAAAAAAATCTCGAAAATACAAAACAAAATAAACAAGCTGAGTTAGCTTACTTTATTTCGTTCATTTATTTGATAACTGTTCTCTTCTTTGCTGTTTTATCGTAAAAAATAACTCAAAAACAAAAAATTACCTTGGACAGTGTTGTTGCTGACTTGACACTTTTCACGGCCACCTCGATCTCGCCCGTAACGCGAGCTTGCGGCGCCTATGTCAAAAGTTGACTCGGCTGGGAGGTCGATTCTCTTACCCGGGATAATCTCCATATAGACGGAGATCCGTTTTCTTTCTAGGGCAGCGTGTAGCTGCAGTTTTGACCACTAGTCAGAGGTGCTTTTGGTAATCCCTGATAAAATTCTTCGGGTACGCTTAGAAATAGCAAGCTGGCCCGCCTTTGGCCATTTTGAAAATGAATGCGATTGTTCTTTCTCAGTACTGTTGGATTTTAAGCGTTGGTCTGGTCATTTGAGAGCGAAACGCCAGATTTGAGAGCGAAACGCCACAAAACAACTGGTTAGCTTTCGTTTTTCATTTGCGCGTGCGCTTGCAATTTTGTTACATTTCTTTGTCATCCTGACAACGACGTGAAAAAACCAAAATTTAATATTATGTGGAAGACGTGAGCACTGGACGATAAAATTTCAATCCCCGTTCGTCCAGTTTTATTGCTGGAAATGTAGGCTCGCACTTTCCAAGCCAAACGGCTCGAAATAATCGAGAAATGATTAGACTGACGCGAACTTATATTTTAGTTCACGTTTGCGTACTCCGTCGTCGTCGTCTTCGTCGTCGTTCCGTCGTGAGCTCTCTAGCGTCGAAGTGGTTTGTTGAACTTGGGGAGTCCCAGCATCCATACCACAACTGAGCGCTTTCCATAGGCACTGGTACGAGAAGAAGAGAAACAAAATGTGGAGATGTTGTGAGCTTCTGCAATCGCAGGCACTTCCATTCTGGTTGTCTTTATCTAAGGAAAATTGTTAAGCTCGATTCGCATCTGTTGTGATTCAAAGTTTTCAGATTAAGTTAAAACTTTGGGGCCTGTATTTGAGTGTGTGTATAGGAGAATCTTGCCTCAATAGCACATGGCAATCGTTTTCTGATCAATCAGCCAATAATGGCCGTATTTATACTAGAGGACGACTAAGACGTCTCAGATGTCTTAGACGTCTTAGACGACTAATATAAATGCGGGAAATAAGGTGGACGCATTAAACGTCAGACGAATTAAACGTCTTAAGTTAAGTGCGTCTAAACGACGCACTTAACAGACGTCTCAGTCGTCTCAGACGCACTAAACTGGGACGCACTTAGCAATGAAGCGCACACAGTCTCTGGTGATTAAATCTCAGTAGCCGTCGAAGTTAAGTGCGTCCCGTATTTATATAAGTCGCACTTACGGCCAGACGTTTAATGCCCCTGGACGTCGTAGACGTCCTCTAGTATAAATACGGCCAATAAAATACTGGCTATTGAAAGTGCATTCCATAATGACCAATCTCTGAAAATTTGAACCCGATATTCCAGATAATCTCTGAGTGTTAAAAATCATTCGAAATTTGACAAAGAAGGTACAGGATCAATAGCACTTTCGCTACCAAAGAATTCATCAGTTTTTGACGGGGCTAAAAGGCTCAAAATTGCAGATGTAACTATTTTTGACAAGTTCTTTTACCTTTTAAAGTCAATTTATAAATAGCATGATGCTCTCTGTAAGCAAACTCGACTCGTATTGTAATGAAGCAAAATATAATGACGCCAGCAAAGATTTCCTTGTTGGTTACGAATGTTAAACGCATGTGACAGGTTCTGCAAAAATGCAGTGGTCCCGTTAAATTTCTCTAACACTCTTTGAAATACTTGCTAACTCTTCGACAATTATCACGGCACGAAGAAGAGAAAGACTGGGAATGAGGCTAGAGATTGTTTTGGTAAAGACGGAATCGTTTTATTTTTACATGAATTGGCAGATGGCAATTGTCAGAATTGTTTATACAATTTATTCCAAAATGGTCGTCATTTCGATATTCTCTTATTTCCTTTATGCGTTGCGCTCATCTCTATAATTCAAAAGAATATTTAGTTTTTAGCGAGGCAAGAGGACGGATTTGAATGAAAACAAAAGAATATTTTGGGGAAAATGTGTACCG
>NC_090885.1:12595677-12618177 GCF_036669925.1 Montipora capricornis | reverse complement strand
CCCAGACCGTACTTCCCAGGCCCAAGATTTCAAACCAATCCAGACTTCAGAAAAGCTGATCAAACAAACTGGTCAATGCCACGGCAGCAAACAGGATTCCCAAATTCTCCTTACCCACAGGTAGCAAAACCACAGACTCAAAGACAATACAGGCTCAATAATTATCCACAAAGGATACGCTACAGGGACTGGTCTCAAAAGGTACTCGCAGCAAACGCTTACGCGTTGCATTTGCAGAATGAGATCGCTAAGCAACGTAAACCCCTACCACATAATCAAAAGCCCAGTCAAGGGGGTGCAGAGATCAAGGTATTTGTTGCTGGCGTTAATGCAAATGGGAAACTACAAGGTGAATGGATTAGTCAGAATCGCTTTGGAAATCGAATTGACCAGAGAATTGCTGCTGCAAATAACGCGCAATCGCCTGCATTATGGAATCCTAGTCAACAACGTGCCTCTGCATTTGCTGCAACAAGTGTCAACAATGTCCTCCAAAGCAATCAACCCTCTCCTCCCAAACCCGCAACGCAAGGTACAACAAACTCACTTCCCTTTAACGCCAACTATGGCCCATCAGCTGTGGGAAACACCAATAGAAATTCTCCAAATGCAAATTCAGGGTTACGTCCTCTTGAAGGAAGACATGGAAATCTCCAACCTGGAACACAAACATATTCCTTTCTTGAAAAAGGATCAGTTACAAAACCAAGCTCATTTGGAGCGGTTTTAAGTGATAACCTCGGTGGAGCTGTTCTGGGACCAAATGCTCATTCATTGCTCCAATCAGAAACCTCTCAACAAAGTCCTTTGAATGCAAATTCTGGGGGTCTCCGGAGAGGAGACGGTGCCACTACTCAAAGACCCAAATTTAATCCCTCGACACCTGGACAAAAGACAAATATTAATTTGCAAGGAAAGTACATTCCGGCGTCTGGACAAAATAAAGTTATTTCTGATCAAAAACATGTCGTCAGCAAACGTCCAGGAAACCGTCAAGTCAATTTGATAAATTTCTTGCCTCAGAAGAATGTTGCTCCATTTTTACCAAATGCCAGCTCATTACAGAAAGGCGGTCTCAAATCAGTGCAAGGTGGACTGAAAACTCAAGGACCTCGGAAGGGGCTACCTTTAGATCCTACTTACGTAGATAAAACCACTGCACAAAAGCTCAGTGCAGGGTTGGCAGCTATACCTGATTCCAAGAGGAAATCAGAGGGGCCAACAAAGCCATCTTCAAGTGCAACTCTCGCCTACAAGAACTCGCCATTAAAAGATATGTCGCCTTGGAATTCAAATCCCAGTCAAACCAATTTGGATACCGAAGTTGCGTTGAAAAACTTTCTTTCTGCACCACGTACCTCAGCAACAAACCAAGTTGTTCAACGTGTTTCTAGTGTTCCATCAAACGCTGTTGGAAAGGGCTTGTCGGCTCAACAGGTGATACCCAGTTTTCCAGCTTTCCGCTACGAACCTAACAATCCCGATATCAGGCAGCGAATTTATAAAGGTTACCGAAGGAACAACATTCCAAATCCTTCTTTCGCCGCTAACAATAGAAAGTACCACGTGCCCCAACATGGCCCAGTGCCTTATAAAGACTCTTTTCCTCTGATGCTGCGCAAGATTTCTCCTTACTTTAAGATGAAGCGAAACCTGAAACATATAGCGAGCGGACAGGCCAAGGAAAGAAGGAGACTTCTGGAACTTCAAAGTAAGTGTTGTGGAAAAATCATAGCTACTCTGTCAGGATTAAGTTTTCATAATGAGTTTCAACTGACTAGATGATTGTATTCATTAGTTAGTTAGTGAGTGAGTTCGTTCGTTCGTTCGTTCGCTAGTTCATTTGTAATCACCGATGTCACAGTGACACCGTTCAAGCAAGATATGCATGAGTAATCAAATGGTGACGAGTGAAATTAGGGAATAATTTCACTCGCGTTTTGTCCAAAATCAAATAATTTCCCGAACCTTTAGGCGAGTTAAATTATATGGTTTTGGACGAAGCGCAAGTGAAATTATTCCCTAATTTCACGAGTATACCATTTGATTAGCTGCTAATTTCATGGGTTACAAATTACTTTCATAAGACCCCATTTTGGCACTGTAGGAAGAAGGTTTGCCATGGCAACATTGTAATTTCACTGTCAAATTATAAATTAACGCTGAAATTTCGCGCTAAAATTAAGGAGTAAATTTGTCACTCATGTTATGAGAGTGTTAATCCATCTCATAATTAACGTGGAAAAATTGATTCCGAAGGTCGAGCGTCTCGAACCCGGACGTTCCATTGTTGGTATTTCGGATGTATATATAAGACAAATTAAATGATGCATTGTTAGTTTATCGAGTACTGAATTTGAACATGACCAAAGCTGAATGCTTTAACGTCTTCAAGTCGGTTCGCATACCTTTGCACTCTAGATGTTATCATAATTCTTTTAGTTTTCCGTGTGGTGAATGTTCTCCTTACAATGTTGTAATAGTTCCTTAATGAAACTACGTAATAAAATTACATCGCGTAGTTGTTTGGGAATGACCGAATTGACAGATTGAATATATGGAGATAAGAGTAACAAATCAACCAGAAAAGAAGAGATCCACCCCACTAATGGAGTTTTCTCGATGCGCAGTTTGTTGTCATAATTGTTCACGTTGTCTTTTTTTCTCTTTTCTCAGCAAACGAGTAATCACTGTGATGTTCAAAGAGTTCGATTCTTGCTCGGTTTAGCGCAACGTCAAGGGGTTGAAGACAGCTTTTAGAGAGAACATTACATGTGAACGATACGACTTTATAGTATATACAAATATATGGACCTCAGACTTGGAAGCAAATTCTCTCCTTTCAGTTTTTCTGAGACATTGATTGGCGCTGGTAGGATCGCCAAGTTGTATAGCATAAGGCATCTGTTTACAGTTTTTGCAATGTGAAAAAGAGGATTATTTGTCGGTATTTAGCACTAGAAATATCTCGTCTCACTGCCCTTGTTGGGGTTCAACTTTGCCGCGTTTAGGAAAACGGTGTCGTATTGAACAACCTTAGCATGTTCAAGTTGCTGCAAGGCATACGAGGAAATTGAGGTAATTCTGGTTTAATTTAAAAAGTAATGTTGCCAGGTGCCTCGTTGAGGTCAAAATAAAGGAATTTAAGTGGAAGGGCCCTTGTTCTCTTGATTTGGTTCGTGCAGTCTTTGTGTGCAATTTTTGTGTGCATTTTGATCTGTGTGCATTTTGATCCGCGTTACTGTCAATTGTATCAATTGTCAATTGCGTTACTGTCGATCTTTCATCGAGAATGCGTAGATCCGTTAGCTTTTTACAGGTTCTGTAAATATCTAAACAACACCCAAATTTTTATTTGTACTGTAAACTAGCTAATAATATAACAAATATGTGAATTAAAAATACAAACAGTAGCTGGTCTCCCAAAATAACTAAAAAGCTAAACTAGTTGGGAGACTAAAGTGAGTGAAGTGCCCTCGCAAACGTTTTGACACCTTAAAATACTTAGACCGTGTGGTTCATTAACCTTGTAGAAATGTCGGTCTTAACTCCATCTTGAAAATGTAAAAGCTAGGAAACAGCAACACCTTTCCGTTGTGTCCACGGTCTTGAATACCAGGGAATGGCCCACTCCACGTTTATGATTTGATTTAATGTAAGTATTTCTGTATATATCGCACAAAAATCGAGGTGCTTATTATGCAATTCCGTCTCCCAAGACTATTCGTTTTCCACACAATTGCCAAAATCTTATCAAGGCAGCTACAAGGTAACTTGAGATACCATTTCTGTTTCAGACGGACGATCCAACATAAGGCGGGACTAAATGTTTCATCGTTTGCCCGCCTTGTTTGATGACCATTCATCCTGTTTGATCAACTATTTGATCCAACATTTCTTTTTTTATCATGTTGGATCTCTTCGTTTCCTTGCCTACAAGCTCGATTTTCATTTTTTTTTTCGAGACCGTCTAGTAATAATAACACAGTCTTTATGACACTACTAAAGCTAGAGCTCTTGGACTTTTCTTTCCTAGCGGTCATGTTGTAAACATTTACACATAATGTAGTCTGGTGTATGCTGGGAAACCTGTAACCCTGAGAGTGTCATGTCACAATGGATCTCCGATGTTCTTTGGCCATGTACCTTTTCATCTCATACGTTTGACCAGGGCTTGAACAGCCTGCTAGAACTCTTAGCTCGATTTGAGGGTTAAGAAAGGCTCTTCTAACAGGGCAGGGATTGAGAATTATGCGTACAAATGATGTTAAGCTCATCGCATTTTTACCATACAAGGTTTTTGTTTATCTCTTCAGGATATTAACATGAGGCAGTCCGCATACAGCCTATTGAAGCGGAAGAGTTCGGCGAGACTGCCCAGAGGTGAGACTCATTTCTTTCTAAGTTCCTTTTAGCACCATTTCGAACTACCCTGTTAGCAGACGTTTTATTTTGTCGCTTTTGTTTGGCTTTCCTTTTTGCAGCGCTCTTTACCATTGCTTTTACCTTTCCTCCCCTGAATACTTTTACCACGAAACGATTTCTTGTCGTTCTCTTCACATTCTTCGAGGTTTTCAACATGTCACGTTTCTGTTATTAGCGAAACGGTACTGAAGCCCTTTTCCGAACAGAGTAGTTTGACTGACAGGCACTGGCTTTCACCTATCACAGAGAAGCCGTCAGTGTTTTAAGATAATCGTTTCTCTGATAAGGAGAGTCAGACCGTACGCAGTTCAACACAGAAAGGAATCGTTTCGCGTGGGTACACTGATACAATTACAAAAACCATAAAAACAATCGCAACAATATTTTTTTAAAAAAACCTCTGCTAGCAGGTTAGTGCGAAAGTGACAAAACTTGGTACTTTCTTGGAAGTGCCGAATATATACTTCCCAGTCTAGAAAATCCACTTATGTATAGCTATGATCCCTCTACACAAAAAAAGCTGTCTTATAGGAAGTTACAAAATGGACAAAGGTCATGGTGATGGAAAATCTTGATCACACTTCTGGAAAACTTTTTTTTTAACGAGTGAAAACTTTGGTCACCGAAATCAGGGCTCTCAAAAGTCCTGTCAAAGTTTTGGGCTCGAAATTCCTGATCCCATCAATCCAGGAACGATCACCCCCAACTATCTTCCCACTGCAGATGTCGCATGCCATTTTGCCCTTGTTCATTAATGGTTACCACCTTAGTTTTTGGACATTATCTGTGACCATTTTCTACCCACAAAGATTTTGAATTTGTTTTTGTGGGTAAGTATCCTTTTCCCGCTACCGACTGCAGCGGGAGCTTTTAAGACAGTAGTTCGCCATGACATTTCATTACATTCTGGCCCAACAGGCATGGTAGAGAAATACAAGGAAAGGTTATGTTTTATACAAACGTTGGCCGTGTAGCACTTATATTTTAAACAGAGTTAACTGAATAGAGTGTAATGTGAAGTGCTAGATTTCAATCCCATATGAACCATGTGAGCGTTAGCCCTACTGATGGAAATGGGCCCACACAACGACAGAGAAAAACTCTGACCAGGGTGGGAATTGAACCCACGACCTTCGGGTTAGATCTCCGCCGCTCTACCGACTGAGCTACAAGGTCAGACGGGAGCAGGCCGTGGGAAGTGAAGATGTTAAAGTCACGGCAATGAACATGTACAAGTACAAGGAAAGGTTACGTTTTATACAAACGTTGGCCGTGTAGCACTTATATTTTAAACAGAGTTAACTGAATAGAGTGTAATGTGAAGTGCTAGATTTCAATCCCATTTCCATCAGTAGGGCTAGCGCTCACATGGTTCATATGGGATTGAAATCTAGCACTTCACATTACACTCTATTCAGTTAACATGGTAGAGAAATAGCCAAGTTGAACACTTATCCGCTTAATAACTTTGCGACGTGTTTAGGCTACCCTAACCAACCGAGATAACGGCACTCCAAAGGGGTCCTTTTAAGATTCGCAGTTCAAGCCTCGGCATGTGAATTTATTTACGTGTTATAAAGTTCAGAAAACGGAAGACATTTGACTGTTGTAAAGTATATTTCAAACGTTTTGGTCCTAGACTTTAATTCATCAAATTATAGCAGCAGGTCAAGAAAACTGCGGACTCGATCTCTTTAAGCCTGCTTTCAATACAAATTGAATTCGACCACCTCACGGGACCATCGCTTGCTTGGTTTGGAGCGTTGCCGCTGACTGGTATTGTAGATCACCAAGCTATTGATCTCCACCGTTTGCAATAACTGATCCCACAGTTACCCTCCGTGGTTTGTCAAAAGCCTACTGCGAACTGGCTTTTATTAAGGAGAATCAATTTCAAGCAATTGCTTTAAAAACGCAACGACAAGCCTTTAGGTAGTAACGCTGTCCGAAAAATGACTATCTAGGTCATGTAGCAAATCGTGTAGTTCTCGGAGTCTCCAAGAGACAGCAGTCACCTGCACCCTGTCTTGTACACCAAAATGAAGAAAACAGTAGGAACTGTTAACGGATCGGAAATACCGTTTGGCAAGTTTGACTTCTAAACGAAAGGTTCATTCGTTCGATTTGCAGTCAATTTTGAGAGATTTATGGAGACAAGCTCATGAAGCAAATAGGCAATCGGCAGTGAATAGAAATCTCTTGGACACCGACATCTTTTGGCGCGAAAAATGAGCCAACGTGCGTTTCCCGCTTTTTCTACTGCTGCAGCTCGTGTTAATCAAAACAATGGCGTGTGGTCATTTGTGGGGACATTCTGTGATGTTAAGGTAAGCTTATTAACTTTTGCATAATTAACAATGTCTGGTATCCTTGAAAAAAATCTCTTGTTTGAGAGACAGATGCAGTTTTGAAATGATGTTTTAGCTAAGTGTGCTTGAAAATGTCTTAAAATTCTGCTGTGACGTTCAAGTTTATGTTTCTCTGATAGTCAATTCAAAAGTCCAGAGTTAGACGTTGCGTGCTTGGTTCCGTTCTTCTGCAGAAAGCACTCAAGCTTACAAGTAGTTTTAAATTATAATCGGCTAGGTTCCATTTTCGGGTTAAATAGGAAATGCCTAGCCTTCCTTTTCAAAGCTGTTTTCTCTGTTTTGAAATGTTTGGTCCCGGGAGAGCTGTTTTTGGTGGCAAACTCCAAGAGGTGTCAAGGAGACAATCGAAGTTTCACGCATGGTAAATTATTCAGATGACCTGTGATTTTGGGAAACAAAATGACATAATCAAATGCAAATGCGATGTTGTAATGAGAACTGACCTAGGAGATCTGCAATCTGATCCAGAATCCATCTTTTGTAAAAAACTAAGATAAATTACCAGCCGATTTTCCTGGGGAAAGCGAAAAAAGGGAAACCTCGCTCATGTTGTAAAAAGGAGGAAATTCCTTGCTGGTGTGGCACAAAGACTGTGCGTTAGGATTTAAAACCCGTATCACGTTTGAATTGTCAAACGGGTAAGTGTCAGGAAGTCTTATGTTTTACAACTTCGCAGGCCTCATATCATAAAGGATCCATAACATACGATTACAATCGATGAGATACAAAAACGAGATATTTCCATAGGTCGTTTTCTTGATCGATGTAAAGACTGCTTTTACTTATACTGTCGTGGGGGTGTGCAAAAACATAGTTAGCCTTAGTGGGGTCCGCTAGTTTATGTTGTACCTTGTTTGGCAAATATCATATTTCATTGTCAAAGTATTCAAAAAGCCATTCTCTCCAAATAATCCTCCAAATTCAGAAGTAACTTTGGCTTATCAAATCACTTGCAGATTGGCAACGGAGTAGCGAAATTGTGTTCTAAGCTTTAAAATGAAACGAAAAGGATAAGATCGAGTACAGACTGAAATTCGTATTGATTTTGGTGCTTACTAGTTATCTGAATATCATTTAAAAGGCCCTTTGCGGGCTAACAGCTGTGGTTAACTGCAGGTTGCTAAGCAAAGTGTGAAGAATGTGGAGGGTCGTCCGGTGGAACGTCTATTTTACAGTCTTATCCTTCTCTCGCTGAAATCTTAATTACTTGATAAGGCGGTAAATAGCTAGTAAGTAACACGAAACTTGCTCATGTTCTGTAGGCCAGAGTAGAGTGGAAGTAAAAATATAACCCAGAACTTCTTGCTAGTACCATCTCGTGGATAAAGCAGCACGTTTAATTTGCAAATTACTATCGTGTCATCCATATTTGAATTACATATTTCTACACGTGCATGCAAGCTCGCCTCTTAAACTAAGTGCACAGCCTCTTGCGCGAAAAATGTTTGCGGCAAGCGTTGGACCCTCCTCTTTTGTCCTTCTTTCCTTTTCTCGGTAATTTCCTTAACCATCCTTAAAATGTTGCGATTTTGCATTGGGAGATAATCTCTGATTCTGCATATTTCTCGTTTTACTTGAAATGTTTTCTTGAGCTCCCTCTGATCTCATAAAAGAACTTGGAACAGCCTGACGGGCATGCAATTTGCGTATTGCGTTTTGATTTTTCAATAGCTGCAATGAGTGATCCCTACCCTCCAAACAAAAAAATCTGCTCTAGTCGAAGAAAAATCAATGTGTTGACGTCTCTTAAGAGGGTGTAATTTATAGGTTATGATTTTAAGACCAAGAAGAACTTTTCTGTTTTTTATTTCGTGCCCAAGACGATGAAACTGAGGTCATACAGTAAAACAACAAAGATGATTCTTCGCATCAATTTTATTTTCGATTGAAATTGTTTATTTAGCGCACATGACGACAGGCCAGCTACCAAATCATTACTTTTATAAGGCACCATGATACGTTTGCCCAACAATTTCAAAATAACATTCTTCTTTCAATCAAAACGTGACTAGTTCTTACGCTTATCTTTGTAGTAGCTGAAGCTTCTCCAACAACACAATTATTCGGCACCAGCCATACGACATTGGCACATATTTGTTATTTTCTTTGTTATCTAATTTGTTTTGGATTTTGCACTACAAACCAAACAATTGCTGAAATTATGGCTTTCCCAAAACCCCCAAGTCGGGCACTGATGTTCCCTTGTGTTTTTCTCCAAACCATTACTTTCACTTAAAGTAAGTTGAAGTAGTTAGATGAATTGTAATTAGAAAATGAAGAAACATCTTTTACCGGTGACCCACTCAAAGGAATAATCAAAATAATTGCAAACATCAAATGACCAGCAAATCTTACTGGTGACCCCCTTTAGGTGACAATGAGCTTCCTTTTACTCGAGGTGGGATAATCATTCTGCAGCGTGTCTTTACGGACACAGACAATTTGTTCGATAATGTTTTGCATGACTAGGGAGCAGCGTAGGTTTTCTTATGGTCTACTGCCTTTTTTAACTTCATAAAAGGACGGTCACAAATTGTTCACATTTTTGAAAATACAGAGAAATGTACAATGGCCTAAACGAGTAGGAGGAATTCAAAAGGCAGTGTTTTACGTGAAGATAAAAACAAATGAATCTATTAATCTTATTAAAAGGATCTATACTTTGCTCTCGCAATGCACGATTTTCTAAGGATTGGCGTGGAATCAGTGCACGGCCGGTCGAACTGTTTTTCACTGCATACTGTCGGAAATTGTTTTTAAAACAATAAACGCGATAGATATCTATTATCATGTATTTGAACAGGCTAAATGAAATGACTTTGAAAGAGAATGATCATCACACATTTGACATTCGCAGCTCAAATTTATCCTATACAATGCTTTGGCCTCCTCTGGAATATAGCACGAACTCGCTATTAACCACTTCCCCGTTGGCTCACCAACTAAGTGGTTGATTTGAATCGGTTGCGTTGTCACAGTGTTGTCATGGCTCCAGTTTGAGCTTCCGTTGCAGCTTTTATTTGATTCGATCTCTTTTCTTAGGCTTCTTTGCATCTGCTTAATAAGTTACTTTCACAACTCCGGTGATCTTCCCTTAAGCTTCCCCACAGCTTTGGTGGATAAGACTTACCCCGTCCTTGATTCTTCCTCATACCACTAAAACCGTTATATTTTTGAATCTTTTTTTTTCAGGTTGTCGCGACTGAATTATGGGTTTTAGTTTTTTACTTTTATTAGTATTATTAGTACCACTAACCAAAGCGAAAGGTGAGTTTATCTTTTGTGGCTTATTTGAAAGAAACATGTTTATTCTTCTAAACGCGAAATAAGGGTTAAAAAAATTGTCACTGATGCATATGAGTTTGAAATCGATAGCGTTGAAGAAGCATTTGGCAGCGGTGTTATGTTCACTCTTTATACGTACATACACATACATACACACATAAAACTCTATTTTAGCTCGAGTTTCAGAGTAGCCTAGTGGCTAATATTTCCGAGCCGAGCAAATGACAAACGATAGAACAGAACAGAACAACAAAGACTTTAAAAATCCCAACTGACCGGAGGCAAACCAGTTGGCTGTTTGTAAGTGTAACCGAGAAGTAAAACCAGGAACTACCAGGATAAAATTCAGCTAATGGCCAGGGTAGGTCTTGAAACCGGGACGTTCAGATCTCATA
Organism: Montipora capricornis; assembly: GCF_036669925.1. NCBI lineage: Eukaryota > Metazoa > Cnidaria > Anthozoa > Scleractinia > Acroporidae > Montipora > Montipora capricornis. The sequence goes on along the minus strand of NC_090885.1, from coordinate 12,607,703 downwards.
ACCCCCCTTCATCATGCTGTGTATACCTCGATGAAAATATCAGAATCCCATTTCATTGATTGCCTTACTGAGAAGTGCTAAGACAAAGAATGAGAATAAAGAAGGGAGGATGCATGACGATGCTTTGAGATCTTTTACGTAGGACTATTTAGAATTTTCCGTCAATCAATTTCGTTATAGTCAACCTTGTGGATTCTACTTCTTGTGTCACTTAATTAAAGTTGCATTACTAAAGTTTGCGCTGCCAAACTAATTTTCAGACTTACGGCCTCCGGCGGCATCCGCTGTTGACCGTCGAAGTGCGCCTGATGCTTTGCTTGGGGAGATCTTTAATGATCCAAGTGCAACAAGTTTAACAAAACTCAATCTTGAGGATAGTGACAGTGACAATGACGACCTTTCCGGCTCGGGTTCGGATTTGTGGTCGAGCTCGGATGATTCAACGAAGCCTTCCAAAGAAAATAACTCACAGGGTGCAACTGAAACGACAAACAAATCCCCACTACCGCAACAGACTGAGTCGTCAAAGGAAACAGGAATTACAAACCCTGACAAGACTACAAGCGACGACACTGTTGATGCCAAAGACAGTAATGAAACCATGTCAAGTTTAATTGAAGCTGACAGTAGTAATACAACATCAAATAAAGACTCTGACAACAAAAACAACGATACGGACGCCACCCCTGACAGTATTAACTCCGATATTGCTTCAACCGCAGAACAAATTGTTCCTCTACAAAGTTCGACAGATCCGTCCTCGAATTCGTCCACGGTGACAAAACAGAGTGCGGACACAACGTTATCTTCTGCAGAGGATCAAAGCCAAAATAGTGTCATTCAGAATGAAGAAAGCATCAAGCCCTCCAATGACACGTCGGCGACAAAAGCTGACTTCTTCCCCGCCCAGTCTCAAAATTACTTGGAAACTTTTCCAGGGAATCCCGAAGCCGACTTTGTTGGACAACAAGAGCAAGCATTCGACGATAACGTCCTTTACGACCCCACGATAGTAAAGAAAACCAGTCTTCCTGTTGTTTCTGATTCGTTATCGAATCCTTTCGGTACGTTGAAGATAGCTTATCTTGTTATAAGGAATGGATTCCTGATTTTAGTGTTTCCTCCTTTGGAATTACAGTGCTGTGATTTTCTACTAAAGTTTGTAAAGCCAAAATCAATGGAAGTTATTATTCCGACTTATCGTAACGCGCGCGTCATGTTTACCGCGATGAGCTACTGAGAATCAGTTACGCGATAAAGTCGCTATTAGTTTGCTTCTTTATGAAATGAATCATATATGAACTGCGGATATGAAGTCAAGTGAAGCTGTGACCTTCGCAGTTTTTCAGGCTTCTTTACGCAATTGCAAAAATTGCGTTCATAACTGCGAAGATCACAGCTTCACTTGAGAGTTTGCTTCTTATTGTTAAATTTTTCATCAGAAAATAAGCGAACAACGCAGCGCAACCATTAAGGTTGCTTCCTTCTTGACGCTTACGGTGAACGGCTGACACGTTTTGTCTCGCACGAAAAGTTATGCTGTACACTGTCGTCCAGTAGGGTTCAAAGCATTTAACGTCTCCTTCTGTGGAAATGACGACAAAAGGTTGTTCAGCTCTCGCCCACCTGTGCTAGTTAGTTCATATGTAGAATTTCGGGGGCTGTTTTAGGCAGACGATTTTTAAGCAGTGGGGTTTTTAGTCAAATGATCATGTTAACTTCTCTTTCCAGTTAAAAGCACGGCAGATTTTCCTGGCGTTGTTCGTTCATCTATTCCTCAAGCGCCGGTGCTGTCGCCTCAGGCTCCAGCTGTTCCAAGGGCGACATTACCTCAAGTTCCCTTTAAGGGATCTTTTCCACTGCAACTTCACAAGTACTCACCATATACTAAACTTCTTAAAAAGGGGTTGGTCCCCAAGCCCGGGCCAGGTTAGTAAAAAGTCACATTCAGTCTTATCACAAGTCCTATTACCCAGAAGTCTCGATCTGCGTTGGAATGTGTCCCATCAGTTTTCGGTATTTCCTAATGTTGAAAACACAAACATCAGAGTTTATCGTGTTTTAAAACACGAGGCGAAATCGAGTGAATTTACACCTGATAAAACACGTGCTGCGAGTTGTTTGAACGGCTTCAAAAACAAAAAGCCTGTCCCTTGGGAGTCCGAACAAAGGCTCAAAAACACGAAAAACAAGCCGGGCCTCATTACTATTCTTTATATAAAGAATTCGAATGAGGAGTGTTTTATCGGGTTAAAGCTCATGCTTGTGACGATTTATCGATGTTTTGATAAGCTGTTAGGTGCATGAATTATGAAATATTTTACACTACTTTTAGGATGGCTATTGCTAGATTTTTTTGCGGGAAAAAAAGGTGGCGGCATTGTGTTCCTTGCACGATCCATGGTTTTCCATTAAGCACGAGCAATGTATCGTGCATGCCGCTACTTGATTGCAGACCAATCAGAGACGTTGTGGTCATCAGGCGCAATCTAATTGGCCATAATTTGGTGGGACCTGTGTTCGAAATGTAGATAATACAGTAAACTAATGGGCTAAGACCAAATAAGGAAGGTCGACACTTTTGGGTTATGGTCTTCTAGCTTTATCTATAGTTGAACGACATTGATTTCACCGCAACATTTTATGTCAGGAAATAAAATTAAAAAACTCAACAATGATGTGAAATAAATAACTTAATTTCGAATATGTCCAATCCCGTTTCAGCCTGTACAATTTCTAACGCATCAAAACAGAAGATATAATGCCAACCACCATTGTCCGTTTAGACGAGGCTTCAGCTATACATCAATCGCTTTATTTTCCTGTATCTGGCATGCCATGCTATGTGTTGGCTTCACAGAAAATAGATATCTGCACATATACACACCGCTGTTTTCATAACTGATTGTTCCTATAATTTCGTTGTCATTATTTAACCATCGTAGGGAACGACCAACAATCAACAAAGAAATCAGTTGTGCCTAATCTCAATGAAGCTGGTGGGCTGCGACCGCTGACTGTTAACCTGCCTGAACAGCAGCAGCAAGACACACAAAGCCCTCAAGGTTTTGTTCAGTCTCAGGGATCAACGCTTGATACCAACCCAGCTTTAAATGCAGAACAAACGCCTTTCGGGGACCAAGCTGCTGCTGGACCCGTGGCCCCAACCGCAGCGCAACCGTATGCCCCAGTTCCCACAGAATCTCAGACGCAGGCATATGCCCAGGGCCCTGAACAAACGCTCGACCAAGTACAAGGCGGTGTTCCCCAGGCCACTGGACAACCATTTTACCCCCAAGCGGCAAAACCAAATATGCAAGCACCCGGATTTCAAAATACCACTGCAGCATACCCTATGAGTGAGTAATTTAAAAATTGGAGATCACGTTTTTTTATTGACAAGGTAAAATGGTTTCATAGGTAATAGACACGTTTTTGAATGAAGTAAAATAGTATTTCTGACAATGAGGCGAAGCGTAATAGACAGAAATAGTTATTTTGCCGGCACGGACAGGAGGGTTTATTCCGTTCGAGATGGGTTATGGGTATGAGTGTCTGATATATATAGTAGGTGGTTACGATTTGAAACCATTCTAAGTCAGCAGCAATTCAGCTTTCAAGTCTAAGTTTGATTTAAGTGTGTATTGTTACTTTCCATGATTCGTTTTCGTACCTCAGCCCTCGGTATTAGAGGCATCGAAGTTGGTGGAAGTATGCGTTCCCTTCTTTTTCCACAATGTCGTATCCGGCGGTGTCTCACTAATTTACTGTGCATTGGTCTGTCTCTGGAGACACATGTCTGTGTGTATTATAAGGAATGTTTCGAGCAATATTTATTTTACCAGTGTTCATCCAATAAACCGGCGTATGAACTCTTTTCCGAGCTATAGGCCCTTGTATCTTCACTGCTGTGTGCGTGTCATTGGTAGTGATGGCAAAATTGTGTATGTTTGGAGTGGGGATAATAGACCGAAGAGAGAAGTGATGAATTCACGCACTTATCTGGACAATTTACGAGTGCGAGGACCACTTCTCCCTTTCATCTGTAACCCGCACTGTACATATACACATTTATTTCATTAATCGAGTCCTTTCACGACGGGAACACATGAGCCCAACAAATTGACCTGTGTCCCAACTGTATGGCTTCATAGTTCAGTTGGTAGAGCATTGCACCAGCATCACAAAGGGTTTGAATCCCATTGAACCCACCTGGGCCCGGTTGCTCAAAAGCCGATTAACACTAATCCCAGATTAAAAATTAACCAAAGAGTTTATTTCTCGTCTCTCAAATGCTGTTCAGCGCTGATATTCGACAAAACTTTACATTAGAAGAAGTCGCCCTTGAAAAGCAAAAATAAGCAAAAGAAACTTTCGCCAAACGTGAAACACGTGAAACAAAGGTTTACGCTAATCCTGGATTAAGTTAATCGGCTTTCGAACAACCGGGCCCTGAATTTTTCAGGTGTATTGTCCAGATAAGTGCGAGGATCACTTTTCCCTTTCGTTTACACACGTTTTTATTGGTTTAAAGAATCTATGGCTGAAGTTGACTGACACGAAAAGTTGGAGATTATTAGGAGCCCAACACGAGGAGCGAAGATTCCTGTCACGGCGTTTTCACAGACCGATTTATTTTTAAACTGAATTTCCTGCGAATGAGACAAACGCAGGAGCCCGCGGACCAATCACAACAAACAAACGTGACGTCATAGTGTCACCGAACCGGAACTGCCATAGTTGTTTGCGGAAAAGGAAGTCTAAAAATAGATCGTTCTGTGAAAATGCCGTGACATAGGGTTAGTATGGGACTTGTTCTCTCCTAGTCATGGACTCCTAATATTATGAAATACTAGGAAAGAAAATAGCTCTGAAAGACAAAACCTCATTGAAAAATGTTGCCGTGAAAAAAGGACATCAATTGTTTACTAAAAGTGAAATATTTCTTAACAGATGCATCAATGAACAATGGGTTTTATCCCGGTGTGTCTCAGGAAGTGAGAATTCCATCACGGGGAGCCCAGGTTGTTCCAGTTTACCAGGGACTTAAACCAAAGAAAGCAGTGATTGAATACGGTAAACAGGATTTTTAAGTCATTTTTGCTAAATTTAAAGAATATCTTGGTAAGAAAACCTGAGTCACCAACAATAAGCATTCTTTTCCAATCCCTTCACTTAAGAAACGCATTGGATCCTAAATATCCTGATTCGGAGAATGTCCGAAGTATTTGTTCTAAGTACCTTGATTTACACATGGTGGCATGTAAAGCTTCAAAAGCTTGGGAGCATTGTAAAAGAAAGCTGTATTTCAAACAAGCAATATTTCGTTAAGAAACTGCCCAACCGAAAAGGAGCAATCAGCTGGCTATTTTCAAAGGAAAAAAGTAGTTGATAGTCCGTGAGATTCGACCTAGGACCCTTCCCTCTTCAGACCTCCCTCTCCCTCCGCCCACGCTAATCTGGTGCGCTAACCACTGAGCCCAGCCAGGACCCATCCTTTTTTCTGAATATGAATTCTCAAACATCCAAAATTTTTCGAATTGAGGTGCAAAATTCATTCTGGGATTTTAAAGCTGGAGGATTTTCTCAAAGAGGAGCAGCCGGAAACTTAATTTTGTTTCCGTAGTAAATGGTGGTCAAAACTAGTCCCACGAGAGGTAGGTATAGAATGTTTCTTCCTCAAACACGAGGGGCCCTGAAGAAAGGCGTAACAGATTTTGGCAATTTAAACATTAGAAACTTTCCAACTTGCTTCAACAGATGAATGTGAAGATCAGTTTGACACTTGCCCTGAGATGTCCAAGAATCACTATTGTACGAACTACCCAGAACTCATGAAGATTCAGTGCAAAAAGTCCTGTGGATTTTGTGGTAAAATTTGTGGATTGATTATCGCTTTGAAACTTATAGTATTGACGTTTTGATACCAGAATCATCATTTCATCAGAACTTCGATTCCTCTCTCTTTATTTTCCAAGAACATTGACTTATTCGTTCACCAAAACTTCCATTGGTTAACGAGGGATGCATTTGGGGTCTATACGAAACTTCAAAATCGCACAAAAAACCGTAAAACGAGCTGTAGTACGAGTTTGACTCGGTAGCATTTACGGCGAGTTGCGAGCGAGTGTATGAAATGAGCTTCTGCAACCAGGCTGTATTACGCTGACGAGTGTTACGTATCTGGTTCCTTGACAAAAGATTAGACTGCTACCTGTGATAGTCTCGATTAGCTTTGCCATATTCAGGTTGTCTCTGTTTGTAAGTTCTAATGGTTTGTTTGTAGTTAAGTGGTTAACCAGTAATCGCCTGAAGCAAGCAAAAACGTGCTCTCGGATTCAATCCAGTCAACATCCTTGAAGTCGAATCTAAAGGTTCCCTTTTGTCTTCAAGGTGGAAACCACCTAGTACCTCAGCAAAGCACTAATTATGTTGCTATCTTTATATTTATATTTTTATGTTAAATTGCACCATCGAGACATATACTGTTCTTGCATTTGTTCTGTATTCTTACCAATGCTTACCATGAACTGTAAACTGAAGATGTAACGGTGTATCAGTTTCTTTTATTTTTCTACTTGTTATGTTGGTATATTACTGGCTACTTTATATTTTATTTCTACCTTATTCAAATTTGACAATCTTTAGTGACATTGGTTTCTGTTCTGTCGCTACCCGCTTCAACTAGCCAACGCTATCTGCGGGCTGGGCAATTTTGTTCTCCTTTATCACTTAGTAAATTAAATTGAATTGAAGCAAAGTAACATAAGAATTCCACCTGCCTTGTTTCAGCTTTATAATCCTTAGAATCTTTCTTCACGCGTTTTCTTATTCAGAGGTCAAGAAGCATGGTCAGGGTTCTGGATCTGGTTACAGCGAGTACGATGCATCCGGTTCCGCAACGAGGCTGTATTACGCTGACGAAGTTTCTGGATCTGGTTCCACTGACGACTTTATAAAAGATGACGATGAGGATTATGGTATGGGACTTTGATAATGCAATCTTTGTAGGGTTTCCTAAAATTAGCTTTTTTTGTTTTCAGCAAAACGAGCTTTAGTTTATATATATAGAGAGAGCTGTGAGAATTAAAACATGGCTTCACGGTAATTGCCATACAGGCCTGTTTCGTAAGGCTTGAAGCCTCACTATTCAGGAGTTTTATTCACGCTGCTGCGCACTTATTTTTATATCACAAACACTACGTAAATTTACATACATGTTGGTGTTAGGGTGCTAAGCTAATTGTTGTGTTGTAGCGCCTTCGCTCGGTGCCTGCATGATGATACTAACTCGTTTCTTTTGTTCAATGTACATCGCTCCGAGAGTGAGGCTTCAAGCCTTACGAAACAGGCCTGTGGGGCAATTACCGTGTAGCCATGTTTTAATTCTCACAGCCCTCTATAGTTACGCTCTACCTTGTATCGAGCACTCTAACTGGCTCGATCACCACCGCTTTTTGATTATATATATATAAACTTATAAACTTCAATTAGTTACCAACTGACGTTAGGACCGGGCAAGCGGCTTCAATTTTGTTGAACTTGGATGTTAAAACCCTTTGTTCCCCCCTTTCAACCGTGTTGAAACATGTTGAAACGAAGTTGAATCGATGTTGAACTGATGAGTTAAAAACCGTTTAAACTTTGCTTCAACAAGCATTCAAATTTTCTTTTCCTTTCGCTGATGTTGAATGAAGTTCAAGCCGTTTGTCCCCTCCTCCCTCTTTCAACATTGTTGGGTATAAGCGCGCGCACTAATTGCTCTCTCAATGAAGTATCATGTCCACATCCACAGTAACAACCACGGCTGCAGCTTCGTGAGCTTTGTTCAATTAATCAAATCTTGAATGACGTGTCGAAAGCGTCTGCCCACCCCAGCAATCAACATCGTTCAACAAACTCGAAAGGATGAAGGGGGTAGTTTCTAAAGAAACTGTGGTGCTGCGTCGGTGGGGAAGTAGTATACAAAAATTTGGTTTTATCAACGGAGTTCATAATGTAAATTGGCCACCGTACAGAGATTCTAAAAGCTGACGTTTCGAGCGTTAGCCCTTCGTCAGAGCGAATGACGAAGGGCTAACGCTCGCAACGTCAGCTTTTAGAATCTCTGTACGGTGGCCAATTTACATTATCAACTCCGTTGATAAAACCAAATTTTTGTAAACTCGAAAGGATGTCAAAGCAAATTTTGAAGACGTTTGCCCGGGCTCCTTACCAACATTTAATTTTCACCTTTTTTTCTTAATCTATCGTGGACGGAATAGAGCGGTTTTCAATTGAGTGTCGAAAGTAATTAGCCAATTACTTTGGTTTTGCATTTCTTCACTCAGTGATTGGTTGAAAGTTCACGCGCCACTTTTTCAACCAATCAGAACTGAAATCAAAACTAATCGTGGCTCGCTCGTGCACATTTTCCCGCGCTTTGTGTCGGCTACGTGTAATTTCTTCGAGTTTTGATTGGTTTACTGGATTGTCTGCGTTCTTTTTGATTGGCTGAAGTAATTACTTTGGTTTTGGCTTAACGAAACTCATTTGAAAACCACTTTGACGAAGAGATGTTGCTGTTACTATTCCACCTTGCGCTATTTCAATTGAATTTTACCAATAACGTTGACTTTTACATTGAACAGTATATACTGTCAAAGGATTGTCCCTTTGTAGACGCTTGTTTAGTTTCTTGGAGATCCCTGGGTTGGCAAGACCCAACTGCCAAATGAAAATGGTCCGGAAGCACCCAGCTCACACATTTTCCATACTGAAGCCTAATGAGCAGGAACATAGGATTTTGAATCATCTGTTCAGTTCCATTTTTTGAACATCAAAGGGATCCCGATATTCTTATTACTTGCAGAAGGTGAACCAGAATACAAGAAATCGGGAATTCCTCAGCCACTTCACAAAGTTCTGATGTCTAAGTTTGCTGGTGGCTCCGGTTCAGGTTCGGGTGATTATGAATTGGAGGAATCGTCGACCTCAGACGACGACTTTTCACAGACCTCTGGAAGTGGCGACCAGGCCTCGGGTTCCCAGAAAAAGGACGAAATCAAAGCAATCATGGCAGGATCCGGTTCTGGTGAAACGCCGAGTCCCATAACCTCACCTGTTGTAGGTGCTGGTACGTCGGAGATAGGATCTGGCTCCGCAAGTCTAGCTGAAGGTAAACCAAGTACGGTGTTAAACACTTTGTTTGAAGAGTCGGCCCTAAGCAACGACGACGGCGACGGCAACTAGAATGGCGTCTCAAAATATACATTTTCGTTATTGTAATCACTTCATGACTATTTCAACCTTTTTAATATGACAAGGGTGTGGAAGTTCCTCAGAAATGACACTGGTAGGAACGGCGCTTAATTTAAGGGAGAAAATGAATATTTATGTTCAAGTGCTGACGACCTTCATAAAACCTCAAATTTGGCTATTTAACGTTGTTGTTTTGCAGACGACGGCAAAGAAATTGACAAAAGTGAAAATCGCACGTGCTGGGCGTGCAAAGTTAATATTTTTGCCCACTAAGTTGCCGTCGCCGTTTCCGTTTCTCAAATTTCCTAATAAACAACAGCAACGGACAACGGCAGCGTCAACGAAAACGTCACTTCAAAATACGGCGTAGTGCTATCCTACGTATTTCGTGATTATTCTATCGTGTTCACCTTGTACATTGCGGACAAGCTATCCTTTAAATGGATGGGTACGCGATGGCTTTAAAGATAGAAAACGAATGGCGCGCTGTTTTATGCTCGTCAAAACCTAAAGTTTGGTGCTTTCACGTTGTTGTTTAATGGAGTACGGCAAAGAAATACACTGAAATGCATGCCAAACGTGCAGCGCAATTCTTGCTTTGTGACGTTGCCGTTGCGGTAGCCGTCCTGAAGTCCTTAATAATCAGGACTTCGCATTTCAGAAAATTTTAGTATGTAGAATTTGATATCCTTGGCTTTGGAATCCAGAATCGAGGCCTTGGAAAATGGAAGCCCTGTAAAATCTTGAATGTGCCCACGTCAGGAATCCGGAATCGCCCGATAGGGAAACTGGAATTAATGATCAGACCAAGGCCTAAGCCTTGACCAGAATCCAAGGGTATCTTGGATTACCTTACATGGGACGAGAAGAGGTTGACAAATTGTAGTAGCAAATAATTAATGACTTAATTGTTCTCTAAAGGGAAGGTAATCCCGTGTTTGGTATCAATAATCTTCCTTAATTGTTCATTTAGTGTACATACACCAATATCCAACAAGTATTATTAGCCAAGGCTGCTCGAATTGTTTTAGTTGCTAGCATTTTAATCTTGTTCTTCAAAACATATATCACTTTCCGGCAATGCTTCTTGGGTCATATGGCGCAATATCTCATCTGTTTCGAATTTTGTTGGCTTGTTGTAATTAAAATACGCAACATATAGGCAATGTACGCAAAATGGTGTATTTTAACAGCGGTTGACTTGCGAAATGTCAAGCTGCGCATGCTCACCGATCTGTTTTATCATCAGAACCGGAGACAAGCTAAGGCAGAAAGTCTGTAAATCATGGACTTCCGGCTCGTCCACGCATGCTCAGAAATTTGAAACAACAGTGGTTGCCAACGGTTACAAAAATTAACCTTCACTACGACTGTGCATAATTTGGAACTGGCCAGAGTCCATGTTCTAGTCTTGGTGCTGGCCAAATGAAAAGTGGACCCTGGGGACGAGATTGAACCGGATAGTTTGACAAATCCGGAGCCGTCAAGATCGTAGACGATTGTAAACGCATTTTACGGATGACATCAGCGTATTTTGCGTATATTGCATTGCATATTTTACAACAAGCCAGTTTTGGATCCTTTAGGAGTAATATCCGTATTGCCGTAAAGTGTATCGTTCATATTGTTGAAGAAGAAAACGTCCTCTTAAGGTCATTAATTGATTTACCAAACATATTTTGCATTTGACAGACGTTTCAATTTGTTCATTACATTTCTGCTTAATAGACTTTTGTGTTACTTTACAACACAAAATGTTCTCTTCCAATTTTTTGTAAATTAAATGTTCTCCTTGTAGATCTTGCAACCGGTACTGTCAGTAGAACCAACGAAAAGCACAGCTCCATTCCACGACCACCAGCCCCAGTGCAACAGGTCTCACTTTATCCCAAGATTGACCTGAAAGAAATTGCCAAAGCAGTGAACGTGTACCGAGGAGTTGCCCTGAAAATGCTTGGAGAGGCACTGGAAGGAGCGGCAGAAGAAAAACAAGAGGAGCTTTCGAAAAAGTCTCATATCCCGCTTCCACCTGCAACCGACATATTGCAGCGAATGGGGTTCCCGATTGGGTGCGTTTGCTAATGGCAATAAAGAATTTATCTCTGGCGTTTCTAATTCTCAAATGCGCTAAATTGCACTCTGTATGGGATGTTTTTGCCAAACTGATTTCGGAACCAATTGGAAATGTCATTTACTTTCAAATTTCATTGGCTAATGAAAATCGCACACGTCTCTTTTCTAGAAAAGTGCAGATGATGCTTTAGCCACGAGTGGTGTATTTTTTTTTTTTTTGTACATTCGTATTGGTTTTTTGACGTTCTGCAGAAATGATTTTTAAACAAGTTAAAGTTAATAATGGAGGACCATTAAATAGGAAAATTCCAGTTAAAATAACAGGTGCCTTTTTGAAAGCGAGGCTTAAAACTTTGGTCATTTAGTGTTTAGTTAACATAGTTTTGAAATCCAAAGAAAAAGAAAAAAATGATTCTTTGGTCGTAAGAGCTTATATAGAATCCGCGAGACTTGTCTTGCTCGATTTGTAAGATGGCATCTGCACTAATTATTTGAACAGAGTTCAGCTCCAGTTGAAAGCGCTCGGTTTTCCTTCATGTGCCCAGATAAATGATAAATAAATTCCCCATTGCAAGTTAATAGTTCAGTTTTGCAGTTAGAAGAACGGTGCATCATTTCAAAATCAGTCATGTGCAGCAAGACTGATTTGCTGGTCGTTTGAACATCTGTTAACTCGAAACCTGCAGACAATAGGTCACACAACAATTGACAAT